>NW_024582056.1:2817915-3267251 GCF_017639235.1 Corvus kubaryi | reverse complement strand
TCTTTTCTTTTCTTTTCTTTTCTTTTCTTTTCTTTTCTTTTCTTTTCTTTTTTCTTTTTTCTTTCCTTTCCCTTTGCCTTTCCCTTTCTTTCTTTGTTTCATAAGGGAGTATTCAAATATTGTACAAAACTGAGGGATTTATAAAAGAGATTGTAAAACAAGTTGACCAACAGCAAAAGGTTGCCCATATCCACTATATTTAGCTAAGAACTCTAAAGGAAATCTATATTACACTCTAATTGTGCTATGGAATTTCATATTAAAAAAACGCAAACAACAGAGCTACGACAGATGCAACATTGCTTCTAAGGATTGAAATACGACAAATATCACACCTGCTTTAAAGAAAGGATAACGTAGATTTGCAGAACAATATTACTTAGTAAACTTATAAATGTACATCCCAAATTAATCAAAACCTGCAATAATGGATGTTGTTAATAGACATGTATCAGCAGGATAAATGGCACAAGGCTTAACAGAATGTTTGTTAAGAAGAGTCATGCCTTACATATTTTTGGGTTTCTTTGAAGACATCAATAAGCCTACATAAATTCAATCTTGTTGGCAGGATATCTGGAAGGTCTGTCTATGAAAAATTCTTCAGGAAATTTTGCAGGAATATATGATGTGATATAATATGGTATTATTATATGGAGACAAAAATATAATTACATTAGTAAATCAATAATTGGCTAGAAGCTTTGACTCAGAAAGAGGTGAGGACTGAAAATATATTTTTCAAAATGAAAGAAGGTCTTTGCTTGGACACATGATGTTCAACAGATTTGGAAGTAATCTTAAAATTGGTCTGAATAATGAGGTAATAAAATCTGTTGGTAATTCAATACAGTAAGAAGGAAATCCCACTGTGAAAGATTACAGGAGTAACTGCATAATCATGTGATGTATAAAATCCAGACCAGATTTACTGCAAAATTATACAGTTGGGAAAACTTCACATAAAGCAAATGGGCACTGAACTGACCTTTGCCTCAGAAGTGAAATCTTTTATGCTATAACAGATTGTTCCACAAAAATGCCGCCTCAGTGCTCAGTAGTGGGCAAAGTACAAATGAAGTGTTAAGTACTAATCATGAAAGGGAAAGAAACAAAACCAGAAGACTGTAATCCTACTGTATAAATAAAGAAATGTAAAGATCTGAAGAATTGCAAGTGTCACAATGTTCTAGCTTTGGCTTGGGTAGAGGTCATTTTCTTTACAGTAGATAACATGGGGCTGTGTCTTGGATTTGTGCTGGAAACAGTGTTGATAGCACAGGGATGTTTTAGTTATTGCTGAGCAATGCTTACAGGGTGTCAGGGCCTTTTCTGCTCCTTGCAGTACCTCCAGTGAGCAGGCTGGGGTTGCACAAGAAGTTGGCAGGAAACACAGCCAGGATGGCTGACCCCAACTGACCAAAGGGATATTCCAGACTACATGACATCATGCTCATCATAGAAAGCTGAGGAAGGAAGAAGGAAGGAGGGGGGAGATGTTTGGAACAATGGCATTTGTCTTCCCAAGTCACAGCTACGTGTGATGGAGCCCTCTGATGTTTTCCTGTTTATGTCTGAACTGTTTATGTATGACTGTCTGTTTATGTATGACTGTCTGTTTATGTATGACTGTCCATGGGAAGTGGTGAATGAATTCCTAGTTTTGCTTTTCTTGTGTGCACAGTTTTTGGGTTCCCTATTAAACTTCCTTTATCTCAGCTCCCGGGTTTTCTCACTTTTTCTGTTCTCTCCCCCATTCCAATGTGGAGGGAGTGAGAGAGCAGCTGTGGGGTGATTAGTTGCTGGCTGGGGTCCAATCATGGCACATGAGTACCAGGAAAGGGTGAATAGGGGTTAATCTACTATCTCTTCCACATCACAACATGGAAAATTCTAATAAAAGCAGTAGGAGGCAGGCGAGAAACCAAAGTGCGTTCCTCTGTAAAGTTAGGTTGTGCTACTCTTTGCTATGGCATATTGCTGATTAAGACTACTTAGAGAGACTGAAGAGGAGACTGGATAATTTCATGGAACAGTCATCCATCAAGGTTACAGAACTTGCATCTGGCTCTGGATTGCCCTAATATGCAACTTCTTGAAGGATAGGAGAAAATTCAGAAAATGCTTTCCCTAGTTATTTGCGGTAGCTTTTACTGGAGGCAGATGATCCTGTTGATCCAGTAGAGTTGTTCTTAAGGAGTTTTTTGTGGGGTTTTCATTCCTTCATCAACCATGGGGAACATTTTTTCCTGTTTTTAGGTGTAAATAAGTCAGATGTGTGACAAGGCTTCATATTCTTTTCTAGCTAAACAAAGCTATGGTTTTATATGTTCTTATAAAGAAAATACTTTTAAATACTAACCTCAAAATATCCAGAAACTGTAGGAAATGTATTATGCTTTATGTGCATGTCTCTGCATAACTTTTGTGAGCAGAAGTATGTGAATTTACAAGACTCTGTAGTGACCAGAAGCTATGCTTCCATGGTAATGCAGTGATGCAGTGAAATTCTGTACCCAATCTTTCAGTAACAAAGTCTCAAAATGTGTTCAAATGGACCTTACATATTCCAGAAAAATACCATCTAGATATACACTTTATGATCCACAATTGACACAGTTGTGCCTATGCCACTGTCACCCATGGTACGCAACTATCTTGCTCATAAATGCAAGAGTTAGTGAATTTGTGAGATAGTGAATTCATTAATCAAGGTAGTAGTGAGTTAGAAGCTTAGCAAATTAGACCAATCTGTTAAAAGGAGATTGCCTCCTCACACAATTACACTCAATACACATTTTATGCAAAGAAGGACGTGGACTCCCACTTGGTGGGTGGCAAGTTGACCAGCAGTGTGCCCTTGTGATAGGGAGAGCCAATGGTATCCTGGGGTGCATTGGGAGGAGTATGGCCAGCAGATCGAGGGAGGTGATCCTGCCCATCTACTCAGCTGTAGGGACACAACAACTGGAGTATCGTGTTCAGTGCCGGGCCCCACAGTTCAAAGAAGAGAAGGAGCTACTATAGAATGGAGATGATTAGGGGTCTGGAGCACCTCTCTTATGAGGAGAGGCTGAGAGATCTGGATATATTTAATTTAGAGAAGAGGAAACTGAGAGGGCGTCTCATCAATACATATAAATATCTCAAAGACATCTGCAAGAGGAAAGTTCCAGACTCTTTTCAGTAGCGCCCAGAGACAGGACAAGGAGCAATGGCCATAAACTAAAATACAAGAAGATTCGCCTCAGCATCAGGAAGAACTTCTTTACGTTGTGGGTGGCAGAGCACTGGAACAGGCTCCTCAGGGAGGTCATGGAGTGTCCCTCTCTGGAGAGATTCAAACCCCACATTCCTGCACCAGGTGACCCTGCCTTGGCACTAGATGCTCAAACTAGATGCTGTCCAGAGCTCTTTTCTAACCTTAACAATTCTATGATTCTGTGGTTATATGTCTTTTTTTTTTCACTTTATATTGAAAAGTAAAAATCTTAGGCAGAAATTAAAGTAGAAATAGGTGTAATTGAAAGAAAAAAACCCCCATCATTTCTGAAAGAGTACTGCCAAAATAAACAATTAGTGAAAGTCTGGGATGTTATTTTTTCTCACTTATTGTATAACTGAAAGCCAATAAATTCAAAAACAGTTTTAAAAAATGGCTAACACAGCTGTTGCCACTGTCTTATGGGGAGATAGTGGTTTAAGAAAAGGTTACAAAAGATACAGACAAAAACTAGATAAGGACAGATTTTACAGAAAGCTAAACTTCCAACAATAGAAATAATTCCATTTTGTACTGTAAAAGCTGAAGCAGTGGAGTTCATGGTGGTAGAGCTATTTTCTATATGCTATGAAGTGAATTAGAGTATATTTTTCAGAGAGTCTACGTGGGCAGAGGACAGGCTGACTGATCTTACAGGGCTATTTCATCTTTAAATTCTTCCATTTTTTGATTAACGGTCATTGATCTGACTGCATACACACTGTTCTTTTCATATCAATGTTATAAACTACAACAATTGGATTTCCGTCAACTGCTGAAATTCTGTTCAGTGGATCACCTTTCCTTGCATTTTTGTTGCTGGAATAATGCACATTTTTCTTCTTTGAGGAGTTTTTTTCCTGTTTTTTTTTACTTGTTGAGAAATGCCTAAGTGACATTTTTTCTGCTAGGACCAATGTGTTTAAGATAATGTTTGTTCAGAAATGGTATTAATAGGGCTTCTTTCTTTCCGTTTATCAGAGTATAATCACCATAAAGTACATGAACCTACGCAAACATATACTTCACATTTGACCTATCTTTCTGATGACACTTTATTTTAGAAGTGTTCTCATTATGTACTATGAGGATGGCTGGAAGGATTGAAATAACAAAATTCTGTCAAAATCCTGGCAGCAAAGTCACTGCATGAAGGTTTCTCATTCAAAGGACATACGCATACAATACAAGATACATGATGGTCATAAGGGGACAAGATAAGAAACGTACTTTGGTCTTTGGAGCTAACATAAGAGGATTTACAATGACAATCATGGTCCTCAGCTGATATAAAATATCAGTTTATTTGTATCAATTAACAATTAACCTGTACAGTGCTTGAAAGACATTCTAAAGACACTAAGAAAAATGAGCATTTCTTTTATCTGTAGCAATGGTCTTCCTATACAGTGTTTAGACAGAGACATAGAGACAGCTGATGTCAATGCTTTTGTTTTCCTATTTTAGGCAACAGATTATTTTCCTATTTTTAGGCAATAGATTGTAGATACATTCTTCCATTTAGAAGACCCTTTTCTGCATATCATGTTTCCAGTCATATTAATATCTTCAAGTATCATACTGGTATTACTGAAGTGATAGTCCTGAATTGATCTGAGAATGATGTTTGCCAAGTCATAATCATAGCAGTCACAGTGGGTGATCTTAAAATAAGCACCTCTTGTGAAGCTGTGAAGTTGTCCCATAGAAATATAACAGACATGGGACAGAATTAAGTCACCTGAAAATAGTGACTGTTAAGAGGAAGAGGTTTTTTTAATTTCAGCCATTTTTGTAATAATTTTGTAGAGAAGCCAGGGCTGACAGATGTCAAGAGGACTCTACACTATCTTGTGTGTGGACTTCTGTTCTGGATTGCCAGGATGCAGCACTATTCATCGCCAGTATTACTGGCAGATTTATCACTGTAAATTCTAATCCTTTTCTAGCATCTGAAAAAACCTGTGTGTACACCTTTTAGAAAGTTATATGTTTCCTTTTATTGTGCACATGCACCTGTTGTTTTGTAAACATACTTCCAAAAAAATCTTATGATAATTCAAGCATCTGAAAATACCTATATCCAAGATCAGCCATAAATATCTATATTTGGATTTATATAAGCATGTAAGCATGTATGAATATTTTCCTTTTTTTAAGATTACTTCTAAACTTGTTACTACTATTACTCCCAAACCTTTATTATCACTAGAAATTGATATTCAGTAGAGTAACTGGGGCAGTCAGTAACTCTTCCTAAATGAAGTCATGTACTTATTACAGCAATATTGAGCTTCCTGGCCTGTATGCTCTTGGCACACACTCTTTCTGTCATAAGAAATTGTTTAAGTCTTCCATGGAGGCACAAAATAGGTCCACTCCTTTCAAAAACAAAGCTCCTCTTCTATTACATGAGGAAATTTTGCCAGTTACTCCTTTAATCTCCATGATTAGTTCGGAAAAGTAACACCAGACTCACCTAATTTTATCCTAGCTTACACTACCACTTCTACCTCTGTGCTTGTGTACAAATAGTCTTCTTGCTTTTACTCAGTAGCTTTCTTTATTGTTTCATGTTCCCATTTGCTAAGAGAAATCTTTATGAAAATTGACTGCTATCACAAATTTTATTGGCTTCTCATTTGCTGAAAAGTTTCCTCAGGTGACTGTGATTTTCTTTCTATATGTGAATAATTTCACTCATTTCTAGTGTTAAGTTCTTGGTGAATTGTTTCTATTAAGTGTTCAAAACAGTATCAAAATAGGCTTTCAATAACATTTTTATGCTATATTTCATTGAAGCCATAATGTGTCAAAATTCCTATAGCTTTACTTAAATAATGCTACATTTTTCACCTTTTGGAAGTAAGCAAATTATAAAGAAAGTTATTCCTGTCAGTGCCTGAAGTAAGTGAGAAGAAAGATTTGACAACAGTTACAGACAAAAATGGCTGAAATGAGGTGAAAATAAATTTCCTTTAAGGTGGAGGAAACAATGCTATTTTAACTGAGAAGTGACAAGGAAGAAAAGAGGTCCTGAACAGTATCAAGATTTAGACAGGAAATCTTAAAACTCTAACCCTGTTCTGGAAAGTGCCACGTACCAGTGCAAATTGGATCTAACATGTGAATTAGCATCTTGACCAGCAGTAATAATTCAGGAAGACCGAACATCTAAGTCACTAGAAGAAAAACTCTCTACTTTCTCCTTTTCCATCCAGCAATCTCAAAGCAGCAGAGGCAGAAGGATAAGGTGGTATTAGTAATGGGAAAAAGAGGATTCTATGTCAGGTGCTTACAGGTAAATCCTATTGACCTGTCTGGGCTACTGGGTAAGGCAGCCGTACCTTTTCTGAGGATTTCTTTATGACAGCTATTGCCTTAAGGCAAGATAAAATCTTTTTCCCACTGCAGTAGCACTAAAGGGAATTACAAGAACTCAAGAATAAGGCCTGTTGGTTTCAGTAATAACAGTCAGTCTTGTTAAGTTCTTAGATTGGGATTTCAAATACACTGAAATTCAGTCCTCATGGGAAGTAGAAATAATAATTTTTACAGGTTGGGTAGGACCCTCCTACTTGGTAATGAAGTTCTCCTTTCTTCTTTAGTGCTCAGTTTTTTACTACAGTAGCTTCATAAGAACAAATATAACTGTTGTTTGTGTCAGTTACCATAAAATGTCATATTCCTCAGGGTAGGAGGGGAGTAGCTTAAATCAAGCAATGATTAATTGTCTTCTTTTAAAGCTTTTCTATACATTCTATCTATTAAAAAGCTAATTGGGATTTCTTTCTGTTTTTTTTGTTTGGAGTGTAAATGATGAGTAGAAAATGGAGAACTACTTGTTTTCATAAATTCGTCTACTATATTTATTTAGAGACAATAGGTATATAATAACATAGAAATCAGTGGATTTTAGATTTGCTCTTAGATGTGTTACATTAAGTGTATTATAATGGGACAGCAACTATGTCTGACCTTTGTTTGGTGACTGATAGCACTAAATACCCACAGTCTGAATCTAAGGAAAATGGACATTGAAGTTGAAAATGCCTGAGTGGCTCTCAGCAATGGTCAATGAAACTTATTCCTTTTAACTTCATGAGGAAAATTGTTGTTGTCAAGTCAAGCATTTCATATGCTTCAAGAACTTGAGAGAAAATGACAGTTCATAAGTTGTTCTCTTACATTTTTGTGTTCTGAAGTGTCTTAAATAAAACTGGAATGACGTATCTCTACAGCAAAGATGGAATTACCTTTATTCCAAAAAAATCCAAAAGCATAAACTTCCAGGAATTTTATGCTTTTTTTCATAAGGCTTTCATATAAAATGAAACTTTACCAAAAAAGTCTAATATAGATTTCAGAGACAGTGGCAAGAATGAAACCTCACGTGAAAAATGAAAGAAAGATTGTATGGTGGATGGTATTTTAAATGCATGAATGACAAAATATGTTAGAAGAAAACCAGAGCTGGTATGTATGTCAGAGATGAAATGCGCCATCCTAACAACAAAAGTCCAGGAGTTAGTGCTATGATCAAGTCTGACTTGACTGAAATAATCATTTTACCTTTCTGTATAAATAACTCTTTTAATGGTATAGCTTCAGGTTTTCAAAATAGTTTCTAACTAAACCAGTTGATACAGTCATCATACCCAGCCTTACCAGATCAGGAATAGTAGTATTATTGTGACATCATTTGAATAAAAAAATAGTGTATAATTTTTATTAGTCTGCTATTACCAGGATGGAAAAAGGAAATGTATGCTCATTAATACACATCTGACCAATTCTTCACATGTGTTTTCCCTACCCACCCTTTTCTTTTCATGTAGGCCAAAAAACTTCAGTTTTCATTGTTTAATTGCATAACAATTTCACCAAGACAAGTGGGGAATTAGCTTTTGAAGAAATGTGCAAGGCCAAATGTATAATATTAATTTGCAGCTCATAACTAGATTTCTTGCCTTGAGGAAAAGATGCAAAAACATTAAAAAAAATATTGGAAGGCCACAAAAAATATAACTCCCAATTAATTAAACTGAATTTCTGAGTGAAGATATAATGTATGTTCTATTGGAAAAAGGAATCAATTACTCCATTATAAGCATCCCTATTACTTAATAAATGCAAATACTGTGTTCCAAGAGGAGCACTCTTTTGTAGTTATTACACCTGAACAAAAATTAAATGAACTGTGACCATAGTGCCTGAAGATACACATTTTCCAAAGTAGGAAGGATTTCAAACTGCCTTTTTCACATAATGCAGGTATAGGCTGTTTGAATCCACAGGTGGAGGCAATTGACTCTAGGTTTAAAAATTATCTGCTGCATCCAGAATTTTGCAATTTCTGTTCTGAAACTTTGTTTGAAAATACTTGCTGTTTCCTTTTCCCCCTGATGTTTTTAATACTATGATTGTACATGTATGTAAATGGGAAATTTTAAGGAGAGAGTCCTCACAGGTTATGATTCATAGGACTTCTATAAACTGATGTCTTAGGAGATAATTTCATTATTAAGAAATAAGGAGTTTTTGCTGTGATTATGGCCTGTTCAGATGGAAAATAGAAAATTATTGGTCCATATTTTATTGTCTCTGAATTACTTTACTTTTTGGTACAAAATCATTTTAGAAATCAATGAAAGTATTTCATTTTATCTGACTGGCACAAAGGTAGAATGAGGAATACTCAACTGCATTTAAATCTATGAAACTGCAGATTGAAAATGTGGCAACAAGAAGAATTACTTTTTTGTGACTGCTCTGAAGAAACTGGTGATACTTTTAAATATTCCTGAACTTGCTTAGCAACATGGAAACAGCTCTAACCTCAAAAAAACCCCCAAACCACCAAGGCTACTTTTGCAGATGAGTAACAATGAAAATCAAGGGGAAAGAAAAATATGGGGAGAGCAAAAAACCCACCTTTGGGAACTGACCTTGCGCGCCAAAGAAATGAAACCGAACATCTTTGGGATATTTTAACTCAGGGGGGTGGGCATTGATACAACTATTCTGATGAAAATAAGCAGAAGAAAAATGAAACTTCTATTCTCAGAAAACTGATTTAAAATCAAAAATATTTTTCCTTTTCACAGATTGCAAAGACATATCTGAAAAATAAAAAAAATCAACAACAAATTCCACAAAACAGAACAAAAGCACTTAGTATTTATTAGTGGTTATGATTGTTAAATTGTTCATTAAATAACATTACACTTCTTATATTTTATATTCATCCTCCTGTTTGAAAAGAATTTAAACTCAAATCTTTCCAGACTTAAAGGAAATTAAAGGATGATAGCATTTTTTCTGAAGTGAGCTTGATTATGCAAACCACCTAGATAAACATGAATGCTTTTATACATTTTATTTTGATGCTTTTAATTTTTTTTTTCCAAAGAAAAGAAATTTTGAAAAGATGTCTGTATTGACTTTGTCAGAAATGTCTCATAAAACATTTGTTTGAAGTTTCAGTGAAGCATTTTTTTTTAAGGAAAATTATGATTAAAGTGATTTCTGCCAAGGTTACCATATTCCTGATGATCAAAAAGAAAGAGGATGTCACAACATAGAGAGAGTGTGAGTGAAGGAGAAAAACGGGATGCAGAGCAGTGTGGCTGCTTGTGAGTGAGCAGCGGAAAGCTCAAGACATCTGTGGCCAGGGACCATGCCTTGGCCATGCATGAGCAGACACAGGGATAGCTATGAGTGAGAGAGGAGAATGAGCTGCTGGAGCTGTGACATCCAGGCTCAGCTCTGCATCTGCTGACTGTAAATCCTGATATTTCTATACTCATATGCTTTTCTGTTCTCTCTGTATGACTGGAGGAGATGTAATGCTCAAAGCATGCAGGTTGAACAGGTTTGCTTAAAAATCCCGAAAGTCTTAGGCAAGAATTCAAGCAGCAGAAAGCATTCCCCAAGTAAATGTCAGTTTATAAAGCCTCAGTATATGGAAGCCTAAATTCCAGATCCAGTATAATCCAGGTTTTGACCCTCCAAGAAGAAAAATAATTTGATATCTCAGGGTATTTTGCAAAATCCCTTGTGAAATCTTCAACTATTTTCAAAAGTAGCTGTCAGTCTTTGCCTGCTCATTTTTAGAGAAGAGATTGGTTTGGTGGCACAGCTAACAATGTAGGACACTGCCTCTGCTTCAAGGCATAGCTACACAATGCTCAGCAATGCTCTGCCCCATAAAAGAGGATTGATGTTCTTATGGGTTTAGAAGGTGAGAGCTGCTTACAGAGTGTGTAGGGGGAAAACTTTGATTTTTGTTTCTGAATTATGAAACAATCAATGTTTATCTTGAAGCTATAGCGCCTCTATTTTTAGCAAATTCCAGAGATCTTAGGATTCTCAATAGAAAGAAGCTTCCAGCGTTAAGTTTTTTGATGAAAGTTTAAGGTTGTGATCAGTGAGTAAGATTAAAAAAAATCTTTGACACAAAATGTTTATAAGCAGGGGAGCTCTTTACTCTGGTGTTTGTAGTGAAACAGTTCATCATTCTAAGTGAAACTTAATTTGTACTTATTAGCACTCAGATATTATGGTAAGATGTTTATTAGAGATACTTAAAGCAGATGGAGGTGAAATTAAACAAACAGTTTCTGTTTTTTCCTATGATGTCTATTATTCTTATGAGTAAGTACTGGAGTAAAGGCTTACAAATCTGTGTCCCTCAGCCTGTTTGAACCAAATACACGTAATGTCTGTGTGATACTCCTGTAAAGTAAACACCTTAATGAAGCAAGCACAAAGAACAAAACTGAGGAGTGTCATAAAGCCATCTGGAAAATGATCAGACAGCAAAAATAATCTGCTCCGTGCTGTTAAACTTTAAATGCTGAAGCCTGGTTTAACTTATCCTCTCTTTACAAGTGCTGAAAATACATACTGCTTACTGAGCGCACAGAGGAGAGATGTCTTCCAAAGGTCGCTCCCTTCCGTGTTACATCCTATGTGTGCTGAGCACTGCTGGAAAGGACACTTGGATATCCTATTGGGTGGAATTGAGCCAGCAAGAATAACCTGTGGAAGCCTTTCCCAAACTCTTCAGGGAAACTTAATAATGTGCAGGACTGCTGCTCCTCCTGTGCCTCCAGACAAGTGATGATAGTTCAGGGGTGGAGAGGAAGGTGTAGATCTTGGTCAAAGCTACTGGCACAGATGGGATTTTTGCTGTTTGCTGCTGTGTATTTGATCTCAGCAAAACTTTCCCACAGCTTGCCCCTCGTGTAGAAACCACCATACTAGGCCAGGGTAAAGGACTTCTGCTTCTTTCTGCAGCTAGTGAGAAATGATTAGGAGTATGGGAAGCAGTGAATACTTCTTTGCTGGCTCAAGTATCTGGTTGATGGTGGTCCTTAGACTTCCCACTCCTGAGGCTGCAGCCACAGCATCATGTTTAATATATGGGCATTTCTTCAATGAATTTGCTTAATAATTTTTGAACTCTTCATATTTATTTCCTGTAACAATGATTTCCAAAGACCAATTATACATATGTGGAAAACAGCTCCACATAAGAGAGCTGCTGTTTATACAGCAGCTATACAATGAATTCTGATGAAAAATGGAGAATAAATGTTGTTTATTCATTTTTTTGCAAGACATCCAACTTCCTACGTGTTGCAGCAGGGATTACTGCAACAAGCATATATCAAGCCAGGAGTCCCGTGGAAACGAAGTATATATGGACAGATTCGTGGTAGATGTTTCAGAGATGTTTATTTCTCCAGCCGCATGGCCGGGGCTCTGCTCAGGAACTCTCCAGTCACCTGACCAAGGGTCCTTGGCCACACCGGGGAACACAAACCAACCAATGGGGAATGAGGCTGACCAGGGGCAGGGAAACCCCGTGCCTCCCCCCCAGGGCCCATCTCCCAGGGCTCCATGGCAGGGGGAGGGACCCCAACACCTATATGCTGTGTATATTTTACATTCTTCACAGTTTCTCTAAACTAAAGACCAGGGAATGCGTAATTTTTGTCTTCTACTTGACTCCCCATATACCTACTTCTACTCCCCATATATCTGATCTGTTCTGTTAGTTTGCACGACGTCTACATGACTTTGAGAGGGAGATGGCTAAAGCTATAGCCAATATCCAAGATTCAGACCCAGCAAAGATTGAAATTACAACCTAAAAAAATAATTTGTTTGCTTTTTTTTTGTTTCTGACTAATTCAAAACATCTTACTTGAGTTTTGGCTACTTCTGCATAACAAGCTGATATTTTCATAGAACCATTCATGACACTAAGACATCTTTCCTGAATGAATGATATGTTAATAGTTCTTTCAAGCTTATCACTGTGTATGTGTAATTGTGACTGGTTTTCCCTTCATGAGCATTACTTTGCATTTATCAGTGCTGGGTCTTGTCTGCCACTTTTATCACCCAGTCATTCAAAACTGATTCCTCTGAGTGTCTTTATAGTCAGTTCTAGTTTTAAACCCTACATATGCTGTTCTTACCTCCCTATTTCCCCTTTTCCACATTGTTTATTAGTAGTTTGAATAGTATTGTGCACAGCACAGATACCTGAAGAGCTCTGTGGGAAACTTCGATTGTGAAATACTAATTTCTTTGTATCTCTGAGTTCCTATTTTTCTCTATTTCTCCCTGAAAACCTTGTGTTACAAATCTGAGACAGCTACCATCCTCAATGATGATTTAATCTCTTTAAGAACGTCTTTTAAGATAACTTATAAGTTTATTGGAAACCTAAACATCATCTTAATAAATCTTATCCAAAAGATGTAATAAAACTTCAACAGATTGTGCTTCAAGACTTTCTGCAGTGAAATCGGTGTTGAATCTTCCTCAGAATGTCCCATATCAATGCACATAGGTCTATTCCTGCATGATTTCTATCAGCTTGTTCAGTACAGAAATCAATGCTTTTGGTCTATAGACTTTTTTTATTATCATATGCAATCTAGTCCCATTCAAATAATGATTAATTCATGGCAAGGTGTAATCTGATAGTTCTTTATTTGAACTCTTTTAGAGTCTAGGGGTTAGTAACATTTTATTTCTGGTTGTTTTGGGATGGGTTCTTGTTTGGTTGCTGGTTTGTGGTTTTGTTTTTTTTTTTTTTTCCCTGTTACATTTCTGTTCATTTCAATATTTTGTTCTGAAATTATTCTACTGACACTTCTGTGTAGGATATTTTGTCAAAGTTCTGCCTTGTAAATTAGGATACATAATGAAGATCTTAAGCTCTTCTACAGTGAATCCTAGTATGAAAAATCATGTAGCTTTTCTGACCTAAACCTCTATAAATTGATATGAGTCATCCCACAGTTTCAGAATATCACACTGCAGACATAATTATAGAGTATTTGGATTTAAAGTTAAACTTTTTAGGTACAAATACATTGAGTATGCACTTAGAATCAACAAAAAAGGGTTGAATTAAATACATTAGTACCTTCTGTTTGCTATTTGCTTGTAAGATGTAATTTCAGGTTAGAAAATTACCAGGGCTCCTTTGGTATCCTGGAAGTACGGCTGAGGCATGGGATCTCTTTTGCATTCCTATCACAGTTTGAAAGATATCCAGGTAATGCTGTTCAGAAGTACAGGGCAGCTTTAGCCTATGATTTGTTGAAGACTCCACTCTACCTCTTGCATAATAAATACTTGTGACACTAAATTCCTTCTGCCTCTCTTTGTTTCCTTCTGTCAACACATCTGTTGATGTTCTGCTCCTTAGAAGCTGACTTACCAAAATGTTAATTCACATTTAAATGACCTGCATACTAGCTCTCTGGAAGAAAAGTATATAATCAAAAACTAATGGTGTCACAAATATTTGATTGCTATAATTGCCTTGACAGGACCATTTTGACAGGACCAAGTATTACCATTCCTTTTGAAATAAGAATTACAAATCTGATCAAAGTATTGTTACTAATACTATTCTTGACCCACATAACAACCCTTCAACCTTTATATAAGAAAAAAATAGAGAAATTCTTTCTTCTTAGAGGGAGCAACAAAGACAGTCTGGATCTACTTTATGCTGCCTTTTCCATTACATTCTTCTTTGGATTTCAGCTTTGCTTTTTACTCAATTGCAACATTATTTTGTGTTTCTAATGTCTCTGAAGTGTCAGTGACTTTCACCTAGCAGAAACAACACTAGTCCATTGGGACTCATTCTCTTATATTCACTTGTGGCCCTAGTAGGTGTTTAAATAAAACTGCAGAATTTAATGTCTCCTATATTTACCTGATTAACTTCACATGAAAATAAAAACAAAAACAAACAAAAAAACTCCAAAAAACCAAAACCAACAAGCCCCACAAACAAACAAACAAACTAAGCCTCCAAAGGTACCAAAGAGCATGATATGTGTGGTTGCATAACAAATGTCTGGCACAGCCCATCAACCCAATCCTGCAATTTCTAATCCTGCTTGTTGTTAATACTCAGCTTTTCCCTGCAGCATGGGTTGTGGGGGTTTTTGCTTGCCTTCTTTCACTAAATTTTAAGTCAAAGAGTAAGTCACTGCAGGTGTTATCATACAAAAGAATATAATCTGCAAAATAGACATCTGACTTTCATAGCTATAGTAATTTTTTTCTCTGAGTAATTAAAATAATAACTTTTCCTTAGGGAATTACTATCCTTTTGTGAACAAAACTATGACATGTTTGAGGTATTGGCTTTGAGTTCTGGAGATTTTAAATTAAATCCCTGTTTTGATACATACTTTTTATAATTCTGAAATGATGTGTTATCTCCTGATATGACTCAGATTTATACATTTCCTTATCTAGTTATTCTTGCTGTTACTCAGAGCATTATGAGAAGATAATTTTAATACTCAGTATTTTGCCAGCAGCACAGCCAGGTCTTTCTGCTTTCTAAGTATTTAACAATAGTATATTTTTGACAGTTGTTGCAACATCATTATTCATAGCCAGAAACATAAAAAAATCACCACCACAGAAGAATGTGTTATGTCATTTATAAGCAGCAGTGAAATTATTCTGAAGAAAACATTATCAAAATGGTGACATTTAGTATTGCTTAATAGGAAAAAAATCTTAGTGTTGTATTTCTTCCTTCTGTTTTCTCATTAAAAAAATATCTCCTATATTGAATCAAAAGCAGCAATCAGTTGTCAGTCTTAAACAAAATTTTCATACCATAGTCATTCTTTTCTCCTTTAAAAGTCCATGTATTTTTCATTCTACTACCCTGATCCAGTTTGCTGTTAGCTTGTGTATCCCAGAGGAGTTTATAACCTACACTCTTACTTTGGCCTTCTTGTGCAAATTCCACTTGCTATATGCTGCACTCTCCATAATTTAGCCTGATTTACACTGCTATGGGCAAAAAGCCCAAATGTTTCTGTTTAAATTTAATGGGAAGAATAAGCTTCAATGATTAAAGACTTAAAATATGCACAGTATCCCTTCGTGTGATGGCAGAATAATGGCACACGGCCTTTGTTTAATTTCTGGGGTTTTTTAATCTGAATAGTATCAGCAAATGATAACTGCTTCATTGATGCTGCTTTGTCCACTTCTTTTTTAATGACATAATTCACACACAGAGGGGGAGATGAGGAGAAGATATTATTAAGCTGCACACAAAATGCTGCTATTTCCTGCTATCTCCTGATGGTTCCTGATTTACTACAGGTTGTCTGGGACATGTTGAGAGAAAAACAATATGGCCACAAATGGAAATGAAGGAGAGATAATGCAACTATTTTTAAAGAGAAATAATGTAACTATTTTGAAGCAAAATACATAGTGTAGCCTCTGTCCTCTGCTGTTCCTCTTAGTCACATGGTTTCAGTAAAGTCTTTGAAATTAGCTGTTCTCTAAGTGACATCCGTTTAGGGATTAGTTAGTCATGTAAGGATCAGTGTTTAAGTATGGGCTTGTTCCCTCTTCAACCCATCTGTCATTTTTCTGAGATAATTCATTAATTTCCATAGCAACAGCCTGTAATGTTACCAATAGGATTATTATGACTTTGCTGCATGATCATGCAAAGGAAGCTGGACTGGTCTGGAATAAACTGTTATCCAAGCCCAGGGAGCCTGAATAATAGGAAAGCTGTTATAAAAGCCAAAGTTAAGCCTCCTTTGCTATCTCTTACATTAAAATAACTAGGAAAAGTAAGTTAAATGTGGTGTGAATTGTCACCACTTTTAAACATTAGTTATGTCCACTTGATTTGGCTTATTCCAGGTTTTCATAAAGTCCAAGAGATGCAGATTCCTGGCCTAAATCCATTGCTGCTTTTTAAATAATTAAAAAATACAATCTGGATTCCCAACATTAGCACATTGTACGACATCCTAAATATCATTATTTTTTACAGCATAACAGAAAAATAAGAGGAAATTCATTCCAATACTATATGAGGTGAAGCACATGTATTAACAGTATTTTAAAACTTGCTGATATTTTAACAGAATTAGAATTCCGGAGTCTTTGACAGATTTGACAGAGACACTCCAATCACAAACTGATGCACTTTTGAGAATCTCTGTTCTTACTGTTCTCTGTGCCATATTTTTTTATTACCAAATTCTAGATGGAGAATATGGGCCAAACCAGTTAATAATGATTAAAAAAAAGAAAACAAAGCATAAAATTAAATAGAACACTGCTGATTATTATGTTATTTAATTAATAAAACTTATATAATATTCAAAGACTTCTATCTCCTACCGGTTCAAGATTTCTGTATGTCTGCATGTAATTTAGAGTGAAAAAAAATAGTCCTATTAGATTGATAAAGGTAAATGTAACAACTATGGCAGTGGAACTATCAAGTTATATGGGTTTTAGTGTAAAAACTACACATGGAGAAAAAAATTATTAAGCTAAATTGTTGTCATTTTTTTTAAGCTAATGCTCTAAGGGATATTAAAACTTACTGCTGGGAAAGTTACTTAGTGAAGTCTAGAAAGCACTCTACATCTACAATAAAGTACTGTGGGTTAGGTGACCCAGATTTGCAGGGAAAAATGAGATGTTGGGACCCTCTTAGAGTTCAAGAGGATGTTCTAGAAGTCTTAAGTGAAAAAAGAGGAAATGCTTTTTACCAATAGGATTTGGATGAAGTACTTTGGTCTAGTAAATTGCATATACTGGCTTAATTGCTGAGTTCCCCAAAGGATTTAATACTGCCATCCTAACTTATTTATTGAAGTCAACCCATTAATGGCAGGGTATTTAGTGAGCTTATAATCATTCCAGGAATTACTGGGTTTGGCTACAAAATAAACAAGTTTCACAAATAAACTTCAGATTAAATGAATAATAAGCAGGGGTTTTGATTTGTTTTATTTTTTTTTTAAATCACGACTGTGGGTTATACATTAAATATATGCATCTTTATAGGATAAAATCTATTTTTTAATGTATAACCAATCATATTTTACTGTACACAGAATTTTTGTCAGGTAGTGTGCAAGAATTTAATTAATGCAGTTAGTTTTTCCATGAGAACATTCATGGGTATATCCATTTCAATATCCTCCTCATCTGGGGAGGAATAACCTAGGCACCAGTAAGCACTGGGGAGCAACTAGCTGGAAATCACCTGGGCAGAGAGAGGCCTGGGGGTCCTATTAGACACCAAACTAGCATTAGCAAGCAATGCATGCTTGTAGCAAAGAAAACCAACCACATCCTGGTCTGCACAGGAAGGAGTGTTGTCAGCAGGCCAAGGGAGGTGTTCCTTTCCCCTCTGCTCAGCCCTGGTGACACACATCTGGAATACTGGGTCTAGGCTCCCCAGTACAAGAGATAACATCTTACTGGAGATTCTCGTTGACATTCAGCCAAGCAGTTGATGGACACGTAGAATTTATCAGACATCTTTTTTTTCAAAGAGGGTCCATATTCCTGCACTGGAGATTGATGCTGGTTTTCTATTCAACTGTTCAGACACAATAGAACTGCTAAAATGGTATCTAATTTTTTTTTTATTCCACCATGTTTGGAAGTTTGCTGCATATCATTGACCTGAGTAGTTAATTTCTGTTATACTTGTAATTTGCTCTCTGAACCTCTTACCTCTCATGTATACCAAATGCCAGCTGAAATCTTTTTGTGCTCAGGCTGTAGCAGAGGAGGCATAAACCTCTAGGAAGAAATATGTGGGTGGAAGCACCAAGTTGTAAGATCTCTTGAATATTATTAAAAGGAAACACATTTTATTTTATCCACCTAACAGTTGTTCAACTGGATGTGGTTTATCTATCTTATGAAGCACTTTTCTTGGTTATTTAATTTGCTTCATTTGTTTCACCTGTAGCTAAAGAGATGCCTGAATTCCTGTCTCTGGTAGAATCAATTAACAATCTTCCAACATTCGTCTTAAGTAGAAAAGAGTTTACCACTTAACTTTACACCTAAAATTAGTATAAGTTCTGTTCTCCTATGCTGAGCTCAAAGGTCAGTAGTGTCAAGACAGGCACTGGCATTATTTAACATTCTCTCTTAAACATGGATACACTCTACGTTGACTACTATGAATGAGAGAGTAGAGCTACTATTACTGTTCTTGATTCATTCTTACACGAGCTGCTGTTAGGTAAAGGGTTTCACCTGGATCACAGCCCTGACTGTTCTCAAGATTTCAGGTACTCCTTTGAGAAAGATCTTCCATGCAAACCATATGTGCATCCTAATTAATATTTATGTCATTTAAAGTTCCATACCCATGTGAGCATTGCCTTGAAATCATTGGTGATGGGGTGTGTATGTGTAGTCTGGAAAAACCAAAACCAAAGCCAACCAACCAACCAAAGTTAGGTGTAAGGTTTATTAAGCTTTTTCTGTAGTAATTAGCTTAAGATCTTAGACTGACAAAACCTGAATAGGAATGAGAACAAAGCCTTGGTCCTAGATATAAAAAGTATTCCACTTTTGTAGTTAAAAAAACTGTGTTCCACAGGAAATCAAGTTTCTTGAAGGACTCTTCCTAAAATTCAGATTCATTGTCTGCTCCGCCAGTCTAGTTTTGTGCATACACAACACTACAGCACAAAGGGTGAGACTTGAATATCTTTGCTAACTTACAGTTTGGTGAGATTCTCTTTGTTGATTTCCTGCCTGTTGCCCATGTATTATAATACCAATAGCTAGTGAACTAATCAAAACACCTATTTTTCCCAAAGAATTTGCATCCTTTATAAAGTTTGGTTTCATAACTACCCATGGATAGTTCCTGTAACTTGTAACTCCTTATTCTTTGTAAAAATTCTGAATATTTGTTTTGAAATTTATTCCACATCTCCTAAACTTCTCGCACATGTGTCTGATTGCCCTTGGTGCCCTGCTCCTCACTGAAATCTGTTATCCTTCTACTTCAGTTTCTAAGATCAAAGTCTCATACAGTTTCTTGGAAAGCTTGACTTCGATATTTGTATATTTCTCTGTAAAAACTCAACTTCCACCTCTCTTGAAAGGATTTTGTGTCACTTCCCCACCTGTTACTTCTGTTATGGAAATAAGAGATTATTTAACTTTGTCAGTCCTCTATTCTAGAGCAAGCAAGAATTCAGAGCAATAGTAAGTCCATCAGGACAATTTTGCTATCTATGTCATGGCCTATTCTGACATAGTCCATTACCTAATTCGTTTTAAAGTATTACTGTCTGTGGGAATTAAAGTCTTTTATATTAAAATAAAGCATTTCCATAGTGTGCTAGTTTGAAAACAAACTAGTGGGAGACACCAAGTCAGAATAACAATTTAATAGGGAAATAAAAAGAGGGGGAAAGAAAAAAAAAAAAAAAACAATAAAAGTGGATAACACTGGGTTAAACTGACAGAGTTAGGATACAACCTGGCACCCTGTTAGTCAGGGTGGTGGTGGCAGTCTGGTAGAATGGTGGCTGCAGTCCTCCCGAAGTGGTGATCCTGTAGAAACAAAGGGTCTGCTCCTCCTCAGAAGGTCCAGTGGTAGCTGTGTAGCTCCTGTCCTCTAGAAATCCAGTGGAAAGGCATTGCCTCTAGTGGTCAGAGTCCCAGATTATATCCACGATGGGATGCTTGGTTCCTCCCTCTGGGTGGAGCATCTCACAATGGGGTAATGAGTCATGAGGCAAAGTGTTGATTAGGCTCATTAACAGAAGATAGTCTGGAGGGAGTTATCTCTGAGTCAGGAGGCAGGACAATGATGGGCAATTAACAGAAAGATAGTCTGGGGGGAGGAGGCAAGGAAACACTGCCCCACCTGATTTCAACGGCTCCTGAGGATGGTAATAGAATACACTGCAACCCAGGACACATAGTAACACATGAATGGAGATTTACTGCTGTAGTTTGCAAGCAAAATCACAGAGATGTTTAGTGTGAAGAAGGTGAGTGGAAAGAAAGGTAAGACAAAAAGCTTTCATGTAAAAATTTCTCGTTAGGTATTCATTCTTTAGGTATCAGTGTCAGAGGGAAGATTCTCAGCTTCCTATTTGTTTATTGCTGTAATTACTTTGTCTCTGCAGTCTCAAACACTTCCACCCTCCTGCTGAATTCAGGTTTATTTATAAGTACTCTTCCTCATACAATCTGAAACGTCTAAAAATTCTTCATCAGATATACTTTTTTCCTCAGTGGGATAATGTTTGGTGGTGGCCTCAGCTCATTCACGCTGGATCTGCTACATATTAACTCCATAACACTCAAACACCCTTAATCATTAGTAAGTGGACAGTTCTCTTTTAATAACCATGCAACAGTGAGCAAGTTTTGCAATTGTGTCAGAGCCACAGTCAAGCTGTTGCCATTGCCACTGAAGTGGGTGCTAAGAAGTGAAGCATTACTGAATTTTCCTCTTAGTACTCCATTCCTCAAACATGATATATGTCAAAACCTTGGTGGCTGTCAGAGCTCTGCCTTGGGTCCTGCTCCCATGTTAGTGCAGCTGTTACCTTGGCTCATGCACATATTTCCAAGGTACTTGTCGCAGGCAACGCTATGTCTGCAGCCTCTGTGACTCAGAGAAGGATATTGCCATCACCTATTAAAATACCAATTCCATGATTTCCCTGGTCTTCATATGGCCATCTTACAGGAGTTATGGCTTTTTCAACTGTGGCAGTCATTCCCACCAAAGTTGCCTTCTCTTAGAATGCCTGATGTGTTGCTATCTGAAGATACAGATGCCAGGCTGCTCTGCCTCACTGTCCCTGAGGAGAAATCTGCACCAGGTTCTGTCCAGTACTTGGGCTGAAGATTTAGCCCACTCCTGCTGGTATAGCAACTAGGGAAAAAAATGGCAATCGCTGCTGATGGCTTTTGCCCATAAGCCTTCCTATTTTCTTAATACATTCTCACCGTCTTGCTCAGCTACAAAAATAATAGTCTTGAGAGCAGCTCTGTCAACATATTGGGCATAGACCAACCAAATATTCTTCCTAGACCACCAGATGATTAACTCTAAAACACTGCAGGAAACATTTTGCTGAGGTTCATGTATTCCTTGAAACATTGGCTCAAGGTTCTTAGAAATTGCAGAAGTTTGAATAAACAAAATGTAAGACAAAAACCTCTATCAAAATATTGGCAATTAAGACTGCATACCTCCCTTTTGATTTAAGCTGTATTTTCAAGGATTCATGCCTCTAACATTCTTACTCTTTTCTAATAACTGCTCTAGAAACAATACAAAGGAGGTTGTGACTACTGGATTTACTGACATTTATCTGACACAATAAATATTTGCCCATTTCAAATTATATTTTGCAAGAAAGAACTTGAGCTTATTGCTGAATAATAACTTTTTTTATTATTTTTAATATAACAAAGAGATGGAAGATGGGATTTTTGATGTGTCAGTGTCTGTGAGCAGAACAAGATAAAAGCTGAGTAATGTCAGCATACTGTAGATCTTTTCCACAAAAGAAATTATGAGTAATGTTACACACTTGGTTTACTGAAATGGATTTAACATATTGCATACCAAACAGCAGCTCACCCTTCCTGTCCTTCTGCAAAAGAATAATGTTGTGCTTCAGCATGTGGATAATTTCTCTTTGTGCTAATCACAGAATTAATGAGATTTACAGACCAATTTCTTCCTCTGCTACTCCTTTATTGTGTTGATGCACACACTATAGCTTTTTTGTCACTAGACAAGAATAGGTGAGAAGAAGGTGACTTGTTTAAGAACACTGAAAAAATATTGTGGATTATTGATGATATCTTTATTTATTTTTAAATATTTGAATAAAAAAGGAAAAAAATCAGTTTTCAGAAGTCTTTCGCACAGCTGATTTCTATCAAAATTAATTGGATTGTAATAACTAAATACTTTGGAAGTGAATTCATTTTTATTTAGAAGCTTTCTTGTACAATTAAACCCTACATATCCACTTCAAAGTTTTGAATCACCTTATATATTAAGCTAAGTGATATGACAGAAGAGAATATAAGCACTGCTAATCAAGTAACATAATTTAACTAATACATTTTTATCACTAAAAACATGTTGATTCATGTCTGTGAAATTGAGGTGAATAGTGATTTCTAAAAGAGACAGTGTTCTCTTAGAAGTTTGTGTATAGTCAAGCCATGTAAAATTATTTTATTATGCAAAAAATATACACTTATCCCAGAAATATATACTTATTATTTTTTTAAAAAATTATAAAACAGTCACAAGAGAAACATATTCCAGTAGAGTAGTGTGTCTATTTTTTAGCACTTTTTTGGTTTTGGTTTAATTTGTGTTTATTTTATTCTGTTGGGAAAACTTAATGTAAACTGGAACATTTATTTAAAATCCAGATGAGATTTTGGTATTTTGGGTAAATCTGGTGCATTTTGGTGCATCCCTTGTTGACAGTGGTAAATATTGCTGATGATTTTAAGTATATTAGTGCAACTTACTCAAAGTATAGGGAAAAAAATGGCAGTCCCTGTGTGAGAAATCTACATCCAGTTTGTAGACTACTCCTTGAGTGCTGCCAGCTCAGTCAATATAAAAAAGAATTTGAGGAGGCATCTGGTGTTTCTCTCAGAAGCACCAGCTCCTCTGGTTTTTTTCTTCTTTCAGTGGAAAATACTCATGTACATAATGAGCCTGCCAAATAAATAACAACTTCTCTTGTCCTTCTGCAGTTTCCTTTCCCCTATGATTAGTTTTGATACTGGATGACATAAAGGAAGAGAGAGTAGAGTAAGTGTTAAGCTAAAAAATATCCTAAGAAGCTCAAATTCAGGGCTTAAGACTGTAGCAGAAAAAAGCACAAATGGATTTAGAAAAATGAATTTATATTTCTTAGGAAAAGTGCTCCTAATCCTACCACTATTCTTTAAATCCATGCCTTAAAAATTGACCAAGGACCTTAACAAATATCCCAAAGCATACTTTACTTCTGTATGCAGAGAAATCCTACATTGAAACAACATCTGGTATAACTGCTTAAAAAATATTCTTTCTTCTCCTGTGACTTTACAATTACATGGCAAGGTATATTGAGGTATAAGTTTCCATTTTCCATAAGTTTCCACCTGTCTCTCTGCCACTTTGTAAACATGATGTTCAAAAATTGGATTTTTAATGATATTTTAAAACCTGTAATTGAATTCTGTGTTGGCATTTGGTATCCTATTTTGCCAAGACTACAAAAAATGTTTTTTAGATGATTATATAAAACTGGAGAAATACATACTCAAATGCTGATCTGAAATAAGTGGTTTAGTTCTTTGTTTTTAATTTGTGCAAGATGTACTTTGGTTTTGGCAACATTTTCAGTCCTTTTATGTCAGCTAATACTGAGTGCATTTGTAGGATAAGATCAGTCATATGCCCTTACAAAAAACACAAATGTTATTTGGAACTGATAATACAAATGTACACACAGATACATCTGCATTTTAAGCATTGAGAACTACTAATGGCTTAATCCAGTAAATCAAGTACAAGATGACTACATTAAGTAGGATGAAGAGACTTGCCCACCATGCCTGCCATACATTGTCAGGGAACAGGATCACAAAAGGATGTTTTTATTTGCAGCTTCTTCTGCATTTATTGTGCTCTGTGTAAATCATTAACACACTAAGACGTTTGTTCTACCTGCATAATGCTATGAGTACAGGTTGCTGTTAACACCTTCTGCAAGTAAACACATGGCATTATGTTCTGTGCAGAGATTTTTGTCCACTGTCTAGGCCTACCTTTCAACTGGAAAGACCAACATACACTGAAAAGAATGGACCTTTTGTGGCTTTTCTTGGAATTAGATCAGACTCTAAAAGAGGCAGACAAGTATCCCATAATATTCTGTTTATTCTTCTTTATGCCTCTTCCTGTGCCACAAGATTTTGGGAAGCCTATAAGCTCTTTGTTTCAAAGAGGCCTGATAGGCTTGTGAACCTAGAAACCCTAGAGGGGCAGGTTTTTGGTTGATTTGAGCTTTCTTGACATCAGGCAAGATCATCTAGTTGGAGTTACACTGAATGTCTATCTAGTCCAGCACTCTGTCTCCAACAGTGGCA
Source organism: Corvus kubaryi (assembly GCF_017639235.1). Lineage (NCBI taxonomy): Eukaryota > Metazoa > Chordata > Aves > Passeriformes > Corvidae > Corvus > Corvus kubaryi. The sequence goes on along the minus strand of NW_024582056.1, from coordinate 3,242,485 downwards.
AAAAGGAAATGTCTGAAGACTACAAGACAGGATAAAGAAATGTTTATTTTTATTTTTATAGTATTAATTTTATGGGATTCTCAGCTTGTGACAATTGATTCATAAGACTGAATTCCTGAAATAACTAGAGGGACTGTTAATACTCCATGGTATCTTTTCTGGCATTGCTGTGCTCCAACCACCCTTTTTCTATGATCACTGAAAACTTTCTCCACACTAGGATGTGGAGATGAATGAATTCACTTGAAAATGCAGTCCATACCTGCATGAAAGTATTGCCTTGTGTGATCTTCAAACTACAGAAAGAATAAAATTGCAACCAAACCGGCCATGGGTATGTGGTAATTGACTTGCATGGGTAGCAGGACTGAGGCTTCTCAGGTGTCACACCAACTGCACCCAGCCCTGACATATATTAGGTTGTCCTTGTTACCCTGCCAAGAACACGTAACAACACAGACTGCACATTGTTGCTGTTAAAAGCTTAAAGTCTTCCAGTCTCTCAATCTGGTCACCAATCTGGTGATAATGATTTGATTCAACCATCAAGAAAATGTAATAGCTGGTTCTCAGACTAAGTGGTTGGGCCAAGTCTCACTACTAACTTGACTGAATGACTTCAGTACAGCATCCATACCAAGCACCTATGAGGTGGGGGACTGGAACTACATGAATCTCCCTGATTTAATTAGTGATCCCTTATTTGAAACATTAATAGAACTACTACTAGTTTAAGTTTGGCTCACGTAAGCCAATTTTTGTTTTTCTCAAGGGACTAGTCAAGAGACATATGAACATTTTCAGACGTGATACTGTAGTTCAATGAACTTAGAGCTTCTCATTCTGTACATTGGGCCCTACTGCTATTGAACAATGTTTTGCCCATTGTATCAATCCATAGATCTAGGTCATTCTCTCATCTTCTTTCCTTAGATCAAATGAATGTAGCTAGTCAGTGTAATATCTTATTAGAAACATAATACCACTCTTGAACAAAGACAAATCACAACTGGATTTGGTGATGTGTTTCAGCTGTGGCCCATTTTCTCTAACTAAAAAGTGGCAAATTTAAACTTCCACTCAACAGTTCAAGTGTTTCAAAGAGCTGTTTCACACAACATCAAGTGCAGTGATGAAAGAAAGACCTTGTGTTTCTGAAAAAGTCCTAGACTTTTTTAACTCTTTGACTCCATCTGCTCAGATAGAACAATCTCCTATTTTCAAATACAAGTGTTCTTCAGAATTGAGGAGATTAATCTTTAAACTGTAATTATTACGAGTGTTTTAATTCCTCTTTCAAAACTTCAAAAATCTCTGCTTTCATGTTTCTGGTCTAGTTTCATATTTTTTTCCAAAACCTACATTAATCTCAAATTCTGAGATAGAAATCACAGCAGCAAATATTACAAAAGAAATAGTAAATTACTTAGGAAGTAGTGACTGAAAATCTCAGTATCTTCAAGTTTCACATTCCCTTAAAAGCAACACATTCCTCCAGTTGCAGAGCAGAAAAAGAACCTGGCTTGTGATCATTTACTGAGATACTAGCATAATTTTCATTTAACACTGAACATTGCAAAATAGTGTCCCTTATATTCCAGACAGATTTGAGCAAATATTTATCCATGATACTCACATACACATTCAAAGAATTTGCAGCCTTTTTATGGACACATTACAGGGAAGCAAAAAAAAAAAAACCTACACTAGATTTTTTTTACTGGTTGATTGACTATGAATTATTTGCTCAATTCCAGTGTTTTTTCACTCTGTAAGTATCTTAAAATGCAAGGTATTTTTAATGATTGATAATGTTTCCCTTCACTGCAATGTAGCACTGCAGGAGTATAAAACTCTTCAGAGTCAGCCACTGCAAGAGAAAATAATTCAATGCGTTGTAATGCCAGCTACCACATATCATCCATCAGCTTTTTCAGTGGTAGCAAACCACTAGACATGAACATCAAGGACAGCCTGTATCTCAAAAGAGTCAGCTTGAGGCAGCTTAACTGTTTTACCATTGCTAACTGTCATCTAAACTATGACATGCTGCTTTCACTACTTCTAACTGATGTCAAAATGACGAGCATAAAAGTAACTGAATAAACAACAAGAACTGAAGTAGTTCCTTTGTCTAATAGCTTTATACCTACAAATTGCTTGATAAGAAAAACGCTGGTCAAAGGTTGTATTTGTGTAAAAAATATATTGACTATGATTGCTGAACAGAGTTTTAAGTTATTACAATCACATAATAAATTAAATCCTGAATCTTATGTGCTGCACCCATGGCTGCCCAGCAAATGGTCCCCCAAAAAAGAATCTTGCTCCGTTGATGATCTGCAATTAATTCTCTTTGGTGAGCCACACTTGCTTCTATTTTCAGGATATTTGTGTGCTTATTATTTTTGAGAATTAAATGGGAAAGGATTTGCAAAAAGTGTTTTGAACACTCATGTTGATGGTGGTTTTTGTTACAGTGTGTTCTACATTTCTGCAATTTGTCAGACTTACCTCACCTTATCTCTAGGACTGTAGATTTTGGTTTTTTGGATAGTTTTCTGGGTGTCTTTTTTAAAGGAAAGCTCTCATCTGCACGATTTCCACCACTGTCATTAAATAGATCCTGTGATTTATGTATTTTGTCACTAGCATGTCATAGAAGTTGCAAGCTGGTCCCAGGAAATTTGTCATTGCTTTCGTTGTCAAAGATAGTCTGTATCACTGTTCATGCTGTAATCTGGCAAAACGTTTATGTTTGTTTATTCATACAGTTGGTGAACAGACCCAGTTGACCCTAAAGCACTATAATGGTAACAAAGATTTTTACTTAACTGGACAAAATTTTATAATTTTATGTATTAAAGAGCACTATAACAGTTGGAATGTAGTGGGAGTACTGCTCAGTAACACACTGCATATTTGGCAAACGCTGGACTTACACAGTCAGAGACCAACTGTGGCACAAGGGTGAAGTGGCCTGATGACCACTCAGAACTGTGGACCTTTGGAAGCTTAGAAAAACTGCACTAGGTGATCCTCTCTATTTATTTTTTCCCTCAGAAGAGGGAAAATATTGGCTTCAAAATAGTGAAGAATTCATTGGAAGAAAATACTGTAAATGTTGATCTCTTCTCTAAATAAATTATCTCAGTATTAAAATTACATTTCTATGTGTGAATATTTAATATTCAGAAAAGTAAAGCAGGACAAACAGCTAAATTCTTGGGCAATATTTTTAAATAGTTGTTGGTAAATTTACAGTTGCTTACAGCAAAATTGTAAGTCTTTTGGTTTTGTTTTAGGTTAGTAGTGGTTTACTTCAACTATAACCTTTTATTAAGCTTTCAGGGAAAGGTAAGAAAATTGTTATATCACTTGAAATTTGAATGATTTAGACTTTCAATGCAAGTTTTCTTGCATCATCTTTCCATTTAATCCCATAGACACTTTTAAAGGACTAAACATATTTCTAATCTTAGACAGTAGAAAGGAAATTTTAAGTCTCTTCTCTGAAGAGTCAAACAATTTCTGTTCTTGCTTTTGATGGAGTTTAATCTTGTTCCCCTTAAGAAAAATAATTTTGCACAAGGAGAACACAAAAAAAGTGAAATTAAAGAAATTGCATCTTCTGTTTCTGTTGTTTCCTTATTTGGGCCTGGCTTTTCACCTGAAATGTCCTCTGCTGAAAGTAATACATTATAAATGATTATTTATACTGAGAGAGGAAGAATAAATTGCCTGTGCATCAGAACAAGGTAAAGGAAAAAATATAGAAAGTCCATATCCCAGCTTTGAGGCATTTTTTTATTTGTTGGATCTATTCTTAGTTGTTTGTGGATTTCTTTTAAGACTGTTCAGGAGTTAATTCTTCCTCTTTTTTTCTTATGAAAGTACTCTAACTCCTTTTCAGTTTAACAGTAGTCATTTGGATTGCAAAATGTTTTTTCCACACTTTAAAGTTCTGAATAACCAGTGATTCATCCTCTACTTTTCCTGATTTTATCTTGGAAATATTATATGCATTTAATGATAAATTAATATTTCTGAAAAAAATTTTGAATCATTCTGCTCATAGTTCAGGCTTACTGCACTTTAATGTTGGAGTTCTACGTCTGAATCCTTAAGTATCTAAAAACTGATTTGCATGCAACAAGAGAGACAAATGTATAAATGCCAAAAAGATTGAAGTTTTTTCCTCCTAGAAAACTATGGGCAAAATCTTTATTAGCTTTTATTTTAGCATATATCTCCAAATAATGATTATGACATTGATACGTTGTCTATACTGAATAAAGGAAATTAAGAACAAAATCAATGTTAGTTTCAGAGGGGCCTGTTCTACTTTTCTAGCCATAGCATAAAGATGTCATAGTTAGTTATGGTTTAAAATGAGGTCACAGAAAACAGAAGAAATGATGGACTCAAGTGAATGACAGAAAATGAAGACCTCTGCCAGATGGAGAATACTAATACCATTAATCCCCAGCAAAACAAATAAAGGTTGCAGTTGCTTGCGTGGGGGAAGAGTGTTGTAGTGGGGATTCCTACAACACGTATATACAGCGAGGCCCATGGAAGAGAAATATAAGGACCGATTCCTGGCAGATGTTTTCAGAGAGATGTTTATTTTCCAGCCATGTGGCCAGCGACTTGCTGAAGAACTGTAGCAATCACGGGACCAGAGGGTCCTTGCCGGGCAGGGGAACACAAAACAACCAATAGGGAATGAGGTTGACCAGGGAGTAGGGAAACCCCATGCCTCCACCCCGGGGGCCCTCTCCCAGGACCCCATGCCAGGGGGGAGGAACCCCCACCCTTTTATTTTTAACAAAAAGAGATTTAAAACTTAACATTGAAAACAACTGGATAAACATGAGATAACAAGAATAGTTTCAAAACAAAACAAGCCACCCTTCTGAGTTGGCAGAAGGGAGACAGGACTCTCTGAGCATGCTTTGTGGGGAAACTGAGGCAGGAGAGGGTTTCTTCCATTTGTACCCATTGGAACTCTAAACAAAAATAGTTAATGTCTTTCTCTCTCCCTTGTCATCCCCCACTCAGCATTGGAAAGGGATTTTTGGGGAAATAATTGGTAAAGGTATGGTTTTGTGAGGGAAACCATGGGTGAAAAAACGGATTGGGAATACACTGGGGATAATAGGATATAGGGTAAAGGGGAAAGGTGGGATTAGGAAAGGGAGGCTGTATTGGTTGCTTATAATGGGGATATTGTCTAACATGACTACAATTTTTAGCATCTATATTGCCTTTCACAAAAACACCGTCAGGCATAACATTTGCTGCTTGCAAACCTTTCCTTCCTTGGACAGTCCTGAACTCTACCACTTCTCCATCTCCTAAGCTTGGGAGGTATTTTTCAGGGTTATTCTTTTTAATGGCAGTTCTATGAACGAATATGTCTTCCTTGTTGTCACATCTCGTTATAAAACCATAATTTTGTTTAACATTATACCATTTTACTGTTCCTAAAACCTTGGCTAAGATGATTTTTTCCTTTTTCCGAGTGGCTGCTGTTTTCTGTCTCGCTGTGTTTTTGCTTTCACTTTCGTTTTCACTCGCTCCCATGTTGGAACTGCGGGTGCTGCCAGTGCTGCCAGGGCTGCCGGGGCCGTCGGGGCTGCTCATGCCTGCGCGCTCTTGCCGCGAGGTCTTGACTTCCCGGGGTCACATTTGGGGCTGCGCGGGCTGGGCTGGGCTGATGCCTTTTCCTGGTCTTAAAATCAAGATTAATTAGTTAGAAGGGGAAAAGGGATTTTACCTTGGTATTTATTTTAAAGATCCTTAGGTGCACACGTCCAGGTCACATGCATTGAAATGCACCCTGCAAAATGCTCGCCCCAAAAGATCGGGTATAACATTATAGGTTTTACTAATTAGCATATCTATCAAAGATTCTGCAATGAGAGGCTCAAGTGAGCCCCCCTCCCCAAGGAGCCTGGATGATTCTATCTTAGTTTACAGAATGTGTTCTGGAGAGGACCTTGGGGTCTGGGGCACACTGATCCCTTGCTATGAAGCTTCTAAAATGTTTAGTCTCTTAGCTTGACAGACAAATCCAAAAATGTAGGCAAAAAGCACTAAGAATACAGAAATTGTAAAAAAGGTATAACAGGGGTATAAAAGAAAAGGCAAAAAATCTTCATGGCATCAGGGCCGTACTGTTCAGCTCCTTGCGTGCCGCCGCCTCTGCCACCTCTGGTCACAGCTGTGCTGCCGCTGCCTGGGGCCACGCCCACATCTTGGCAGAGCCCCCGAGCGACGGCCCCCCCGCGCCCTGCTCCAGTGCGTCTTGGCTGGGCGCAGCTCTGCTCCATCACTATCACCGCCAGCCGCTGCCCGCGTGCCGCCCCTCTCGGCTGGGTGTTCACAGGGCTCGCTCCACCACGCGCTGCACGGGGCCAGGAGGGCACCGCCGGGTCGCAAGCGCTCCCACTGCACCTTGCTCTGCTGCCGACACCACAGCTCAGGCCACTCCGCCCGCGCGTTGGAACTGCCTTGCTGCTGCTTGCAGAGCACTCGGTGCATGTGGCCGAAGCCGCACAGTCTCTGAGGAACGTTTCATTTCTCAAGCACACAGCTGATACTGTTCAACAGTCTCGGTAATTAAATAATATTCACGAAAATGTTCTTCCATTGGCATATATTTTGACTCAGAAATTAACTGTGTCCAAACAGTCTTCCAAAAGCCTTTGGTAAGAATCAAGTCCCAAGAAACGTAGAAGAAGTTTTTAAACAACCATGCCAGGAAGTGTTTTAGTTCTTTTTGAGCTTGAATTAAGCTAAAATTTACATATCGTTGTTCAAGAATCTTTTCAAGTTTAAGATAAATGTCCTTTTACGGCTCAGAGAGCCAGGAGTTTTTCCACGGTTCCTCCATAGTTTAGAGATGGAACAGCAAAATGAAAACAAGAAGAGAAATCCAGAGCGTTTACTCACAAATCACAGTCGCTGTCTTTAGGGAATCATTCTGCCCGCAGTCTTCACCATTTGTTGAAGTGGGGATTCCTACAATATGTATATACAGCGAGGCCCATGGAAAAGAAATATAAGGACCGATTCTTGGTCTGTTTTCAGAGAGATGTTTATTTTCCAGCCGTGTGGTCGGTGACTGCTGAAGAACTGTAGCAATCACGGGACCAGAGGGTCCTTGTCGGGCAGGGGAACACAAAACAACCAATGGGGAACGAGGTTGACCAGGGAGTAGGGAAACCCCATGCCTCCACCCCGGGGGCCCTCTCCCAGGACCCCATGCCAGGGGGGAGGAACCCCAACAGAAGAGTACAGAGTTGGAAGCAAAAAGCTATTGGAAAACAAAAAGAGGAAAAGAAACAGTAAAATGTAAACCTTGAATAATGTTTTTTCATTCTCCAATAGGTTTCTCTGATACATGTAAAATATATTTTGAAATATGCTTTCCTTTTATCTGTGTTGCCTAACTCAAACTCGTTCACATTCGTCATTCCAGTACACTCAAATGTCCACTAATTGATTGTCCAGCATTCTTAAATAAATAGTTTATCTTGAAGATAAACATTCAGAAATAAACTGATCACCCAGTACCGCTGGATGAGACTGCATAGTTTCAAAGTTACTGACCTTCTATTGTGACTGCCTATGTTGTTTTTACTGAGTAGTACTTTGAAAATCAATACAAATTTAAAATTCTTTTATTACTAGCTGTAGTTGATTAAAACGTGGGATAAATATGTTTTTGTTTGAATAATGCAATAATACTTTGAATGCCATGCCTGGCTTCAAAGACTTGAAAAAGTGAATCAGTCTTAGATAGGCATGATGGGGAGTATATTTTTTTTTTTTTCTATCCTCCATTCCAAGTCTAATTTCTGGGGAAAATAAACAGGTCCACAATGTAAATCATATACATACATGTAATATCTATCTACATATATGTGTAGACATATGTACAGTTACTTAAAAAAGGAAGCGATTGTGCAGTAAAAAATGGATGTTAAACTGACAGTGATGGGTTAAGAAACAGTTAACCAGAGTTTTTGAAAAGTCTTTGAAAACAAGAGGTGTTCCTCTTTCCTGCAAGTAGCAATCTATTAATATAAAATAGTTTTCTAACAATACATCAATTAAGAACCAGAATGCAGAAAGTGCTTGGGTTTTGATCAAACAAACCTCCTGGTGACAGTTTTGAAACCTTATTAATGATACCAGATTCAAGGAAGAACAGATTCTTCCTAGAGAAAAGCCATATTCAAATATGGTTCCAAGCTCAGCTAAACATGGTCAGAGAAGATAGCAAAGCTATGAGTAATAGATCAAACTCAGTGGGTAGATTCCAAAGAGTACTAAAAGAGATAATAACTCTAAGTATCATGGAAATGTACCTACATATTTGGGACTGTTTAATATCAGCAGTACCATATGCACTGACTATAGTGTTCTAGAATGAAATGGACATGACAGCTGCTACAAGGGATTTGAGTAAATGGTAAATGAAAAACATGACTAAAAAGGATCTAAAATACAAGTATAAGAAATTCTTCATTTTGTGGAAGAAAGTCAAATTCTAATCAACTTCCTCAAGAACATACTCTCAGTGCTTGTAAACTTGAACAGGTCTTGGTAGAGAAGGATGGTATTTAAATTTAGCAGCTTGCTGAAACAAAAGACAAAGTGTTCATTTATTCATTCTAGATTTTTTTCAGGGAACAAATGGAACTAAAACCTTTTGTTAATTTCTTTTTTATTCAGCTTCAAAAGCAGGATACAGAGCTGATACAAACTGAAAAGACTAATAGAAAGATATTAGGGTTAGTAACAATTTGCATTAAAAGTCTGGTATTAAAAATTTTAAAGAGCACAACTGTTACTGTATTTTATGGTAGCATGATCCATATGTGGTTCTTTTTAAGAGCATGCACATGTCAGAGTTAGAATTCTGTGCAGAAAATAGATATGTAGCACAAATGCATAAGAAAAAAGTTGCCGTTGGCACAGGCAAAATGGATATATGAATGATGTCCATGACCCCAGTAGAAGATTTATCTATGCCAGAGTTCTGGAAAGTGGGCAGGCAACAGTGGCAACTGCTGGTGTGGGAGCGTTGTTCCTCACATTTTCCCATCTGCCAGGGAGCAGGAGCAGAAGCAAGCAGCTGAGCTCACCACAGCTTCCCTGTGGCTTTATGTTCCTGCTCCAGCTATTCTCAGATTCTCACCCACAGACCTGCAAAATTTAATTTTTTTGTGTGTTGCCGAAAGAGGTCTTGAGCCAGCTCTGGGGATCTTTCTGAGTGACCTGAAAGAAAAAATTATTGAGGCAGAAAAACTGCTGGTCATTGTAAAAGCTCCCATTCTCTTTTCCTCTTCATGATATTAAACTAAAAGTTTTATGTGGGATGTTTGTATATCTATGCTGTCTACACATGCACATACAAGCACATCCCATCCTAACTTTAGTCAGAAAAGTTCTCTGAAAAGTAGTCATAAGAATTATTAAGTGTTTCTGTGCTTCTAAAGATGCAAGGAGGTGTTACTATTTCATCATGTTGCAATCTTTTTGTTATTAGATCTGGGGTCCTTACAGCTTTAGTATTACAGACCTAGGGACAATCTGAGAGGTCTCTTTAGATGATGTTGGAAAACAACAGATGATCTAAATCACATCAGATCTATCTTTTGACCCTCTGTCAATCACTCTTTAAATAAACAAATGTTTCTTATTCATATGCATAAGCTTCTCACCCTCACTCAGAAGTCAGATTATCTCAGCTACCAGAAGGGGAATATGTAAATCCTGTTAGATGGCTTGCTTTAAAATGAAATAAGTCACCCAATACAGCTTTATCAGCAGCTATTCAGTTTGTCTAGTTAGCAGATGAAGCACTTTCACATGTTTCTAAGCTTTTCTAGCTAAGTTACACAAACTGGCATACAGAATACAGTTAATACAGCAAAACCATGATTACCCTCTAGACCCCTCTCCAGGGGTAAACTCACCAGGAGTAAACCCAACTAAACAAATAAACACTGCAAAATTAATTTGGGATCTACTTGACATAGGAGTGGGGAGGAGGAAATGATCAGCTGTTTTCACTTATGAAAGAGTTGGATATGCTGATTTACACTATTGATTTCCCCACCAAAGCAGTTTAGGCAGTTATCAGTGGCATGACCAAGGAGAACCAAGCAGACAGGTGAAGAACTGAGATGGGCATGAAGGGCTTCATAAAAATCATACAGGTGAGGACCTGATGGATAGGTAAGTTAAACAGAAGTGAGGTTTACAACTGAAATCAAAGTAGAATCAAAGAATCATACAGTGGTTAAGGTTGGAAGGGTTCTAGTTCCAACCCCTCTGGCACAGACAGGGGAAACTTCCGCTAGACCAGGTTTACATGTTATAGTAAAGAACTTCCACCTCTATCTAATCTACTTTGCCTTGAGTGAGGCATCCCTGACTAAGGGAAGAACATGAAATTGGTGCTCCACAGGGAGGAAGTCAGCTCCAGGCTCCATCATGATCCTGGCAACAAAGGAAAACAAATTCATATCCCTGGTATTCTTTCTACCCATCCTTCCTTCTGCCACTTACTGTTGTACTTTTACTTCCTCATTCAGTGATGTATTACAAGAATCCACCTTTCATCCAGAAGCTTCAACTCACTTTATGTTGTCTTTTTCTAAGGAAAAGAAGAGGAACTTATTGTGAATGTGGAAAATTCCAGAACTGGGAAATGGGGTGGGGGGAGGGAGGGGGGGAATAGAAATCAAGAACTAAGGAGCTGTTATGATCTGCTCTAATCACTGAGGAGCAAGTGAGCTCTCTGTGGATTATGACTATTCACAGGTTCAAAATATTCCCCAAAACATGATTAAAACCAAACAAGGTTAAATGTTGATACCAAAAAGCTGATATATTTTATTTAACAGTATAAAAGGTAAAAAAAGAAATAGAAGGAGGGAGGGGCGGTGCAGACAGGAGGAGTGACAGAGACATATTAAGAAAAAACATAGCACTACTCCATGGGTCCCAATAATGTCTCATCGGTCCCCTCCGTTTGATCTTGGTGGTGAGGGTCCCCCACAGAAAAGTATAGAATCCAAAGGATTAATATATGTTTGGGCCAGGTGGAAATGCTCAGATGCCTCACCTGGGGAAGGCAAGTTTGACAATGTCTCCTGAAAGACTGTGGATCAGTTGCATCATTTTTCATCATGTGAAGTGATCTGATGCAAGGCTTCAGGAATGAGTCTGGGAGCACTTCAGGAGCCTTTGATGGATTGTGACACCTCCTCTGCTGTCCTTTCATGGGCATGTCCTGTGGATGTGGCTTTTCCACATCCACAGGACATGGTGGTGGGGGTGATTTCACAGCTGAGCCAGTTTGCGTAAGGGAGGATGGGTGTTCACTGCCTCTGACCAGAGGGTGCACCACACACCCAAGACACTCCTCTTCCCTGCTTTGGTGGGGGAGGGGGGGGTCCTGTTCAAGCCTGGCAGCAGATAAGCCTGGAACTGTGGCTTCCCCCCCAAAGCTGCCGGGCTTCATCCTCCTGTGGAAATGTCCTCCCAGCCTTATCAATTACTTCTCAGACCTGAGATGATTAAAACAATAGTATCACTTTTTTTTTTATCTCGAATAGCCTTAGGTGGTTTAACTCACAGTTCAGGGCCTCAGCCCAGGGGCCCCATTCAGGATGCAGTGGTCTTCCATGCAGTTTTTATTATACAACTTTGTCATTATAAGCAAAAGTCCCTCATAAAAATGTTTAAGCCATAAACCTTAACCTTTCTGTCTCTGACAGGAGATATGAACCCAACTGCTTAATCATACTTCTGGAAAAATTACAATTATGTTTTTTTCTTGTAATAGAAACACATTTCCACAGAGAAAATCATGTCTGTATGGATTTCTACTCATGTGACTGTGGTAAAAGGTCAGGCCATAAATACCAGAAATATGCAGATGAATTGTAAGAAGTTTGAAGAAAAACAATGGGATTGATCAGACATTCTGAATGAGAATTGATGTAGTCTATCCAGAGGAGAAGTTGGAAGGGAAATGTTAAATGTTTAAATTCATAAAAGACAGCTGTAAAGTGGAAGAGTATAATCTGTTCTCCGTGTGCACTGTCAATAGAATGAGAATAATGGATTTGAAAGGGAATAATGTAGGTTAATGTCCTAATCAGGAGGAAAAAAAAAAGACTAATGGTAAATACACTTTAATGAAATGCTTTGAAAGATTATAATATCTCCATCACTGGAAATTTTAAAGCATTTAAGAAAAATATGTTATGAAAGTTGCTAGTTGTCATGGTTTAACCCCAACATGCAACTCTGTACCACACAGTCTGTCACTCACTCCACTCCCTGTTGCAGTGGTTGAGTCCACTGCAGGGATGACCAAGGAGCCACAGAGCCCCAAAACAGTGGAGGTCCACTGGTGGGCAGGCTCAGAGGTCTAAGACCACCCTCTTTTACCCTTTTTAAGTCCCTGTTCTAGATAGTTCTCCTTTCCTTGATACCCTACTGGTTCCCGGGTCCCTTGTTCCATCCCTCGCCTTCCCCACTGGTCACTGCCCTGTCACCCCATGTCCTCTCCACCCCCTGGCCCCCGAATGATAGGTTCCGATGTTCTGCCCTCCCCTGGTGCCAATCTGGATAAAATCCCGGACCCCACAGTGTTCTGGGTTCTTTGTTCCTGTGTCCCTTGGAGCAGGGGCCCCAATAAACCGCTTGGAACTCCATACAAAGGACCCCTCCCGCCTCTTTATCCCCAGTCACACTGCAGAAGCTGTCCACCTCTGTGTGTGTGTGTGACTGTATCTACCTACTACAGTGTGTCAGAGTATGTCAGAGTGTGTCCGAGTGCATTAACGTGGCACCCCCCAGAGCGGATCGGGTGGGATGTGATCGGAGCCGACGTGCTGCTCTTTCCACTCCCCCACGCATATCACGTCAACTCCCCACCTCCCCCCGGTGGGGAGGAGAATTAGAGAAAGAAAAAAAAGTAAACTTCATTAGTTGAGATGAAAACAGTTTAATAACTGAAACAAAATAAATATGATACTACTACTACTACTACTATTACTACTACTAACTTATAAAAGTACTGAAAATTTTAATGAAAATTTTAATAATAATTTAATAACAGGGGCAAATGGAAGGTCCTGTGCCTGCGTTGGGGCAATCCCAAACAGAAGTACAGGCTGGGAGATTAAGGGATTGAGAGCAGCCCTGAGGAGAAGGACTGAGGGGTGTTGGTGGACAAGAAGCCAATCACATCTTGGCAGTGTGCACTCACAGCCCAGAAAGTTAACCATATCTTGGGCTGCATCAAGACCAGCGTGGCCAGCACATTGAGAAAAGTGATTCTCCCCCTCTATTCCACTCTTGTGAGAGACCACCTAGAGTGCCGCATCCAGCTCTGGGGCTCACAACATAGGAAGGATGTGGACCTGCTGAGGTGAATCCAGAGAAGGGCCACGAAGATGATCAGAGAGAGAGCTGAAACACTTCTCCTGTGAAGACAGGCTGAGAGAGTTGGGGTTTACCAGACTAGAGACAAGAAGTCTGTGGAGACCTTATAACAGCCTGCTAGTACCTAGAGGGAGTCTGCAAAAAGGCTGGAGAGGTACTTTTTGCAAGGGCGTGTAGTGATAGGACAAGGGGTGATGGCTTTAAATTGAAAGAAAGTGGGTTTAGACTAGATATTAGGAAGGCATTCTTTACTCTGGGGGTGGTGAGGCACTGGAACAGGTTGCCCAGAGAAGTTCTGGATGGCCCATCCCTGAAAGTGTTCAAGGCCAGGCTGGAGTGGGCTTTGAACAACCTGTCCCAGTGGAAGCTGTCCCTGCCCATGGCAAGGGGGTTGGAACTAGATGATCTTTACAGTTCCTTTCAAACCCAGTCATTCTATGATTCTATGGAATAACACCTGAGAGAAAGAAGTGATGCACAATACAATTGGTCACCACCCACTGACCAATGTTCAGCCTTTATCTGAGCAGGTCCTGGTCAATTCAACCCCAAGTTATAAACTGAGCATGACATTCTATGGTGTGGAATATCTCTTTAGCCAGTTTAGGTCAGCTGACCTGACCATGCTTCCTCTCAGGTTTTTGTGCAACAATTCACTGGCACAACATGGGAAACTGAAACTGAAAAGTTTTTTATAAGTCCTAGTAAGCACTACTTAGCAACAACCAAAACATCACTGTTATCAATATTATTCTCATAGTAAATCCGAAACACAGCACTGTACTCACTACTAAGAAGAAAATTAATTCTATTTCAGTTAAAACCAGGATCACACATACATCATGATCACTTCCTGTTCTGCATTTCTATGACTCCCAAGTGAATCAAAAATAGGATTAAATTTCACTGTGTACATGTATATGGAGATATATATGTATATGTATATATGTTTGGATATGCAGCTACTCATATTTTCTAAAGAATATAGACAATTTTTCTCACTAACCTAACAGTTGACTAAAATAATTAAGATTTTTGCCTACAACACAAAGTGTACTAATAAGGAATACAGGAATGTTACATTTTTCAGAGGATTAGACAACTAAGGGAAGGTACCTAATAGGCTTTAAAAATGTGTATAACAACTAATGACCCTTTCACTCATTAAAGTAATTGAGACATATACTAACAAAGTCAATTTTTCACCAATTTCTTCTAGACTGAAGTGAAAGCAATTATGACATATCTCTGTTAATGGGGTGCTAAGTCAACATATGTTGGTTTAAAACCTATGCAGTTCATTAACACATGCTTTATCCTCAGCTGGACTCCTGCCGATTTGAGTACAACTTTGTAACATTCAAAAATATCAATTCCCTTTCAAACTTTCAAATATGTGGAACTATCACAAAAGGTTTCCATTAGGTCTCTTTACCTTTCAGAATTTCCTTCCTCATGAGATTTGTTTAAGCATAATGTTCTTCCATGTTCATGTAAAACACATGAGAATAGATATTTTTGGTTGTAGGCTAGTGCTTTAATGGGTGGACTGTCTCATCCCAGCATGACAATTCTTATCTTCTCTCATATGCTATTTCCTGGAAAAAAACAATTACATTGTTGAGAGTCCTGATGCATTTTTAAAGAGTCCCCAGCTCAGTTTTGTTAACAAAGGAAATTAGCTGGAAACCCTAGATAATTTTCTGAAATCAGACAACCTAGACCTTGACCATGGTGGAGATGCAGATAAAATATAGCTTGCTCATATTAGTATTTCAAATTGTAGTGAATAAAAAAAATATAGTGTGATTGTTTCAATTTCATGGCTGCAGAGAGAAATTATTTTTGCAGTGATAAATCCTTCTCAAGCCAAAGTTCAACTGGATATATTTATTATAAGACAGAAAAGATAAAAGAGCTTTTAGAAACAAAACAACGTAGTCAGTTGCTTTGTGACATTTCTTAGTGGGAGAATCCATTGGCAGCTGTTCAACACCATTTGTAAGCTAACATTAAATTAAGCCTAAGTGTAGGCAGTCCTAAACCATATCCTTCCACCTAAATATTGACAAGTTTGATTTAAAACCACAAAATTGTATTTAACAACTGAACTCCTTGCCTCATGAACTTTGAACTACTTAGGCAATCTTCCAGCCTTCTTTACTTTCATGCAGCTACAGTTCAGAATTATATTTAAATCAAAGAACTGCCTAACATGCATATCACAGGACTGCCATGGGATAGTTTCTTCTTTCCCAGCCTACAGATTCGTTGGTGTCATGAAGAACAGACAGACAAATAACAAGATCCTGTTTGTCACATGTTCACTTTTGGAGTGATTGAGTAAGACTGGACTGGTAAAAAATGAAATCTGATGTAGAATTTGAGGTGTGCACCTAAAGATATCCAGGAGTTTCTGTCTGAAATATCCACTCACCAAGGCTGCCAGAACCTAGGCAGAAAGCAGTGATAAATATTTGGACCAGTTTTTTTCTACTGACTTTTACCTTAATATCTAAAACTTTTTGATTTAACTCCAATTTAAGTGTTTTCAGTGTTTCAATTTCTGCTTTGCCAGGTTCAGAAAATTATTTCAGATAAGCATCCTAATATTAACTGCAATTTTATTAATGCTTAAATGACAATATTTTTATTGTATTAAGGTTTATATGGGAACAGTTTGTAAGTATGCCTGAATTCAGGTAATTTAATACCCAGAATAAATATTTTTTGGTAATCGTGCTTTGTGGTTTTCATCCAGTTCTAGTGTTTCTTCAACAATAAAAATGCACAAAGTAGTAGAACAAGTACATTGCTTGCCTGGGAGCTTCATGATTGGTTCTTCACCTGTAGAGAAACCCAAGCATACCGGTAAGGTCGAGGATTTCCAGATCAGAAATCCCAGTCTCTTAAAGTCTCCTCTCTCATCCTTTTACAAGCAATTGGACACAAGAATGACAGTTTGTTTTACTTTACGCCAAAAAGTAGGCGTGTGTAAAGCCATTTCTTGTAGAATATACTTCTCTCAATATGTTACTCCGTCTGGAAATCCATGAAAGTGTCTTGAAGTGATAAAAGTTCTTTTAAAATTAATGGAGAAATGCGATATTGCACTTTTCCTTAGAAAATCTTATATTGTTACCTTTGTATTTTTACCTTCAGATTTTTATTTAATAAATAGGAAAAAATTAATTTCTTCCTTCTTCCCTTAATGATTGTCTTATGGCATACTGTAATAGCTCAATATGCAACAAAATAATGAGGCACACATGGTACTTAAAAACGTATTTATCTCCTTAGGTCAGTGCTAATTCTTCTGAACTCTAAATGTTTTTAATTTATTAGATGCAGTCACATACCACAAAATTATTTGCTACAGTAAGAGAAATAGAGTTCAGGTCCATCTAATGCAGATTTAGTAAATGCATTGATTTATAAGTAATAAAAGCACTAAACCATGTTTGCTACAAAACAAAAAAAAAATAGATTATGGTAAAATATGTATCAGAGAAGAATGGATATAAAGAAAGATAAGCTGCTAAAAAGAACCCTTGGCTTTGGTTTGTTTGTTTGGGGGGAGTTTGTTTGTTTTAAGATAAAACCATCTATTCTGAGCATAAAGAAATAAGTGTTTGAAAGTAAAAAGGAATGTTCTCCATTATAGACTAAACAGCTTATTTAGGTTCAGGTTAGCAGGAAAAGGTAGATACTCTTTAAACCACTTATTAAATGTACAGGCCAGTTTATTGATTTGATAAGTAAGGAGGGAAGGTAGCAATAGGAAAAAGAATTTAAGGGAGCCTGGAATTAAGATTGTAAGAGAAAGGCCTACAGCCACTTACAGCCTGGGTTTTGGTTCTCCTAGGACTTTACCTCTGACAAGTGACAGGCTCTTTGCTGTATGGTTGATTACTTTGGTAACCTAGCTGTGTTAAGAATGGATACATAACCATCTGAGAACAAAAGAAAGAAAACCAAGGACTGACCTGAAAAGTAGTGGAAATTTTTCAAAAGTTTTCAGACACTTTCGTCAGTGCCTGGTCTAGCACATTTTGTCATGCTGGTATTCTTATCTTCAGTTCATAGCAGGAGGGTCTGTAACTTGAGGTTTCTATGGCCTCTGTTGCTGCTGGCTACTACTTTCTGTACATAGGGCTTTATAAGCTGCCAAGGGCTAAGCTGGTTCATACAGCAGTCCTTTGTTACAAAATAGCTTATTTGTTCATAGAGGTGGTCTTTGAATTAAACTTACGTTTTATATCCAAGGCTAAAAGGAATATTTTTTAAGTGCGATGCCAGTATACTGTCCTTGACCCTATGTATACTGCAACCATGCTATGCCATGACCTACAAGATCAATGAAAACAAAGGTTCTTAGAGTTTGATCTGAGCAATACAGCACCATAATTTAAAGCAAAGTGAAGCATGGTTTCAGAACAGTCTATTCTTCACTGGTTACAGGAGTTCACCTAAAGAAGGTTGTTCAAAGTAGGAAAGTCAAATGTGACCAGGTGTTTGTGACAGAGGAGCTAACGAAGACTTCTTCCAGATGCATTCCTTTTCCCTGAGGCTTTACCTACTGTATTCCAGTAGAAGGGTATATAAGCGGGTTCTTCTTATGAAAAACTGCAGGGAAGAAACTGAGGCTAGTTTCTTCTGAAGAAAGTATTGACTGAGTTTTTTCTGCTGTTTTCTCACTGGCAGCAGCAATTTGCATCTAATGACTCATTTTCAAGAAGTATGAGACCTTTTTTTAGTTCCTGTGAAAATGGCCAATACACTTAACAGTTTAGAGTGTTATGAGGAACAGACTGTTGGAAAGACAAATGGACATCACAGACATCCCAATAATATAGTATTTCATGTGTGTTTGTAGTAGTAGCATGAGATACTTTTCTCTTTTCAGCCCTAGAACACTCACATCACCTCCAAAGGAATTGATAGGATCTCTCAGATTTGTATCTGTGCGTGTGTGTCTGTATAAATACATACACATGTTCACACACTGGTGGGACAACATGAAAATATCTCTGTTTTCAAGATTGATGATGAGAAAATACTGTTTTTAGACAAGCACTTTCCCACTCCTCATGAAGAAGGATTACTTCTAAAAGACATAGACGATGACAAGAAGGGTCAACTGGATAGCTCACATTTCTATCATTACAGATTTGAACATTTTCTGTAGCTTCATGTCACTTAAATGAATGCCTTTTACCTCAGCTATACGTTACTTAAACTTTGATGGTACAAAATCAAACACAAGGCAACGCTACACTAAAATTCACTTACTGTGTGTGTTTGCCATACTAGTTAAGAGAATAATTTTCAGTCCTTTCTTTTTCTCCTGTTTGTGAAATATAAGTTCAGACAACCTGCCAGAGATATAAGTGAATGATGTATGGAACTTAAAGAGGAATGAATGCTCTCTATTACAGTAGTAGAATGAGTAATTCTTGTGCACAATCCAATGCCAAAGAAATTTGCTAGCTGGAAGAATCTGAGGATCTGATGCAGCTGCTATTAAATTTACCACACAGGAGTCTTTAAATTTACTTCTCTGAGAGATACAACTAAACAGCAATTAGTTACAGAAACATGAAAAAACCCCAACAAACCAGAGAGCTATGTAATAATACTATAAAATGTAATAATACTATAAAATATAACAATACAGAATAGTTTAGAAGGCAAAATAATTTTCTGAAGAATTCAAAAATTCCTAACAAACTACTGTAATATGAATACTTACTGTAATCTGAACACTCTTAGTAATGCTGGTGTACATCACGAGAATTTCTTCCCTTTCATATTTTATGACATACAACCCATTACTTCTTTTATTTATTGACTTTTTTCTAAGAAGCCTGCAACTGATGAGGAAACAGGCTGAGAGTCTTAAATACAAGGAGATTAATTGATAATATAGGTAAAATTATTGTATTTATGCTTCATATTATTTTGTAATGTAGTTGATCCCTCAGTTTCTCCTAAGGCAAAAATCAATCATTATGTGCTGGTGTTTTTTTTCCTCCACCATTTCACAAAATATCAGTTCAGTTTGTCTTTAAGTGCCTTGATAGAACTAGATCCATTTTGTTACCTAGCTAAAGGAGTGGAAATTGGCTTGGATTGCTGCCCAATGAGTAGAGTCTCTCCCTGATGCACCAAAAATGGGAATCAGATTAGAGGTAGCTTGTTTTACTGAGTGAAAACTCTGGAGAATAGAGCTTTTAATTTACCATATTTTGAATTCAGATGAAAGTAACAATTTAGCTGAAATTGCAATTAACCCCAAATAAATAAATAGTTACACTGTTGAACCTTGTTGTCTCTGAATACAGGAATGGTAGTAATAGATATCAATGTGGAGAGTTGAAATCCACATTTATCAAATCATAATAGAATCCAAGCTATTAAGTTCATTTCTTCATGCTGGACAAGAAAGTATTGTGGGACTTTGGATCATGCAAGGCTTCAGTGGGTGCTATTTGACTTTCTTAAGATTATTGTTGAAGTTACAGCAAACAGTGCATCTCAAGAAGGCTGAGCATAATGAGCAAACATAAGATTTTTCAGGGGAATATACTAAATATAAGAAAACACAGTTTGATTCTGAAAAACAAATATATTGCGCTTACATCAGCAGCCAAGACCCATGTAGCCGCTTGCTCACTCCCCCCAGTGGGATCAAAGAGAGTTGGAAGGGCGAAAGGTAGAAAATGCGTGAGTTGAGATAAAGAGAATTTAATAGGAAAAGCAAAAGTTACACACAGAAGTAGAACAAAACAAAGAATTAATTCACTCCTTCCTGTGGACAGGCAGGTGTTCAGACCTCCCGAGGAGAGTAGGGCCACATCACACAGAATGGTAACTTTGGAAGACAGATGCCATCACTCCAAATGTCCTCCCCTTTTCTCCTTCTTCCCTCCACTTTATATACCGAGCATGATGTCATACGGTCTGGAATATTCCTTTCATCAGTTTGGGTCACCTGTCCTGGCTGTGTCTTCTCCCAGCCTCCCATGTACCTCCAGTTTCCACACCAGCAGGGCAGTATGATCTGTGTGATCCCTGATCAGCAACAACAAAAACATCTCTATTATCAACCTTGTGTTCAGCACAAACCTACTTGTAAGGCTAGATGGAAGCATGAAATAATTTTTAAATGAATGTTTTACAGTGTTAGTTTTACATTGGGCAATAGGTGTGAAATAATTCATCTCATTATCACATTCTGACTAAGGCCAGTCCAAGTACAACTATCCCTGAGAAGAAGGCACAAAAAGTGTATCCTATAGTCCCTTCTGTCCTTTACTAGTACCATCTGTAGAGTTAAATGAACATTTTTGAAAATACCAAAAATATGCAAGAATCCTAGCTCAACTGACTTTAATGAAAAATTCTATGAACTTGGATCCTTAAATACTTGCCTCTGGAATCCTCTGATTTCAAGAATTACACTTTAGTAGAAGAAATTGAAAGTAATGAACAGGAAAGAAGACCAATATCTATGACCAGTCAGGAGCTGATTCTAAAGCTCAGTAGAAATATATGCTATTTCTAATTTTGTTGTTAATCTAGTTCTCTAGGAAATGCCAGAGAACTTTTTTTTTCTTAGAGTATTTCAACTCTATTGCCACTTACAACAAAGCTGTAATGATTCATAAGTATATCTGGATTCACTATTTGTCTATTTCAGATGATATTTTAATAGCCTATTTTTCACTATTCTTAATAGAAAGCAAGTTGATAAAGCAATTGGATTGTGTGCAAGGCTACGACTTAAAGAAGTGCTCAGTGCAATCACACATCTTACACTGAATTTTTCATATTTTTCACACTTTTTTTCATTTGCAAATGGATCTGATGAAGAAAACCTAGCTGAGAAAACATCATCATAATGTTCAATACCGAAAAATAAAACCATCAGTATATGTCTACCCCAATCTTCTTTCCTTCCCCAAATTGTAAACATTACATTAATATGGCCAACATTACATCTGAAGGCATCATTATGTAAATATGTTGAAAATCTATTATAAAAGCATTTAATGTACAATATTATGGGAACAGAAATGATTTTTGTAATGCCATCAACTCTGTATATTGAATGTCAGTGAGAGTTCAGCTTGTTAGACATTGACTACAAAAATTGTGTGATATTAAGGAATTGACAGCACAAATACAATTGTTGCACTTTTTCAGATTTTAACAATGCTACTACTCTATGAAAAAAAATTCAGATTACAGTTTTCATAAATTCCTTTCTAATGCAGTGGGCCAGGCAGATTAAGAGGAATAAAAAGAAATAGGCAGACACTGGGTCAGGTGTTCAAACACTGAAGAAATAATGATTTTACTAGAAAATACTACAATTAAAGACTATTGTAAATGTTTGTATTGTCAAGGTAAAAAGCCAAAAGAATAAGAAGATGGCTTACTCAAACGAGGTACAGGTGACAGGTACAGCTTTAATATGCCAAAAAATGAAGATCATCTAAAAGGGCAAGATTACACAGCTACTTGATAACTATGTGCCTTTTTTTCTGTAGACAGAAAAATATGAAGTTCATGGAAAACTAACTGGACACTAATTTGCAACTTCAGGTTAGTAGTTTAAATAGTATTACCTCAATAAAGCAGGACAATTTGCAGATTGTGCTCTATTTTGTGTCTGAAATTATACAAATTCAAATGCAAACTCCAAGACTATTGGACTATTATTGGTAAGAACTGATTTTAAAGAATACAGCAAATTATATTGCCTCAATTATAAGCAGTTGTCAAGAAACTGTAAACAAACTTAAATTAAATAAAAACTGTGTTTGTGTGTCTGTGGATATACAGCATCGAGTATACACATATTGGTCCAGAAAAGAACAAAGAAAAATGTGACCAAGCAAAAAAGAACACTTTTGGATTGCCTTTAGCTGCAGGTTGACAGCACACTGAATATGCATCAGCAGTGCCCTGGCAGCCAGGAGGGCCAGCCTTGTCCTGGGGGGCATCAGGCACAGCATCACCAGCTGGGCAAGGGAGAGGATTGTCCCACTCTGCTCTGCACTGGGGCGGCCTCACCTCGAGTACTGGGGGCAGTTTTGGGTGCCACAATACAACAAAGATATTAAACTGATAGAGAGTGTCCAAAGGAGTGCAATGAAGATGGTGAAGGGTCTGGAGGGGAAGCCGTATGAGGAGTGTCTGAGGGCACTTGGTTTGTTCAGACTGAAGAAGAGGAGACTGAGGGCAGGCCTCATTGCGACTTCAGGAGGGGGAAGTGGAGGGGCAGGTACTGATCTCTTCACTCTCGTGACCAGTAACAGGATTTGAGGAAATGGCATGAAGCTGAGGCCGGGGGAGGTTTAGGCTAGATATCAGGAAACAGTATTTCATCCAGAGGGTGGCTGGGCACTGGAACAGGCTCCCCAGGGAACTGGTCACAGCAAAAAGCCTGACAGTTCAAGAAGTGTTTGAACAACACTCTTAGGCACATGGTGTGATTCTTGGGGTGCCCTGGGCGGGGCCAGAAGTTGGACATGATGATCCTGATGGCTCCCTTTCAACTCAGCATATTCTTTGATTCTATGATTCCATATACTTCTGAACACATAATGAGTAAAATATAAGCTGTTTTGTCTTATTATAATTTTAGAATACCCACTTAAAAGTAAAGAGTAAAGCAAGAATTTTCTGAAAAATATTAATCTGTTTTTACTTTAGTAAGTGTTATTTGATTTGTGCATTGTTAGAAAACCTCTCTCTTAGAAAAGTTAAATCTCAGAACAATGACAAAGATACCTCAGTCTGAAGTCCTGGTCTTTCACTAAATTTTACATTTCTCCAAATGTTCTCACTGCAGTCTTGAGATCCTGTTCATTATAGAATCATAGAATCATAGAATCTCCTGAGTTGGAAGGGACCAACAAGGATCACTGAACTCCAGCTCTACAAGGCAGTAGCTCTACAAGATTTGTCATAACACATCCTTAATACTGTATAACATTAACAGCAGCTGACTACAGTATCACTAAGTACAGATAAATCGTCCATTCCCTGAGAATCCATGTTATAAATACAGTCACACTATGTTATTAGGAGTCAAGAGTTGCCCAGATAAACCCTGCAAGTGCCTTCTACAAATTTAAGTTTCATAAATTCAGTCTTTCTTGGGTGAGAGCTTAAGGTGTGAAATAAGAGAGGCAAACAAGAAAAAATCATAATTCCCATCTATGGCATTTTATATTGGTGTATGTTGATATGAATCAGAATATAGAACTGAGAGAAAAATAGTAATGCTTCTAAAACCAACAAAAATTATATAAATATTTTTGGGAAAACAGCTCGTAAAACCATTGGGATGCTCCAGCTATGTAATTAATAATTTACTTAATAGTTCCCCAGTACAAAAAAATCTGTGACATTCAGTAAACATTAAACTCCATCAGAAACATCACACATTTGAGACATATCATACAATGAATGATCAGCTCACTTGAGCACATAAGTTCAGGCACTCTTGAAGCTCAAGAGTATTTATGTAGTTAATTGGCATATTCTCTGCAGGGAGGATATTTTTAAAAAGCAGGATTAGATTACATACAGTTACCCTTGAAACTGAGTAAAAATGGTGTTACACAGTGAAAGAAAATCTTATCAGAGAGTCCTTTATTTTTTGAAGTTTATTAGAAGGTTCAGACATCCTAGCAAATTGCCATTCTACTCAGAAAATTAGTCTGCTTTTGTAAAAGGAAGGATATGAGGGCATGAAATGGTATTCACAGAGAATGAACGTGGAGATAATGCTGTTCTGATTTTCTTGACCTTTAAAGGCAAGAGACATGTTCATTTTTATAGACTGTAATAACTCTACACCACATTCTGCTAAATACTCTCCAGGGTCAAAAGCTTCCCTACAAACATCTATGTTAGGGACAACATAAGTTTCCAAGTAAGTTTCTGAATTTTTATGACCTTAACAGCTTAAATGGCAATGTGTCAGACTCACCAACTACTCCCTGTAGGAAGGGAATCAGGGCTCTGTCCATCCTTGCTCTCCCAGATGGCAAGTACAATCCTTTCACTCAAAAGAAAACAGACTTTTACTTATTCCCTACAGATATGAGCATCTCTGCAGTCTCCCAGCTTCTCTCTGAAGGCATCTTTTTCTTGTGGCTGTTCTAATATTTAAAATAGGATTCACTGTGTTTATATAAAAAGATAGATAGATAGATATATGTACATGCACATTGCCCATTTTCTAGTTTTACTCATTTGACTGTAACTGAAGCATAAATCTTATGTCAAGGTTTCTTTGCTTGAAAATTTGTCTTTTTTTTTAAGATGAAGTGACTCCAAAAGATGCTAGATGAATTAAAGAATATTTTAAAAAAGGGATTCTTTCCAAATATATGGTATTTCACAGCCTGGTCACTGGCCTTTAGAGCATGTGCAAATTTTTCATTGTTGCTTGATTGCAATTTAAAAATATTTTGCTATGCAAAATAAAGAGAGAAAAAAACTTTTTAGCATATAGCAGAAGTCTGCTTGCAACCTTCACTGTGCAGCTGCTCTTTATCAAAGTATTTTTGATGACCTGTAACTCAAAAAACAGCTTGACAGATTTAAATTCACAATTTGCGGGAAATACACACATTTGGGTGCCACTCTCCCACAAATCCATTTCCACTGCAGAGGCGATAATCTACATAAACCATACAAACCTTCATATCTAGGATTAGCTCTTGTTAATCCTCTTTTTACTTCTCTCCACCGTCTTTCCGTTCCCTGCTGCACCAAGCATAAATGATTTGCTTTCATATTTTAAGTCCTTATGACCTATCTCTGCCCAACCTTTCATCTCTCCTGTGATAGCAAGACATTGACCCCCACCTACAGTTTTGCATGCAGTATCTGTACACATATTTGGTGATATTTAGGTGATTTTCAACAAAAAAGTTCCCTCCTTTTCCCAAAGCATCTTGAGGGAATGGGCAGTATATTCTTTTCATTCTGACCTCTCATATCTTCAAAATGATGACATTATGTTTCTTCAAGTCCCTTAAATCTATTCTGTGCTTTACAGCCAATAATGGGTAGGTAAATGAAGTGTTGTGACTCAGGTGTATCCCTTAAATAATTTCCCCTATCCTGGATATTCATAATTCCACTTCATCTACTAATATATTAGTACGTAGCTGTGTTGGTTTTCATGATACAGCTCATTCTCTGTACTTGATTGCTGAAGGGATAGTTTTCATCAGAACCAGTCAAACACATTTTTTCCCTTTCTTCTTTTTAGAATTCTGAGATTCTAATATGTCCGGTTTTGGAAAGTTTCAGGTATCCTGAAATACATCATAGTGTCTAATGCCAGAATGAGTACTTGGGTTCTGGTGCTGGATTCATAAATAATAATTTATCATTCTAGAGGCTCTGACAGAATTTTCTGACAAAAAAATGTTACTGACATGGAGAAATTTCATCTTAGAGTATGAGTTACATATTAAAGTAATTTATCTTCTTCCTGAAAGTCTTAAGTACCCTCTCAGTTGGCAGCTGGCAGCCTAAAGAAATTAGGGGCGTTGGTTTATTCGGACCACAGACTCTGAAGTGTGATAACTACCACACTTCTCTTCTTATTTATCAACAGGCCTTTTCATATACACTGCCTCAACTCACATCCCATCTTTACTGAAATCCTAATATTCAACTCATTTTTATGACATTAGTAAAAAATAAATCGAACAGACAAGAAATAAATTAATCTGAGTGAACAGGTGCTGTCTTCTACTTTGACTTATACCAGCATTTTGGAAATTAAATGTAAACTTCACACTGTTCATCTTCCCCTTTTTTCCTGTGATAAAAACTATTTTATGACTCCTAAACAATCGCTGTAGTTGATGTTTGTGTTTTCACTAGGCAAAAGACATACAGACATACATCAGTCAGACCTGACATAGACTTTGCATCAAGCTCGAATGTCATGCCAATTTAGGCCTCTATAGCATCAAAAAACCAATAACTTATGCCTTTCCAGTAGCATGCAATCATATAATTTCTCAGTAACCTATGTCATTAAAGTATAAATTAACTATGCTCTTCCTAGCTGAAAAGAATAGAAAATCTTTTCAGACTCTCCGTGATACAGGTGCTACCTATTATGGTGCTAACGGAAAAGGTTAAAAACACAGCCTTCCATTTTTTGAGACTTGTGTCATTTGTCAACCTCAATTTCCACGTAACAAGCAATAAGATGAAATGATAAAATGATGCTTCACAGAAAAACTTTGAGGCAATAAAAAGATATGCTCATCTGGGAATGTTGCCATCAATTCACGCTTTTCAGTGAGGAGAAAAATAATTATGCTGAGCTGGCTTTTATGTGAAGAGTAAAATTTGAATTGTAAGCATGTTTTATATTTATAATTGTTATCATTTAGCTGGATTTTAAAAGTGG
This sequence comes from Corvus kubaryi, assembly GCF_017639235.1. Taxonomy (NCBI): domain Eukaryota; kingdom Metazoa; phylum Chordata; class Aves; order Passeriformes; family Corvidae; genus Corvus; species Corvus kubaryi. The sequence continues at coordinate 3,215,541 of NW_024582056.1, read as the reverse complement.
AATGATAATGGTGAATAAAAGGTGTAATTAGCCTTTCTGTGGTAGTTATGCATGAGTGATAACACAAAATCGCTTGTGATTTTGTTTTTGCAATCTGCTAACCTATCTAATGGACAGCAATAAATAGCTGATAAGGGACAGAGTGTTAATCTCTGCAGTTGCTCTGTTTCCAGGGTCTGACTATTGGTCTACAGACTCAAACTAGGAATATATTTATATATATTTGAATTGAGGAGATTTTTCACAATCATGTAAGAGAGGAGAGAGAATAGATGTACTGATATCTGCATGTGTCTAAACAACATGGATTTTCCTTTGCGTTCTGAAGAAAGTGTTCTGTGAAAATTGGACCAGTTTTGAGAGAACCTATGAAGATGGATACAAATTATTAGGGTGAAGCAGCCTAAAATCATTCTGAAAATAAATATTTTACTTCATATTTCTGAAATGCTGCCATAAAGATTACTAAATTCTTAGGCTTTTCCTCACTGGGACACCAGTAATCTTGAAATGCTTAATCCTGGATTAATTCTCAAGCTTGTCAACTTTACTGGAGAGTCTTGCATTGTCCTTGATTAGCATTGTAATTATGTTACCATGTCCCAAAGACATATTTTCCAAATCATTGACATTTCACTATGAAGTGTTCATCTACCCTGCAAATCCACTGCATATTTCCTTAAATACCTACACTGAGTCCCACAGACCATCTACTTTTTTACGTTACATGTACAGAACCTTAAGTTAAGCAAATTAAGCTTCGGTGAGCCAAGTTCACACTCAGCAACACACTTGAATTCAGAATATCATGAGTACTGGGATAAAATGATTTTTTCCCTGTCTGTAATCTGTGGTTGCACTATGGGTCTAGAACTTGCAATCTTTAGATCAGATCAGAAACGAAACACGGTTGAATTCATAGCAGGTGTTAAGAAAGAAGTAAGGACCTTCAGATTCTTCAGAAACAAAAGATAGTACCAATATGAATGTTTAACCTAAAGAATGCATAGAAAATTTTTAGCTTTTCTGTATCACAAACCCAGCAGTTCCTACAGTTCACACTTTATGGAAAGATAAAGAGGATTTCTAAGATGAAACGGTTTTTGTTTGGTTTAGTCTTAGGGCTAAGTTGCCTAAGAGTCTTTTAACATTTTTTTCTATGTATTTTACATTTGATGGGACCATTCCTTTGGTTGTTTTTTCATAACAAATTAATTGCTGTGGAGCAACTGTCCAGCTGTTTTATCAAATGACCTCTGGGCTTTATTTTTTAGAGTTCTGAATAATTAAAGCTTCAAGACAAAATCAGTGGGAGATGTGGATGTTCAGACCTTTAGGAAAAACGGGAGAGAAGTCATCTTATTGCCAGGCTGACTGCTTAAAGAAGATGAATCACATAAAATATGCAAATAGTTGTCAATTGCTTTGTCATTATTAAATGTGTGTTGTTCTTGCTTAAGAAAAAAAACCACAAACAAACATCCTCCAATATTTGAGCTGACCATGAACTGTGCTTATTGTGTATACTTGCTGATTTTATTCCAGCAAGAACAATCCCCTCACATCTTGGGTGAAGGAGAATAAGAAGGTTAGGAATAGGAAGATATAATTAGCAGTAATGTAATTTATTTATTGTAGTAATTAGTCTAGTAAGTGGATGCTAACAGATTCAGCTGATGGAAGTCGTAAGCTTTCACAGTTAGGAATTTGTTTTTAATATTTAAGGTATTTTAACTTACACACTTTTTGAGTCACTTCTTTGTATGAAAGATTGCTTTGAATTTTCTCCCCATAAAAACATACATTATGGTTATTTTAATTGTGTAAAATTTAAGATTTAATCCTGCCTATACAACACTAATTGTAACCTATTCATAGTAGTTCTAAGCTACATGTTGCCAATATAATTTCCTTGGTTAATGGGCTTTAGTCACTGATCTGAAATGTCTGAATGCAGAAAGCATAAATATTTGTTAATGTCGTTCTTATTTAATAACATGAGTATAAAGGTTATGGCCAGGCATTTTTTAATTATACGTTCTCTTTTAATGTGTTTTCTTGAAATGCTTGCTCCATGCAATACATATAAAACTGTACAAAATGTGACTGAAAGAACTGAAAATTCTATGCCCCGCCATTTGACATACAGATCCTCATTTGTCAAGACCAAAGAATTTACCAAATGTTATTCACAGATTTGTTGTCTAGTTGCAGCTCTTCAAAAAGAGTTCCTTCTATTTAACTGAAAATTATCTCAAAGTTTTCTAAAAGGAAAATATTTTCATAATTATTAATTGATTAGCATAAAAATTTGAAGTTGGAGTTTTATATAGGCAATGTCAAAATAATGAGGGGCAGAGTTATCCATATTGCATTTGAGCAGGTAATTGCCTATTGCTGAAAATTAATCTGAAAAATTAATTTGGCAAGGTTCAGGTGAGGAAATTTCCGTACATAGTGAATCAAAAGATGAATCTAAAATGCACATCAGAACGTCTTATCATCAATCATGAAAACACACGAGAAGCCTTGAAAACAGCAGGGTGAAGAAAACCAACATAGAAGGCCTCTGAAGGGTAACATGAATGTCAGCTTTGATCAATGTTGACAAATTTGTTCGTTCAGCCCTTTCCTGCTATGACTCAAAAGTATTGAAAAAGCCTTGGGGGGGATATATTTTTTGGAAGCAGGAGTAAAATGGTAGTACAAAGTGTGACCATTTATCACATAACATTGCTTGAAAATTAACCATCATATAGGTACATTACGAGCAGAAAATGTCAGCTTGCACACTGTCAGCAATCTTTTTGCTAGGCATTTGAGATGTCACCCAAATCTGAGCTCTGAAGTGCTTACAAAAAAGAATAAAGTGGGGACTTGACATGACCTTAGGCCATCAGATATAAAACGTACTTGTGCTCATCACTTTACATGACATTTCTGTTGGAAAAAAAGAAATGAAACCTTGCAGTTCTGACCTGTAAACTGAGAACCCACAAAGACAGTTAGGAGGTGTTTGTTTGTGTGCTTGTTTGGGGTTTTTTAGAACTGGAAAAATAGCTTTCTTCTCAGAAGAAAACAGTCCAGTTTCCTAAAGAAGACAATAGTTCTGTTAGTAGAGACTTTGTATCTACATTGATGCAATTCATGCAATGAAATCTATTTTCCACTGAGTGATTGTTTGTACAAGCTCAGAATGAGAGTCCTTGTCCTCCCTCAAAAAACAAAATAATTTTAAAAAGGAGTCTAATACCTCTAAAAATGGCCTTATATCTGTGACAAGCTATTGATAGAAGGGGAAGACCCAGTGATCATGGAGGTCTTCTCTGTCATGTCTTAACAAAAGCCATGATGAAGATTTGGTCAGATCTGGAAACTGAATCTTTGTGTTCTGAGACTTACCTCAGAACTTTTCTGATTGAGCACTTTCAGTAGCTGGGAACTAAATTTAAATTTTTTCTTTGAGTTCCTGCATGACTGGATTTTGAGGGATGCTGAAATAAACTCATTTTTCTGGCAATAGGCCTATGTTTTCATTTTTGGATCATTGACCACTCTGCCACAAAAAGTGATTGAAAGCTGTGCTTTCAGCTTACTGGCAAAACATTATTATAGATTTATCAAGGGGGGGGGGGGGGGTGGGGAAAGGGAAAAATAAAAAGAAAATTAAGTAATGAATTCCAGTCCCTTCTATGTTAAAAATTATGAAATGTGTTGGCATCCTATAAGCAATATGTTTGTGATAAAGGCCAAGTTTGCAATAATTCTGCACTTCAGCAGGTCTTTGCACAATTATTACAAAGAATTGTCATGTTCTGAGTGACACAAATCCCAACATGAAATTCAGGGCAAGGTAGGTGATTTTTCTGTCTATGTTGTAGGCCAGTATGAGAACAGTTTGTCTTAGCAGACTTTGCACTGTCCTTCATTTATACAAGAATAAAAGATACAGTGTGTAGAGCTGCAGGCTCACAGTCTTCCTTTATCATTTAATGCAAATGAAATGCTTGGATTAAATTTGATCTGAGGATCTAATCCTTGGTATCTGCCTAAGTTGTGTGGCAGCTGTGCCCATGCCTGGCCACATGCCTTGTGAACCCCAGTCCGCTGTCTCAACTGCCCAGTCACCACAACCTCACCTGGCCATTGCCTACCCGTGCCCTCGGCTGGACCAGTCCTGACCTTGACCCTCACTGGGACACAGGGGGACTGGGCCCCTCTAGGGATTATCATGCTCAGAATGCTTGAATTGCCTATGAATCTATTTATTTATTTGTTTACTTATTTGTTTTAAAGCATCATTAATATATTTGTAGTATGGCCACATGAAGCACTAGAACCAATGTTCCATAATGTAGATAGATATGCTGCACAAATTCTTTTTAAAAAAGTTATTTTAAGTAGTTCTCTGACTCATATATTGCCATGATTAATGTGAAAGCAGAAGAAATATGTTATTCTGCAGTGGTTTATATATAATTATAGTCTTTTTCTGGCTTTTGCATCCTGTCATCTTTGCACTGCACTTTGGTTCAAGGGTCTGCATCTATCCTGGTGTTATATATGAAATCAATTACCAGAGAGAATGGTAAAAATGAATGGGTCAAACTATATCCAAGAATTTTAGAAAGCCATGACTCTGAGGATGGCATCATGCAATGTCAAAGACTTTGATAAGAAAGGAGTGTGTTTTTTCATGATGGAAACAGATGAACCAACAAAATGAACACTTTCTTACTGCTCACAGAGCAGTTGCATTAAACTGAGTAATCAATTGTCTGCTATTTAAAGTGACTGACATACTAAATCACTACTGCAGGAGCTTTCAGGGTGAGCATATTTTTAAAAATACAAAATAATTGTTGTTGCTCAAGTTTTCTTCTGGTCCCTTTTCCTTGTATTTCTGTCTCAATCTTATGTTCAGCTTCAAAAATAGCCAAAGACAGGCATGCTTACCTTCCATACATCCTTCTGGGAGGCCAGAAGGAGCGAGTTTCATCATTGTATTTATATATTGTTCCCCTGTGCTCAGCACTGGTGAAGCTGCACTTCAAGTACTGTGCTCAGTTTTTGACCCCTCACTACAAGAAGACATTGAGGTGGCTGGAGTGTGTCCAGAGAAGGGCAACAGACCTAGTGAAGGATGCAAACAACAATCATCAGAGAATCATTCATAGAATGACTTGGTTTGAAAGGAGCCTTAAAGATCATCTGGTTCCAACCCCCCTGCCATGGTCAGGGACACCTTCCAGTAGACCAGGTTGCTCAGAGCCCCATTCAACCAGGTCTTGGACACTTCCAGGGACTGGGCACCCACAACCTCCCTGCACACCCTGTTCCAGTGCCTCACTACCCGTTGAGGAATGAGGTTTTTTTCCTTAAATCTAATCTAAGTCCCTCTAAGTCCCTCCTCCTTTTGTTATATATATATATATATCTTTTCCTATCACTATCTGCCTGTGTAAAAAGTCATCCTCCCTCTCTTTTTATAAGCCTCATCTAAGTACTGAAAGGCTGCAATGAGGTCTCACCAGACCCTTCTCTTCAGGATGAATTTCATAGCAGAAGTGCTCCAGCCCTCTGATCAATTTTGTGGCTCTCCTCTGTACCCACTTGTTATGATCCGGTTTAAGCTTAGAAAAGCAAAGCAAGCTAAGTCTCTGTGCATAAACCGGAAAGAACTTGGAAGGTTCAAAATATTCCCAGAAATGAGATTAAAACCAAACGAGGTTAGATGTTGATGCCAAAAAATGGATGTATTTTATTTGATAGTAAAGAGGCAAAGAGAAGGAAAGAGAAAAGAGAGAAAGAAATGGAAAAAGAAGTGTGGGGGGGGGGGGGGGGGGGACAGGGAGAGGTGACAGGGGTTAAGTGGAAGCATATCACCCATCCAATGGTCCCAATGATATCTTGTTGCTCCCCTCCATCTGGTCTGCTGGTGGTGAGGGTCTCCCATCGCCGCTGTGGCCACACCGCTACATGCACCCACACCACACACCGCCACACGCCGAAGAGTGCAGAATCCCATGGATTAATACACGCTGTGGGCCAGGTGGGAATGCCCATGTGTCTCCCTTGCAGGGGCCAGCTTGACACTGTCCCTTGCAACACTGAGGGTCTGTTGCATCATCTCTGGTGCTCTGGTGCAGGGTCTGGGGACCCCTTGGCAGGGGGCGCCTGTGATGGGCCATGTCACCCCCTTCTGCTGTGGATAAGCTTCCTCCCCCCTGGTGAGGACCCCTCAGCTGGGCTCCTCTGCACAGTGGAGGATGGGCAGTCACGGCACCTCTGACCACAGGCTTTTCCCAGATACCCAGAGCCTCTCCTCCCTCCACCCCTTGGTTCGAGGGTCTGTGCGAGCCTGGCAGCTGATAGCCCTGGGGCTGTGGTCTCCACCTTGGAGGTGTTAAGGCTGTGCTCTGTGAATGTCCCCAGCCCTGAGCTGTTACTTTATCTTATCTTCATCAGTGAGCAGTGTCAGGCCTCAGTCAGGGCACCATTCAGGGTGTGGTAGTCTTCTCTGCAGCTTCTGTAATACAGCTTTAAAAGTCCTTCATGAAAATGTTTAAGTCATAAACCATAATACTTCAGTCTCTGACAGCACTCCAACAGGTCCATGTCTTTCCTTATTTAGGATTCCAGATGTGGACACAATACTCTAAGTGGGATCTCAGAAGACTGGAGCTGAGGAACAGAATCAGCTCCTCAACCTGCTGGTCATGGTTCTTTTGATACAGCCCAGGATATGGTTAACTTTCTGGGCTGCAAGTGCACATTGCCAGATCACATTCAGTTTTTCATCCATGAGAACCCCTTTTCCACAGGACTGTTCTCAATGAGTTCTTCTCTCAGTCTGTATTCATGTCTTGAATTACCTGACTCAGGGTAATTACCCTGAATTTGTCTTGTTGTTCTCCCTGTCTGTACTCATGTCTTGAGTTACCCTTACACAGCACCTTGCATTTGGACTGGTGGCACTTCATGATATTCTCATGAGCCTACTTCTTGTCCAGGTCCCTCTTGTCCAGGTCCCTCTGAATGGCATCCTGTCTCGTTGTGTGAAATGCACATCTCGGCTTTGTGTCATATGCAAACTTGCTGAGGGTTGCTATGACCTGCCTCTAAAGACAAGGGTAACTCGGGTTCTTGTTAATAGATCCCTTGGGATAGATTAGAGTGAAATGACACTGAATGACTCTATATATATATATTTACAGGGTTCAATTTAGAACAACTTGGTTGCAGCAGAAAGGAGGTATGTAGCCATTTTGGTTATTATTTACAGAACTGCAACAATATAAAAGCATAAAATAACACTTAAGAAACTGTATAAAGAAAAGAAAGAAAGAGAAAGAAAGGATAAGAGTAGAAAGATTTCAAGATATCACCAACCCTCGATTCAGTGACAAGACTTGATTGTTGCAATTTAGATGTCCATTGGTTGAAGTGATGGTCACAGTCTTGATCTGTCGTGGGTGGGGGAAGCCCACGAAGCACAAAGTTCAATGGGTTAATATACTTTTAGGTTTTTGTGGGAATGCACAGGTACCTCCCCTTGCAAGGGAGCTTTACACTGTCTTTTGTAACACTGTGGATCATGAACAGGCCTCTGGTGGAAGGCCCCAGAAATGAGTCTGGGGGCATTTCAGGCATCTTTGATGGTTTATGACACCTTTTAAGATGTGACAGCTGTCTCTCATGTCAGTATAGTTGAGTCAATTATACCTCATCAACACGGATGAATACTTTCAGGCCTACATGTAAATGTGAGCGTCCAATATATCCCCTGGGGGGAAGTTTTACCACTGAGTCAGTTGCATAAGGAAGGACATTGGCATGATGAAAAGCATTATCCCACCTCTGCAGTGTCTGACAAGAGTAGATGGTCTCAAGGTGTACCAGGGGAGGTTTAAATTGGATATTAGGAAAAATTTCTTCACCAAAGGTGTTGCAAACACTAGAACTGTCTGCCCAGGGCAGTGGTGGAGTCATCATCCCTGAGGTACTTGAAACATGTAAAGATATGGCACATAGGGGCCTGGTTTAGTGGTGGAATTGTCAGCGGTGGGGTAACATTTGGACTCAGTGATTTTAAAGGTCTTTTCCAACCTAAACAATACTATGATTCTGTATGTGCACGCAGAGGTGCCACAAATTCTTATTTGACAGCCTGGTTTTCACAATTTTACACATCCACTCTCATTAAGTGTAGGGAAGGTGATCCACCACTGAGGCCAACTGAACTTTAATTACATTCATGTGACTGGCCTGGAGAAAAAAAGGTTAATTTTATAGTTTTAGCCTAAGCAGCAGACTCTGGGATGTTTAACTCTGAATTTACAAACCTGTCTGAAGTTTGGATTGTCAGCCATTGCAGCTCAAAGCCCCTTGTAAACACCACCAGAAAGACATAACTTGGAGACCTGGTTAAAATTTGTTCCTCAGGTCTCGTGAACTGCACAGGTCCTGTGCAACTCACTTTGGCAAGTAGTACTTGAATATCTAAAATTGTGCTTCTCTCACCTTACTTTCAAAGAGGCTGACTGAAACCTTTTTATTGTAAGCACAGAAAAGCTGTTAAGCAATCCAGGACCTTGAAACACAATAGACTGGATATTGTCCTGGACAAGTGTCAGTACACAGGCAGGGTGAGATTTCCTTGCCCATGCTACAAACTGGCAAGCAGTGTGCTTGTGTGGAGAAACGGATGCCTGCTGTGCTCTACTAAAGTAGCAGAACTGGTACATACTCTGTCCTAGCCTCTGTATCAAAAATAAAATAGCTCCCCCATGTAACATACACAGTTTTTATTTGGTTATGAGAATTCAGTCCCATTTTGTCTTTAATTTATTATGCTCTGTCCAAACCAGTACATTTGCACTGTGTCAGTTTAAATAATTAATTATTTTTATTTCTATTTTAGCCCTTATGGCAAGAAATTTGAAAGCCTGGCTTATCTGCAGTATCCTGCCTAGGAGCCAGAAATGAGATTGGTAGGAATGAAATATGAAGATAAGATTGAGTTATAAGCAAGAAATGGTCCATGATCAGTACAGGAAATAAATTCTACAATATAGTAGAATGCCAAGTGTGTACCAAAAGTAAGGAGGAAATTAATTACAAAATAAAATAAAATAAACCCCAAACACAAAACCTGATGAAACCAATCACTTTAATCACCAAATAAAAGGCTACAACACAACATGAAGGAAAACTACTTTATCACAGGCTTGATCCCAGTTCTCATTATAAGCAAAGGGGATTTTGTCACCACCTTCAATCACAGCTACAGTTTTATGTTACTGCAATCTCAGTGCCTTTCTTTTGCCAGATTCTCAGCTAAAGAATTAGGTATGTTCTTACATTGCTGTCCAAGACACTGATATTACTCTAGAGGTTTCTTATGACCCTCTTTGGTCACCTCAAAATCTTACATTGTATCTTTGAAATCTGGTATCAAAGGATACAGAAATTCATACAAAGCCTCAAATAAAAGCAGACCTCATATGGCCAGAATTACTGTATCTACAATCAAAGATAAAAGAGAAAGAAATCAAACGGTTCTCCCAAAGTCTTGTACTCCAGAGGGATTTAATATACAAAATCCAGCGCTTGATTTTTACATACCATGAGCTTGCATTTAATTGCAATAGTTTGAATGTCAAAGATATTCATAAAGAAGGGAATATGGCCTTTGGTTTAATTTGTTTCAGTTTCATGCTGAACACTGAAGAGATGGGGTCTGTGTATGTGTAAAATAATGTTGACTCTCCTATCCTCCAGTCCAAACCAAAAAGGGAAGACAAAACACACAGAAACCAAAACAAAAAAACCCCAAACTCATGGAAAGTTAGTACCAATTCCACCTGAATTATGAAATATAAACAACTTACTTAGGAGATAAAAAACTTCCTGAGTCCAGTCGTTTCAGACATATAACTTTCCTCATGTGTTCTGCTTATGTTATAAAAAGCAGTTTTTACATACTCATGTACTATTCCCATGGCCAAGAATTTGAGGGAAAGCAAAAATGATAAAAATAGCATTTAGATATAAAACATAAGTCAAATATAAAAAACATAAAAGATAAAATATAAAGCAAATTTCCATCCTCAGCTTTCAGGTTTTTATATGTTTAATTTTTTTCTATTCTTAGTTAATTTCTATGTACCACAATGTATCAAACCAAATACTTTCACTCTCTTTTTTTGTGTTTTTTACAACATTTTTATATAAATAAAGAGGAATTTTAATACTTTGCTTCTTATAAATTAACACACCAATCCAATCTAACAATTACTTCCTTTTAAAATTTTACAAAAGAAAGACACCTTATATATATATATATATATATATATATGGTGCAATTCCAGAGGTATTTGTATTCAGTATCTTCTTTTCAAGTGAGTACTTTAATGTCATGATACTTGCAGTGTTGAAGTGTCACAATTACAATTTGATTTTCAGAAAAGACCATACAACAGCATGCTAAATCAAATTAAAGGGGGTGTTTCAGGGATCCATAATCCATATTTGGTTGGAAATCTACTTTTTTTTTTTTTTTAATGAAACTGGATTTTAATGATCACAGCCCATAATTTATTAGGATTACATCCCAGAGCTAAGACAGTAAATTCATAGAGCCTTTTTAGGTTTACCAGTGTTGATTGTGGCTGCATATTATACTTATGCTGGTTGTAAATGCTCTGTTTTTGATGTATTTCCTGTCTGACAGGCCTAGAATTGTAACTTACAGGCATTGCTCTTCTCTTCCTCTTTTTCTGTAAAGGTGTTAAGGTTTTATTTTGTGATTTGGCTAATGTCATGGTTTAGAAATGGTATTCCTCAATTCAGTACCCCACTTATTGTCCAAACCATGAGTTGCTCTCTCACTCCTGTTTTCCGCCTCCCTCCCCCCGATATGGGCTAAAGAGGAGAATTTGAGGCACAAAAGGCAAAAAACACAAGGTGAACTAAGAACAATTTACTGTAAACAGCTATGAAATAAGAAAATTAACAATAACAGCAACAATATTAATAACAGAGGGTACAAGAAACCTCTCGACTATAGACAACACTGGACAGCTTCCTCCACCGTATTTCCTTGACCCAAAGGAGCCCCTTCTCCCTGGGAGACGGTCCCTTTCCCCCCAGCCTGGAAATGATGTGAGGCAGTACAGAATAACCTCTGTGTCCTAGGCTTGCCCCTTCCTTGATACTGCAAAAATTAACCTTGTACTGCCCTGAAACAGGACAGCAAGGAAGAACTAAATGGCTGGTAGGACTTACAAAGAATGTAAATTGCAGGAGAGGCTGAATTCAAAGAACTTGAGATGAATGAAAATATGACTAAAAAAAGATAACAGCAATGGCTGAGGGAAAGAATGTGTGAGAGGAACATGGAGAAAGCATGGAGCATGGGAGGAAAAAACAGAATAGGCAATCAATATCAGTGTATTCTTGGATGCTCTCAAGTGTCTAGATGCAGCCTGGCTACATTTGGCTTGTTCCTGTAACTGGGTATGTCAAAAAATATAGAGAAGTTCAAGATACGATGCTATGTATGTGACTTTTTGGTCGTAATTGATTTTTGTTGTTTTGCTCCAGAAACCCAGTAATAGAAGATGTTGAAATACAAGTACTTTTGAAAAGACCTAAGGTTTGACCTTTAGACACTGAGACCAGTCAGAATTAATGTTATAACTTAATCTTTGTTTAAGCTGACTGTGCCCAGATACTGCAGAAACTATGAATAACGACTGATAATAGTATGTGTCTGCCGTACTGCAACATTTGGAAACATCTTATGTGTGGAATTTAAGGACAGAATCAAGGATTTAAGCAAGTTCTTGCTGACAGCTGATTTTATATAGATGGAGCTTTAACAGAAACCTTGGGCTGGAAATTAAAAAGGCAAACAATATTTTAAAAGGGAAAGAAAAAACCACGCAAGATGTTTAAGCTTCCTCTGAATGTGCAGGATTACCTCTCAATGTATGTCTCAATATGTTAAGTAAACAAATAATTTCTTTCTACTTACTGTCTGCCTACTCCTTTATCAGGACTCGAATGAGCAAAAACTTTACTGGATCTCTTTGTTTTACTCTTACTAGTTCCAAGGGAAGCAATTCTCAGAAGTTCCATTTTTCTAAGTGAAATGTCTAAGATGTAACTACACAAAACAATAAGATTTTGAAAACAAACAGTTCTATACCTAAATAGTTGTTAGAAAATATGTGTTTGTACTTATCTAAAAGAAAATGTCAACTTGTCATTTACTCGGTGGAAGATGTTATAATAGTTCATTCATCTGTAGAAGAACATAATATAGTCAAATGTCAAGACAATCTATATTCCTCCCAAGGTAAAACATTTAGTACTTCAGTCAGAGACTCAGGCTTCTTAGAAAAAATAGTATGTATAGTATTTCTAATGTATTATTAGAAATAATAGTGATGTACTTCAGCATTGCATTCCAAAAAAAAATGTATTTCAAAGGAAACCTTGAAGAGAATCTTCACTGATCTTTAGAAAAGGAGAAAAAAAAAAAACTATTGGTGTTTTCTTCCTCACACTCTTAAATGCACACAGAGTAAATGTGTATTTTACCAAAATGAAAAACTAGATTTAACCCCAAATCTCTTCTATAATCTGTAAATTAAAAGCACACATGAGACTGTATTTTCTTGCTAGCCAGAAATTCATTTGTGTCTGGGGGAAAAAAGGGAAAAAAAAGAATAATTACTTTTTATTCCTCAGCAGTTTTATTTTGCTCATTCTATCATTACTATGTTAGTTTGTTAATTAATGAATTTTCTGCTGGAATAAAGCCTTTCATTCCTTTTCAGGACTGCACACATAATTTCCTGCATTTTTTAAGTTTTGCTTCCTAATGGTCATCTACTTAAGTGTGTTGTTCTTTACTGAATTAATCAAAGAAGCCATCACAGATCAGTATGAACGGTTCTTGTTTCAAAAAACATAAAAGTTGGTGTTTAAATAAATAGGTAAGGTGCTGACCACATAGGATAATTTCTCGCTGTGCAAAGTTTGTCCCTTGGTATTTCTTGTCTTTTCCTCCTGCTACAGCAAGTTGTTATAATCCGGCATTAGGATTATGAAATTTTAGCAATAACTGCATTAGAGCAATAGAGTCAGAAATCCTAAGAACATTTTGACAAACTGTTGTTCTAAGGCATTTATGCCTCTAATACTTCCAGAATGACAAATAATTTAATGCACTGTTTAAACACTCAAGAAGAATTGGGTGCAGTCCATTAAAAATTTCCCCACTCCCTCAGTTCTGTTTTTCCAGCTAGTGAAAACATCATTTGTTTAGAAGAGTAGGAATGGCATATAATCTGAATTTAAATGAAGTTAAATTTCTGTAACTTCTTACTTAAACTGAAAAAAGTGATACCCTTAGCAAGACCAACATTTCAGCTTCTACTGACCTGAGTTATGTAGTTTATTTGACATTGCATGCTACAAGAGAAGTTGAATGTATGTCACATGGTGCCCCTCGCTAACAGAACAAAGGGTGGGTAAAGAAGGCAATAGTGTTCATCACTGAAGGAGTTGTGGCTAAGTCCCCTGCCAAAGTTAGGGATCCCAGCCCTCCAGATTCAAAGTCAGGAAGCAGTTTTGCTGTTGACATCACTGCAAATTGTATTGACCTCACATGGAGGAGCAATGTAACTGGGCAGAAAATGATATATACATATACTTCAAGATTGTATTGGAGCAAAGATTCTGTTCATGCTTACAGTTTGAATCTATACATTTTACAACTGGCAAAAAAATCATCTCTTATCCTAAAAACGCACCAAATAATTTTCAAGTATAGGTTTTCCTTCTGTTACTTTTCATCCCATGAAACTAAGTTTGCAAAGTAATCCAATGGCATATTACTTTGGTTGCCTACTTGAAGGACTACAAAGAACTGCATAAATACTTACAGAATACAGTTCCTGCCTATACTTCATGTAAGAATTTTTCTGACATTGTTACTGACCTGATCTTTACCAGACTGAAAATTGTGGTAAAAACTTCAAAGCATAAGCCTGTATTTGATGAGAACAATTTCAAATAAACTTCCTCAGGAGTGTTTTCTTAATAAAAATGACAATTGCCTTAAAGCTCACTCTGGAATACAAGATCTAATAAAAACAAGCAAATACAAAATAATGAATAGACGTGCCCATGCCATCACTGTGCTAACTCGACATTTCACTTTTATAAAGCTTTTTACTTCCAGTCTTTCCTCTAATAAATGATTCCTATATAAAGATTAAAAATTATTCAAAATTCTCCAGGTCAGGAACCTCAACTTTTGTCTGTCTGTACAGCACTTTGAAAAGTTACAGTTTCTGGAAAATAGAAAGAACCTAACAGTAATTTTTACATTCTTGTTTATTGAGCTATTTTTAAAAATTATATTATTGTTTCACATTTGTGTAACAAAAACATTGAAAGTAAACTCCAAATGTATTCCTGTTTGACTTCAATTGGTTTCTTAAAAAAAAAAAAAACTGAATTTTACTGTTGTACATGAAATATTTTTGTATAACTTTATTTTGATAAATGAAAACTTTTTACAGTTCAATACTTCTAATTGCCAGAAAAGCAAAACCCAGGTGTTCTTTATCTGACTGGTTTGAAAGCTGTCTGACAGAATTTTATTACTATGCTGTATGCCCCTGAAAATGAACATGCTGACAAAACATAAACTGGAGCAGTGTAAATGAGATAGAATTAATATATTCATCCATTTATTTATTAGTGCCAGGTCTATATTTTTCTATTTAATTTTTAGTTATACTTTTTATTCACTTGGGAGATATAAATTGATAATTTTGGTGGATAAAATACTAGTAGAACTCATGAGGTGATTAAATAATATAAATATTCAGAACCTTTATTAAGATGCCAAATACTACAAATAGCTATCCAGCTTTCTTTGATCTGTGTCTGTAGAGGAAACAGTAAAAAAATACTCTGTCACTTATTATTTTAATTTTCTTATATGGATCTCTAAGAAATCAAATGATACAATAAAACTCTGAAACTTCACCTAGTAGCATAATATGCTCCTGTCACTCCTTATTAATAAGAAAAAATTTAAACAGTAATTTATGTATATTCTTTCACCTCTTTATTCATAGTCATCTTGTTGTCCTTAAGATTTCTTGTAGAGAAACTTGTGCAAACTTTCTTGTTTTCCAGGTGTTTTTCAGTATATCTTTTCCTAAAAAATAATTTTAAAATTCTCCAACTGAACAAACGAAGAATGTTGGACAAGATTTTAGCCTGCTATCAAGGACAGGATATTCTTTTGTATTAATATGTTACCTGTAGCATTCTTACATGAGTAAGCATTGCAGTATGCAAGTGCAGACTTTGTGTTTCATTGTAAAATTCCAAATGCATAAATAAAGGCATGAAATAATAGAAACATTATATACTGTTATAATTATATAGCAAATATTGTGGAAGATTTGCTATTGAGTTGACATAACTTTATATTTTATATGAAATATTAAACTATTTTTGGATAATATATAAAAGAGAAGTTTGTGCCAAGGGCTTTCTTTTTTCTTAGAATAGAGTTGAATTGAAGTCATAAATTACTTACTAGTCCTTGATAGGGATTCTTGTACCTTTGATAACAGAGATGGCTGCCAGAAGTTGTTATGAAAAGTCTTCAGCACTGACATTGTTATTATCCCTACTGTCATATATATACATGACTTTTAAAAAAATTAGTACACTGCTATGAACAGTCCTACCTAAACCCTATTTTCTTAAATTCAGTATAACACAACACATTTTTACCTGTAGATTTAAACGAATATTATATTAGTGATGGGGAGAAACTTGAAGCACAGCACCAAAGTTACACACACTTGGAATCATACCCTGTACTGTAGGAAATTTACTTTCCAATAGCATTACTCTCAACTTCATGTTAAGGACATGTAGTATCATGTTTTTGATATCTAGCATCTTGTTGCAGGAGGGAAATGGGAGACAAGGGAGTTTTTAAGACCTTAAAAGAACTTTCTGTATCATGAAAATGTTGTCTCAAGTGACAAGTTCAAGTGAGTAGCATCAGTAAACAGAAATAGAAGATATAAGTTGGACTAAAGGATCATATGTTATTTCGCCAGTCTATGCCATTGTCCCTAGCCAGTCATCTCTCTGCAGGACATCTTCAGCCTGTTCTGCTACATCCCATGAGTATTCACCCAAGAGATCATACTCAATATTAATAAAAGAAATTTTGTTTTGTTTAATTCTGTTACTTTTCCAAGCTTTACATGCTACCTACTTTTTCCCAACCACTTTTTCTAACAAGTCAGTACAGTCTGTTAAGAAGGCCTGAAAACCAATCTTGTTCTCCATGTGAGACATCAGTTTCGACCAAAGGCTCAGAGGTGTTTCTTCATAAGGTAACAAAGGCATAGCCTTTAACCATTCACATGTTTCTCAAAAATGTTCTCTCACATTCTAACACCTTTTACTTTGAGCATGCCAAATGCAGTTTTTCCTACTTGTATCCTGCAGCAAAGCAGAATTTTCCAGTTTTATTTTTTCATCAAGTGACTTCTGTTCACTTATTGCAACGGCTCGGCATTCCTTTCACCTTGTACTTAAACTCTCTTTACTTTTAAAGTCTATCAGATTGATTTCTACTGATTTCAAGTCATGTATTTTTGCCCATTTTCACTCTTTATCTGCATTTAAGTTGTAAGGCCTTGAATGTAATCATAAACCTGAATTCTGTTCTGTTATCAAGCTTATAGCAAGATGTGACTTAATATATGGGCTGGGACTGCTGATGCTTTCAAAACCTTATAAAGACTTTACACTTTTACTTAGGACAAAATAGGTAAAACAAAAGAAAAAAAAAAAAAAACAAAACAGAAAGACCTAAGACTACAGGAATATGTTTCTGTTTACTTTTTTTTCAGTGGAAAGTCTATGATACAGTAGTAAACAGTTTTATTTTAAGGTAGAAGGGACACATGACTAAACCCCTCTGATAAGATATGGATGATCCACACATCTGGAAGTGAAGAAGTTTTGGTTTTGTTCATATTCTTTTCCCATATTTAGAATAAACAGTCATTTGGCCAAGAGAACATACAAACTAGTTATTTATTCAGCAAGTTGACTGCATATGGCTATTCCCCAGAAATACACAGAGCAGCAGGGTTTTTTAAGAAAGGCTGGATCAAAACATTCACATGGTGGAGCCCAGCTACCTTTGCAAAAAAAATCATTATTTACTACATTAAGACTAGTCTCTCTGCGTCAGCTTAGCTTCAGAGAAGCTTCAGTCTTAATCTTTTTTGATATTCTTCATTTAACACAAAATGTCTTCAAACAGTACTGACTGTGTATCATTTTAAGAAAAGTCTTTGCTTGTTTTCAAAAGAGGATCACCATAGCTGGGAAAAGAACTCATGAAATGCTGATGTCTTTCTTGTTAATGTAAAAGAAAGTGCATGAAGTGATAAAAATATTAACATTCTGAAATTTTCGTGCATCACATCCGTTAGTTTGGAAACTACACAATGAGTAGTTGATCTGTGTCCATGGGATTCACCTTCAGTGGGGAACTGAGCTCCAGTTGTGTGAACAGAACTCTTCCCACTGAAATATACAGGAAGATTCTCATCTTTAAAGAAGTTTAGAACACTCTTTCTCTTCTTTGTACAAATATTATTTTGTTAATGCTACAGTTACTGTTCTTGACTTAACTGTGTTCCCCAACTGTGGACATGCTGTAAAAATCATTCCTTTATGGCTAACTGTACTTTTCTTTTCATTCTGTCATGATTCCCTATTGAATTCTTAGACCTCTTTTATGTTTCTAGTATTTAAAGGATCAGTTTTACATCAATAACAGGAAGAATGGCCATGATATCTTCTTAGGAATTTGATAATGCTGTTTAACTGTTATTTGCTCAAGGTTGCATTACACAGGTTTTCATGAGAAGGGATGCTAATTTTAAGTGAGCTTTTTTTATACAACATATATAAAAAATTAGCCCCTTAAATTTTCCATTTTGTGAATAGATTTTCTCTTCTTCTAACACCTGCCAACAGAACTGTGCCCTTGCAACATAGGTGGCCAGTCACATCCCGAGCTTTTTAAGAAGGGCTTGTGTGCAGAAAGTCCAGAGAAATTATCCTTCTCCTCTATTTGGCAGTTGTGAGATAAAATATGGGGTGTGGTGGCTACCCAGTACAAAAAAAAGAAAGGTAGATATATTGGAGTGAGTACAGCAGAGGCCCACTGGAATGGCTGGGGGGTTGAGCACAGGATGGATGTAGAATGGCTGAGGCAAATTTTCTGCTCAACAGAGGAAGAGAAGGTGAACAAGAAATATTGGTGTTATCTGTAAATACCTGGTCAGAGGATGCACAGTGAATGGAGTCAGTTTGAAAGTGCAGAGTGAATGGACAGAGCACAACAGGTACAACAAACTTGAACAAAGGAAATCCAGATAAGATAGAAACATTGCTTCACTCTGCCATGATGGGGGATAAACACTGGAACAGGTGCTGAGAGAAACAATATGGTTTCGGTCCTTGTAGGTGTTTAAGACACCTGGATACATTTCTGAGTTTTCTGATTGGATTATTTTTGCTATGACTTTGCAAGGGAGTAGTTGGACTGCTTGACCTCTGGAGGTCCTTTCCAACATGAGTTATTTTGTGTTCCTGACATTCTGTGTACTATCTGACAACTCATTTTTGCTATGCAAGAACAGCCTTGTGTCTACTGTTCTATTGTTAGAATTAATATTTTCTATCATTTGTTGTCACAAATAGATATGTTAACATATCTATTTTTTTTCACGTTTTTAGTGGGTGGGACTCTGAGTTAAATGAATTAAGAGATTACAAGGCACCACTCTACATTACTGTCTTGATAAATTTATAATTAAATGAGATTATAAAGCCTTCTGTCTTCTTTCTTAGACTTTTCAAGACAATAATGATACTCTTCTTCAAAGAATTCCAAAGGCAGTTTCCAAGTCTTTCTTCATATTTTGTTTACTTCTCTTTGAAAGCTCTTCAACTGAATTATTTTCTTTTCAAATTTCACTTTGTAGGATTTTATCAAAAAAAACCAGAGAGCGCTCTTCCCTGTTGTTTATCATCAAGCAAGATAAATGCCAAACATGCTGCCTTAATACTAATGTGCTCAGTAAGACTTGGAGAGTTCTTTCAGAAAGCAGGCAAAAAGCCATTAAATTAGAAATGCCATTATCCCACGTCTGTATGTCAAACAATTAAAGCACTGCCAACTGTTGATAACTAGCAGCCAAAATTAATTCTTGTTAATAGTTTCTGCTGGAAGCAAACAAAGACCAAGAAGAACTACATCACAGGTGTATAAGATGTCAGCGTAGGCTGAAAAGTGTACTCTGATTTTGTTTGACTGTGAAAGTCAGGAACCTAGCCAAGCGTCAAAGCACTATGATTAATTTTCAAATGTTAGTAGTGTTTTAAACTGTCCCTTTGGCTGGAGCTGTGCTTACGTGTGCTATATATTCTAAACTACAGTCTACATAAGTAACTTCACAGAATCACAGAATCATGCAGAATCATAGAATGACCTGGGCTGGAAGGCATCGTAAAGATCATCTCATTCCAATCCCCTTACCTTGGCCAGAGACACTTTTCACTAGACCAGGTTGCTCAGAGCTCCATCCTGGCCTTGAACCCCTGCAGGGATTGGGTGTTCACAGCTTATCTGGGTAACCTGTTCCAGTGCATCACCACCCTCAGAGTAAAGAATTTCTTCCTAACATCTAATCTAAACCTACTCTCTTTCATTCTGAAGCCATTCCTCCTTGTCCTGTTACTACCTGGTCTTGTAAAAAGTCCCTCTCCATCTTTTTTGTAGGCTCCCGTCAGGAACCGGAAGGCAGTAATTAGGTCATTGCGAAGCTTTCCCTTTTCCAGGATGAACAAACTCAGCCTTTTTTTGTAGGACCAGTGCTCCATCACTCTGACAATCTTGGTGACTTCTTCTGGACTTGTTCCAAAAGGTCAATGGCCTTCCTTTGCTTGGGATCCCAGAACTAGATGCAGCACTGCGGGTGAGGTCTCACAAGAGGGGCAGAATCACTTTCCTCAACCTGTGCTGCCCACACTGCTTTTGGTGCAGATCAGGACATGTTTGATTTTCTGGATATATTGAGGCTGTCCAGATCCCTCTGGATGACATCTTGCCTTTCAGGTGTGGCAACTTACTTCCAAACAGTGTATCACATGCTAGGCTATTTCCCACAAGACAAAATCTCTTGTTCATATTGGAGAACTCCAAAAGATACAGAAACACACAGCACTTAGCTTTTCTTGTATTAACTACTACAATTTTAACATC
Source organism: Corvus kubaryi (assembly GCF_017639235.1). NCBI lineage: Eukaryota > Metazoa > Chordata > Aves > Passeriformes > Corvidae > Corvus > Corvus kubaryi. The sequence goes on along the minus strand of NW_024582056.1, from coordinate 3,195,134 downwards.
TGATTGTTGTTTTTTCCCCAGCAATACAGATATTGATTGAAATTTTCCAGAACTTTTGACATGTTTGAAATTAAGTCTTCACTAGTCCTTTTATATGAACAAATTACTTTTTTGTTTTGTTTTGTTTTGTTTTGCTTTGTTGTGTTTTTGGGGTTTTTGTTTTGTTTTGCCTTTTCTTTTTTTTTTAAACCAGTTAGTTCACATAATTTAGTGTGTGTGTGGGGGGTGTTAGGATTTTTTTTGCTGATTTTTTGTGGTTTTGGTTTTTTGGTCTTTTGGGTTTTTTTCTTAATATCATAGTGTCTGGTGTAAAACCATTTTATGCTATACCAGAAAGAAACTCCATAATGTTTTTTTTCTTTGAAACCCATTCACTCCATCCAGTTGAATGAATTCTTTGGGGCAAAAGCTGAAACAGTTTGCAACTCAAGAAAGATGATAACTTACTAGGTACTTTTTTTTCCTAAATCTTTAATTCCTAGCACTCTTCTAAGCATTTCATCAAGTTAAATTGTAAATCACGAACTGTGAATATCTTCTCAGTTGCTCAAAGGCTACCCATTAGCAACAGAGCCAGCATAAAAGGGTATATTTCTTGCTACATAAAAGAAGTAAACTATCAAGTTACTTTTTAACTAGCAATGATATTCAGAAAGGCAATCCTGTAAGGCATATGCTTAGAGAATGTGAAATTCAGGTCTTTAGACTGTTTTTTGCAGTTTCTTTCACTGTTATCATTAATTTTCCTTGCCTTTGATACTGAGGAATCACTGAAGCTGACATCAAAGCCATCTTTCTTGTCCCCTCAGGAGACTATACCAAAAACTGTGTATCATACTGGAAGGCAATAAGCATAGTTTCAATGATATATTCACTGGGACAGTGGAAATATTTTAAATAAATATATGTCTAAAGGGAAATATAGGCAATTAAAGGAGTGAATTATGCATTTGAACATACACTTTTATTCACTAAATTAAATATGCTGTTCATAACTTTCAGGTGCAATTAAAATTTTATATCTATGCTATTTAAGCCCACCTTTCCACAAACATCCTTATGAAAGCATTCTTTGATGCTGAACACTGCATTTCTATTAGTAGATCTTCGGTCTTTGCCTGTTTTGCTCCTTTTAATTTATCATATTGGGTGAAAGAGCCATTTAGCGGGTTTGACATTTGATATTTTCATTTAATTTGTTTTGGAATGCACCTTGAAAATTTCAGAATTTTCCAGAAAATGAAATTGAACTGAAAAGTAGCTATTTTTTCTTTTTAATATGGCATTTATCATATAACATAATAAATACCAATTAAAAGTCAAAATGCAGGGTCATTACAAGACTTAATATCAGCTCATTTCATTTCAAAAAACAAACAAAAAATTTCTGTGACACATCTCAGTAAAATCACTACAACTTTTGTATTTATATACTTATTTTATGGCTGTATTTACCATTTTTCTCTCTAATAGGTTCACAGAAATAAGTATACTGAGGCTTAGACTCTATGAAATGAGTTATTAGTGATATTTGAAATAACATACTTAGGAGTGTTTTCCTATAAAGAACTATCTTCAAAGTAAATAAAAAGACATTTGCAGGAGATAATCTACCAGCACCTGGTTAACTGGAGAAGTTCCAGCTGACTGGAAATTGGCAAATATAATGCCCATCTATAAGAAGAGTCAGAAGAATGATCCAGGGAACTACAGCTTGTCAGCCTGACCTTGGTTCCAGGCAAGGTTACAGAAGAGATTATCCTGAGTGCCATTACATGGCACATGCAGGACCACCAGGGGATCAAGCTCAGCAAACATGGATTTATGAAAGGCAGGTCCTCCTTGACCAACCTCATCTCCTTCTATGACAAGGTGACCTGCTTGGTGGATGAGGGGAGGGTTATGTATGTGGTCTACTGAAACACAGACTTTAAAAGAAACATTAAGAATCTAACATTTTAGTTAAAGATTAGTTTTGCTAGAATTAGTTAGAGGCAGTAGGTCCACCTGAGACTAATTAAGAGTTAATAAGAGTTAAGTTAGAAACAAACTTTTAAGTTGCAGATAATTAATTTTCTTTCTATATTTGCTTAAGCTGTGTTTATAATAAGAACCAGAAAACATTGATAGATAGATCTAAAGAAATTTAAAACAATTGTTAATTTTTCCCATCTGGAAACTATTCAGAAGTCATAAGAAAGAAACTGGATGTTCCCCAAGAGGCCATTTTTTATTGTCAAAACTCAGAGGGGTGGAAAGTTCAGGTGAGGAAGAGAATTATTCCTTCAAGACCACTCCTCAATTAATAATGACCACTGACCCAATTTAGAAACTATACTACACGTGCTTAATGACATTAAAGCTAATTTCCATATGAAGTGGAGAATATGAGGGGTCATTGTTATAAACATGTATTTGTATTTTGGATATTCATAACTTTTGTGGATAAATAGACTCCATAACCGTCCATACTTTGACACTGCATATTAGGAAGCTATTCCACGCAGCTGTCTGGCACCAATAAACATGCACTTTCTAACTTTAAACCGTTAGAGAGTTTTTGTCCGTCTCAGTTGGATATCGATACTAGATCCATATCCATATTTTTGGTAAATCACTACATGGACTTCAGTAAAGAATTTGACACCATCTCCCTCTTAGAAAAACTTAATGAGTGGACTTTTTGATGGTTAAAAAACTGGCTGGATGGCCAGGCCCAGAGACTTGTGGAGAACGGAGCTAAATCTAGTTGACCACCAGTCACTAGCGATGTTCCCCAGGGCTGTTTTGGGGCTGGTCATGTTCTTCATCTTTATTGATTATCTGGACATGGGGACCAAGTGCACACTCAGTAAATTTGCAGACACTAAGTTGGGCGGGAGTGTTGGTCTGCTTGAGGGTAGGAAGGCTCTGTAGAGAGACCTGGTCAAACTCGATCAATGGACTAAGGACAACTGACAAATGCAGGAGGTTTAATAAGGCAAAGTGCCAGGTCCAGCACTTGGGTCACAGCAACCCCATGAAATGCTACAGGCTCGGGGAGAAGTGGCTTGAGAGTTGTTCAGCAAAAAGGGACTTGGGGGTGCTGGTTAACAGCCAATATAAGGCAGCAGTGTGGCCAGGTGGCCAAAAAGGTCAGTGGCATCTTGGCCTGTATCAATAATAGTCAGCAGGACTAGGAAAGTGATCATCCCCCTGTACTTGGCATTGGTGAGGCCACATCTCACGTACTGCGTTTGATTCTGGCTCCTTCACTTTACAAAGACATTGAGGTGTTGGAGTGTGTCCAACAAAGGGCAGCAAGGCTCATGAAAGGTCTAGAAACTTGTCATAGGAGGAGCAGCTGAGAGAGATGGGTTTGTTTAGTCTCAAGAAGAGGAGGCTCAGGGGGAATCTCATCACTCTCTACAACTACCTGAAAGGAGGCTGTAATGAGGTGGGTGTCAGTCTCTTCTACCATGTCTACCGTGACAGGACCAGAAGAAATGGCCTTAAGATGAGACAGGGGAGATTCGGATTAGAAATTAGAAAAAAAACTTATACGATGAGGGTGGTCAGGCATTGGAATAGATTGCCCAGGGAGGTGTTGGAGTTACCATCTCACCATCCCTGGAGGTGTTTAAGAGGTGTCTAGATTTGGTGCTGGGTGATATGTTTTAGTGATTTAGAGGTTATAGTGGCAGTGCTGGGTTGCTAGTTGAACTTAATGATCTTGAAGGTCTCTTCCAACCTTGACTACTCTATGAGTCTGTGAGGTATGTATGATGTACCTTTTAAACAGTTAAACTGGGTTTACTGTTTGTGTTTATTTTTTATTTCACCTTACTTCACAACAAAAATTAACCTTATGAAGAGATATTCACATGTAAAGCCAGGTTTGTTCATCATGTTTGTTCATTATTGGTCTGCGTGTGCTAGCTGAATGTTAATGTGCACTAATCCTGTTGGAGTTGGGCCTGTCCAGTCTCGAGAAGAGATGACTGAGGGAGCCTCACTAATGTCAGTGTCTGAAGGAACGGTGCCAAGGGCATGGAGCCAGGCTCTTCTCAGTGATGACAAGCAATAGGACACAAGGCAATGGGCAGAAACTGATATACAGGAAGTTCCACCTGAATAAGAGGAAGAACTTCTTTACTGTGGAGGTGACCGAGCACTGGAGCAGATTACACAGAGAGGTTCTGGAGTCTCCTTCACTGGAGCTATTCAAGAACCATCTGGATGCAATCCTGTGCCATGTGGTCTGGGATGGTCCTGTTCGAGCAGAGAGCTCGGACCAGATGACCCACTGGGGCTCTTTCCCACCTGATAATTTCTGTGATTCTGTGATTCCACACTTAAGAGGGAAAGGGTGGCTCTTTTCTTATGCTCTTGAACATATACTACCAACCATAGACAAAGATGGGACATTGAGGTAGTTCTATTGAACACTTCTACTTTTCAGCTCTGTTTCTGTTAAACTTGCAAAACCTCTTCAAATGACACTGCTGTTAAATGGCAGGGCTATTAAATTGCATACTGTGAAAATTTATCTGGGAGTCAGTAATGTAAAGGTAGAATGATACTAAGATATTATAAGGTATAACTTTCCCTCCTGTGAGGTGACAGAGGAGCACTGCAAACATGGAGAAGATCTGAAGATAATGAAGTAAGGTATTTCTGCATATTAAAGCTCATAAGGGCCAGGGATAGAATTAACAACAAAAGTATTTGTGTTCACAGATCATTATTTTTTAAGATATGTGGAAAAGGGCCATTCTCCCTTCTGTTTTATTTTATCAGTGATTTCTGTGGTTAAAAAAAAAAAAAAAAAGGTTATATAATACAATAGGAACTTTTTCTTGGATAATAGAACTGTATTTTTTCTAAAAAATAAAATTATTATCACTAGAAACACTAGCAGAAGTTACTTCTCTCTCCTGCTTCAGGCGATTTCTAGGAGTTCATATAATTTGGTGCGTCCTAAGGGAATGATCTGAATGGCCTCTATGAATGACATGAAAATAAATGTAGCTAACATTTGATTCCTCTTCCTCCTGTGTATTTAGTCTTTATTCAATTAGGCAGTTGCTGGGTATATTTTTAATATGATTTTGTAAATGTTGAAGAAAAAAATAATCTTTCAACACTTTTCCTGTGTTGATGGATTTCAGAATGCACTTCTGAATAGATATTTTTTAAATTTATGATACTTGATGATTCTTCAATGTCCTTGACATACCTACATGTTGTCAGGGTAGCAGAACCATATTTGTTCAATTCAAAGAAAATAACACAGTCCTATAGGAGCTCTCTAAATTATATAGAGGCTTTCACTGCTTGCTAGCATGTTTAAAGTTCATCAATCCCATATTATCCCTTTAGGAATGCAATAATATTGCCCTTAGCTTGTTTTTGAACCAGACTATGTTTTCTCTCTCTCATATCTCTTTATAGTTTCAAAGATAAGGGCTATGTTAAATTATTTACATGTGGTACTCATCAAAGAGGTTGTTGAGATTTTTACATACTTACTCAGACGGCAACCTGACAAAGACAATTTGTTGACAGCATTAAGTTTTAGTTCAGTGTCAGTTCAGTGTTACCTTTTAAAGTCAAATCTTAGCATAAGAAGTCAGGGACAAAAAAATTTTTAAAAATGTATTGAATGAAATATTGAAGGAAAAAACAAAGAGGAATAAAAGCAAAAGACAAATTAGACATGTATTGGCATCGATTTCCATTCTTTACTGCATATTTAACTTGATTATCCATTCAATTTATTTTTGGGAATCACAAATTGTACTAAAATGACTGCCTACTTACCACCATTCCTCTTCTCTTACTTTTACCAATAGTTATGAGTCACCGAGTATGAAAACACATATGCTAATAAAATTTGTTGCAACTATTAGTTATAATATTGGGAAGCTTTAAAAAACATACTGAGATCTATATGTTGTCATTTACATGCACAACTCCTCTTAATTACAAGATGCACATTTCTTTTAAAATATGGCAATATTACCAGTACAAATGAAGGTACAGACCTTTGAGTGCTTTCAAATTCTGCATGTGAAAGTATTTCAAGTGTTGCAAGTGAATTGTACTCATTTGCAAGTTACTTTCTCCTCCAGAAAATGTCTCTAGAGTTACTGTAAAATATTGTGCTAACAAAGTTAATCCTCATATTGTAATTCAATTTATAGGGAGATGTTTAGATTAATTAAATACAATTCATTATAAATAGACATCAAGCTTATGAGTAGTTTGTTTCTCACAAAAGCTTTGTTACAGGTTCACGATTGTCCACTTTCTCTTTTCTGGACACTCCAGCTATTAACAGATTTCCTAGGGAGCCTAAGATTTAGAGTCTCTAAAATTCTGACCCCACTTTTCCGAGCTTGAAGTTATAGACTAAAGAAAAATCATTCCTTCAGGAAGGCTTTCATTGGAAAATACTGTATTATCATCTGGAGAGACTTGGAGGCAGAGCGTGAAAACACTTTATTTCCAGGAGGCATCATGATGGACAGACTGCTCTTTTCTGCCTCTCAGCAAAGTTGAATGTAAAGAGCAAATTTTCTATCCCTTCCTTCTATTTTCAGCCCATTACTTCCTCACAGAATTCTGAATAATGCCAAGGGAATGGAAATCAGACACCAAGGTGTTTTAGTTTTGCAGTGAGTTCTCTGCCATTAAAAATTCACAAAGGAATATTCCTTCTGCTTATTTTTATTTTGGTTTCATTAACTTTAAATTCTTGCCGGTATTCCTACTAAGGATACTGAATGTAGGCTTACTTTGCTAGGTACTGTTGTTTTAGGATTCCTTCCATCACACTTCGAATGGAAGCAACTACTTTCTCACCTTGAAACACTCCACTTGCTAGATCCTTATGAAAAAGGTGAAGCAATGTATTCCCAAAGCACTTTTCAAATAAAATCGTGATGGGATATGCCTTCCCCATAGAAAATAAAGCAAAGTGGTTAGTGTAGGTAGAGAAGGCAAATTTTTAGTCAGAGATTGTATGAGGAAGCAAAGGGGGTATTGGTACATGGAGAAAGGCAGGCCACAGGTATTAGGTGTGCATTATCCTTGGGAGTGTTTCAAGGATCTTATGAACCTTTACATCTAACTTGTGACTGCCAAATGGTCTCACATAGGGCCAATGTTCAGCCCAAAAGCTGGATATTTTGAGTATGAGATGAGCAAAATCTTAGGCAACAAATAAGTTTTGAGGAAACCTGACGTATGAAACAAAAGATAAGTTGCATCACTCCGTTTCTTTTTTGCATCCCACTATAGCATTAAACTAGTATTGTATTAGTATATTAGTATAATACTAATCTGCTATGGAGAAAGGAGAGGCAGAAAGAAATGTAAACATGCACATAAAGGGGCACTGATGAAAGTGAAGGAAGATGGTCTTTAGGGCTCACCAAGCAGAAAGAAGATGAAATTTTGGGTTTGTTTACTTGCATTTTTTTTGGTAGATACTTGGTTTTTTCTTTCATTCCCTTTCTTCAGGAGAGCTATTAGCTTCTCTAATACAACTGAGCAAGTGTAAGAAATGCTACTGGTCTTTTTAGGAGGAAGAAAAAAATAAAATAAATTATAGAAGAGGGAGAAATATAAACATTATTATGGACTGTATTTAATGCATTCCATAGGTAAACATTAAAAATGTACTAAATATAAAATATAAACATTATATTAATTTTCATTTACATTATCACTTAAATTTTCCTTTAATCATGCTGGAGTAGCAAGGAAGAACTCCACTTTATTATAAAAAAAATCCTGCCATCTGGACCTCATATAGACCTATGATTTTAATTGTCAAGAAAGTGAAGTTAAAATGCAAATGAAAAATAGTCAGACCTCAGACAATGTTCTAGATTCTACAGAAAGTGAACAGATATATAAAATAAATTCATACTAGAACAGTTTTCTGTTAAATCAATCTTGCTTCTGGACTGTCACTGATATGGGTTAAAAATAATCTGAGAATATAAGCTTTTGTAACACAGTTTTTTATCTACCTTGATGTTAACCAGTTTTTCTACAAGGCCTTTAAAGTTTTTTTTTTTTTTGGGAGAATAAACACTTTCAGCTCTAAGGAAGATAAGTTCTACCAGCAGTTACTTTGTTTCTCCCAAGTGGTATACTGGACATAGTTCTTTTTTTTTTTTTAAATTTTGCTTTTCTCTAGAGACTTGAAAGTCGAAAAAACCCTGTATTTCATCAAAATAAAAGATGGTATCTATTTTTAGATGAATAAGAAATGACAGAGATGTAATACTAATAGTATTTTTCCATATTTCCTATTCTGTGTTACTTATTGTTAAGTAAGAAAACAGGAATTAAAAAATGAAAAAAGTTGCATGTGGAACTGATGTATGTGAGTTTTGCAGTTGCAATAGTTTACAAGTAGGCTGTTTTGTTACAGCAATACATAGTAAATTACCTTTTTGGAATAACTTATTAATTTTCATTGTTCTTTGGACTGGAAAGTGGATCTGTTAAAACCCTTTTACCTGGATTTAACCAGAAGGCAGAAAGACTTTGTAGGATCTGTAATCATTCACTTAAAGACAACAGGTTACACACAGCACAGAAATTAACGTTTGGCTTTGACCTTTATTTGCAGAAAGCAGATTGTACTTCTGTGCAGATTTAGAACAGTAGTTCTTCATTTGGCATCACTGTGCCCTGACCCACATATTATTTAAAGAAAGATAATCTAATTTTATCAATTTTTGGAAATTAGCAATTTAACTGTTCATAACCACTTGCTTCCGTGATGAGGAAATCCAAGTAAATTTTATTATATGATGAAATGTTTTGACATTTTTGAAATCTGAGCAAGCTTGTGCTAAGCTAGGGTCTGATCTTGTTTATGCTTCTACAATCACAGAAGTTGTTTCACGGAAGCTTGTAATTTATAATGCCATAACTGACACACATTGTCCTTCTTTGTCCTTTGTCACATGTGTTTATCAACATACTTGTTACTGTCAATTGTGTTTTCATTGTTCCCTGTCTCATTCTCTTTTTTCTCATCATCTGGTATTGACTCCTGATTCTTTGGCTCAGATCCCATCTTTATTAAGCCTTGTCCAGTTGAGTGCAGTTGAGTTCCTCTTTTTGGCAGACACACAAATACCTCATTAGTCTTCTGATGATGTATTCCACTACTAATAAAAGAATTTTATGCCTTATAGTCATGTTATTTTGTTATCTGGCTTCCTTCTTATCTCTATTTCTTAGTTTAGTTCTTAGATGAATGTTTGCATCCAGAAATGTTATTTTATCATGTTATTAAGTTATTCCATGAAACAGTATTTTTATAATATGGGGTTCCTTTGTTGGTCTGCTCTTTATTGGGGTAATGATTTTGCATTTGAATAACAGCTTTGTAAAAGGGAATAGACATTTTAGCACCCGTATATTGAAAACCATTACAAATAAATACAGAGGGAGGCATTGATACTGCTGATTTGTGGAAGTCACCTTTTTTCTTTTGCCTCTCCTTTTAGAGACTACAAAATATAAAATATTTTAGTACACTTAGCACTTTGCAGTGTCCTTCTATTTATCACCTGTTACTCTGTAAGATGGTTATTTTCTTGAGTTCTTTTCACTGACATTGCTTCTAGAAGTATCTGTTGCATCTTCAGCTTCCTTCTCTGCTTTTCTGCTGGTGTCTCAGTACAAAATGAGATGAACAGCTGTTACATTTTTTGAATTTGCCATGGCCACATGCAATATCAGTGATAGAAAGAATTAAAAAGACAGGTCTTATTTTTCTAACAGTAGCTGAGGTCAAATGTACGAACTGACCCCAATAAGCTTACATTCAGGAAAATGTGAAAGAAACTGTCTCGTCCATTCTACTCTGCAGTTTTGTTCATGGAATGATTACTTTATATAATGTTATTGTTCCACTCTCTTATACTAATTTTGGTTGGGTGGTGAGCAGTTTCAAAGTCTTTCTGCTTTCTAAGCATCCCTGAAGTACATTGGTTTTCACTTCATTTTTCATAGACATAAGTGCTAGGGCTTTCTCTGCTTTTAGTAGAATTCCTCCCATCAGGCCTGGCTTGTCCCCATATGATCAATACTGATTTTATGCAGTGCTATCATACTATAGATAAAATGCTAAATTTGTTTTTATTGGTTGGTTGGTTGGTTGGTGGGGGTTTTCTGAGCCATGTGTTTCTTTTTGTTTTGTTTTTGGTACATATAATTTCCACCAAATTAAGGAAAGTAAATTCAGTAGAGTATAACTGAGCATGATTTTTTTTCAGTTTCAGTATTAAAAATACTTGCAATTTACTGTGAACATGATATTTATAAATACATCAGAAAAAATTCTATGCTCAGTTGCTGGACTGGGTCAGGCTGAGATGGAGGTAACTTTCTTCATAACAGCCCGTGTGGTGCTTGATTTGCATTTGTGGCTAAGACAGTGTTGATAACACACCAGTTATAATTTTGGCTAATGCTGAGCAGTCTTTGCACACAATCATGGCCTCCTATCTGTTCCCCATATCACAGGAGAGTAGGAGCGGGATGAGCAAGTATTTGTGAGGGGACAGGACAGCTGTGAGGAGGCAGGACAGCTGGCCCAAACTGACCAAAGGCCTGTTCCATACTATATGATATAGTGTTGAACAATAAAAGATCAAGGAAAGGAGGAGTAAAGGCAGACTTCTGTGGTTAAGGTGTTTGTCTTCCCAAGAAATGGTTGATTCCACATGTTGAGGCCCTGCTTCCCAGGAAGTGCCTGGACATCTGTAGTGAATGCTTTTTGCTTTCCTTGCATGAACAGCTTTTGCTTTCCCTGATTTTTTTTTCAAACCTTCTCCTCTTCCTTCTCTTTTGTCCCCATTTGACTGAAGAGGAAAGAGAACATGACTCAGGGTGAGTTTTGACTGCTGGCCAAGGTTAGCCTATCACAATTATTTACCCAAACCTACTTGCTCTTGAAATTGGTTTAGAAGTATGGGAGAGATATTTCCAAGACTTTTTATAGATGACTAAAAAATATTTTGTCATCCTTACTCTTTATCTCTGGTGCTAGAAATGAACTAAAGAAGAACTTTAAAAAAGATGCAATTCAACTGGCATGCTCCCCGACTAAATTGTTGGTTTGCACTAGAATGGGGTGGGGTAGTGAGGTGAGAGACAGATGGTGTGGTGTTCTTTCTGTATCTCAGTAAGAAAGACCTGACCACAAATGGCTTCGCGGTGGAGGGAGATTCAAACACTTGGGAGATGCTTTCTTAACAGTATGAGGATTAGTGGATTGCAGGAAGTGGCAGGGTTGCACATGAGGCCAACACATGTACATCTCTCACAGAAATATGCAGTCAGGGTACCTGCACTCATGGATGAGGGGGTCAGTTTGTCATTTGGGGACCTGTGCCCATAACTCTCTCTGTGAATGAGGAGATGGATTAGACTGTTGGCTGTTTCATGAACTTTCTAAGTGGCTAAGATGACAGTTTATCTCTTGCATTACTGATCCTGATGTATAATTCATACACAGCTGGTTAATAAAATCATTAATAAATCAATGAATCACCTTGTGATTTCGTTTAAACTAGTTTTTCTCTATGGCAGCTCACTGCAGAAAGCTCTCAGATATGGGTACAAAGTCTTCATGAGTTTCTTTGTTTTGCTCTGCTTTCTGCATATTGGATTTTAGTTTGTTCTTCTCTTTAGCATTTCTTCCTGATCTGTATTGCAGGCTCTAATGTCTTGAACCAAATAATCCAATCAGACATTATTCGAGTATAAAATTTATATACTATGTGAGCAAATATACAATGAACAGACCCTCATGTATTTGTCCTCCTTTTCCAAGAAGGTGTGAGATTTCCTGTCAGTTACCACCTACTAAATTTAGAGAGTTTGTTTTACTGATGCTGGTGCTTAATAACAATGACAAGTACTTCTCTTTCTTCCACAGTGCATAAGTTGATAACATAATGATGCCTAACACCTCAAATGCCCCAGATAAGACATAGTTTTCCTGTAGAGCAGTCTGTTTAACTCTGTCATAATCAAGATGTTACAATTGCTATCTATGTTATATAAAGCAGTGTGGTGAGCTAAGTATAAGGAGGGGGGGAGAGTGGGTTAAGTAGTTAGTATAACAGTTACTGAAAAATATCTTGCTCAATTTAGTGGACATAGGCCTGGTAGAATTTTGTGCACACTTTGAGAACTACTTATCAAACTAAAGAGTTTAAAAAAAGAAAAAAGAAGAAAAAATAAAGAGGTTCTAATAATGAAAGAATACAAAAGAAACCTGAGAAAAAGGCAGCAAAACGTAAGTATTTACATCCAGGTAGAATTCACTACTGAGGGTGACCATACAAGATGTATTCCATCTATGGCTGGGTATGTTCACTTCATTAATCAATCAGTGTTGCCAGATGAGATGCTGATGTTGCAGAAGATGGTTAGAGTAGTTGTCAGAGTGGTACAGTTTTCCTTTCCACTTCAGTTATCCCAAATATTTTATTTTTCCTTTGCATCACTCTTTGAAGGAACCAAAACAGATTAAGGATTTGCCTCTTGTCATTATTCCATCCCTCATTTAGGCTTCTTCTCTATGGATTTGTTTTGGTCCATTGATTTCCAATTCTTCCTTTGCTAGTAAGAGATGATCATAATGCAGTCCTTTGTGATGCTAGTGCATTTTTTTTTGTGTGTGAAAGAATGCAGACGTTTTGTCCTTCATTTCAGAAATGAGTTTGTACAAAAGGATGAAATTTGCCAAAGTCTTAAAAGTTCAGGCCATGATTCAAATGGTTCATAAGCAACTTAAGTCATATTTCAAAATGTTACCCACAGTAATTAAATTAGAAGGGATCTGTCATATACTAAGCATATTTCACAGAATCACAGAATACTCTGAGTTGGAAGGGACCTTTGTCTGATGCTATTTTAATTGGTAAAGATTAATGGACCCAATCCCATATTAAAAAGGGGAAGAATATTGCAACCTGGTGATGAATGGCCTGATGACTTTTGGTTTTTTTTTGTATTTGCAAAGATTTTTGTTATGTGGATGTCTTTTCCTCTTTTGTGATTAAATCATAGTGGAGAAAGAACCAGTCATTAATATGTTTCACAGCCTATCTCCTCTGTCTGACTCTTAGGTGACGTATGAGTACATTTGTCACAGTAAAGAAAATTATTACAGTGACGTTTTTCTTTAACATTCCAAACATCTTGTGGTCTGGGTAATGCCAATTTACAGCAAGGCCCAGATCTGTAAAGTTAGATCTTCTGTCTGCTGGCTTGGCATGTTGCAAAATGTGATATAATATTTTCTACTTTTCTCTCTTAGTCATCTACTATGATATGTGCAAATTGCTAAATGACTTAAAAGTAATTAAAATGTAAATTGAGATAAGTACTATCTCTTATGGGGAAAACCAGATGACAACAGGGTAAGTGGGAGGTTTATTGTCTTTAGTGCTGTAATTTTTAAGAACTTTTATCAGTCAGCTCTTCTGGACAGAGTAAGTTTTGTGATCAGCAGGGATGGCACTAAACACATCAGGGTGATAGAAGTCACTTAGGGAAATAAAATCCGTAAGTTCATTCAGTTATAATCCATATCTATCAATTTCTGCATTAAAATTATAATATACATAATTTTCAGTTTGGTAATTTCATGGTTTATGTGATTCATATTTGAATTAGTCTGAAGTTAGTCTACCAAACTGTAAAAAAATTTGTGCCTAGTTGAAAAGTGAACACACAATAACTACAGTGCATTGGTTATCTCTTTAAAAATTAAAAGGACACACAAATTAATAAAAAAATAACTATCAGGTTGCCTGCCTACAACTCCAAATGCCCTAAAACAATTAGATGATTTCAGGCTATGCCTGTATGAGAAAGTATAGTTGCACAAAAGGAGCGGATGTGTAGGGTGCAATGGTTAGCATTTAAGGAAGGACTTGGGAGGACTTACCATGGACCAGATAAGGTATGATTCAATGGGTCTCCTCCAACTAGCAAACTGAGTGCAGGAACCATGGTCCTAGGGTACCTCTTCTGACAAAGAAGTGATCAGGAGATTCACGGCAAAACCACAATGAGATATGAGCTAGAGCTCTCTTGCAGAAACACCCTTGATGTCCTAGTAACCCCATGGCTACATGAACAATTTTTTAGCCACTTGCACAGGTTTCTATGGCCTAGAAAGTCTTTCCTCAGGATTTCACTAGCAGATATTTCTCAAGCTGTACGAGGAAACCCACAAGTACTGACAGGAACAGACAAAGATGCTGGATATCCCTGAAAGCCTTAGAGACCATGTCAGATACTACTCAAATATGTGAAAGATCTTATCCAGCATACAAGACTGCTGTCTTTGTATGCTTTTGCAAAATCTGCTTCATTTTATAGCTATCATTGGGAGTTTGGGGAGTGATGGCATTGAAAATACTACCAAGTTTTTAATTATGTTCATTCCACTGTTCGGTCTTCAGCTATACAAAACTCCCAGGAGTCAACCATATTTTAGAAAATGTTGGCTGGCATATGCTTGCTATTAAGTACTAGTGGATGCTAGCAAAATTACCTATATATCTGTTAGACATGTTTAAGGACCTTTCTAATTTGGAAATAGAGGGGGCTTAGAATAATTTTTGTGGAAATAAAATATAGTGACATTTGCCTGGTTTTATAAGTACTTACAAGAGCTTTTCTCAGTTAGTGCTTTCAAATATGCCTTAACTGTGCTAATATAAAAGTTAAACTTTCCATTTGAATAATATGACATTATTTAGTGCTTTCAAATAACAGTCTGTTTGTGATGAGACTGTAACTTGGATATTTACATATGTTCTTTTTTGTCTGAGAATAACAGAATTTGTGTTTGGATATCTCATCTACACAGCTCCACTTATTGAGTATTAAAAACTGAGAATAACTGCAACATTGCAAGGGTTTTCTTCTCATCAAAGCAATACATGAATGAATTATTTTTCTAAGACTTGACACCTTAAAGTGACTTTGTATTTGATTGTTCTTAAAATAGCTTGAGACAAATCAATGGACTTTAGCCATGAACACCAGTCTAATAAGGTATGTGCATGTGTGTGCCTGTGTGTTAGTAAATAACCTGGAAATAAAAATAAATGTTCAAAACACAGCTATTGCCAACAGTTATTATCCAGTAGTCTAAAGTATGAAATTCTCAAAAAATTATGCATATATTCAGCTCTTCATTGTTTTGCTCAAACCAGCTCATGACAGAATTTTAAATAACTAAAGGCAATTTTCTGAAATCGCTGTCTGGGTGGTGAGGTGAGAGTAAGGGCAGTGCACATATAACAAGTTAGCAGATATTTCCAGGTTTTCTTTCACAACATAATAATAGTAATTTATACCAGGCAGAATGAGTTTTAATTGAACATCTTTCAAGCTGCAGTACATGGAGTAGTTTGGATTAATGTCAGCAAATGTGGAGAGTTAATGCTCAGTTTCAGAGCATGCAGTAACTTTCTGTTTTATCAACATGCCAGACTGGAGCTTACAGCATATTTGGCATATTTACATATTCATAATACACTGTTACTGTGCAGATTCTACAATGTCACATTGGCACTACATGGTGAGAAGATGCAAAAAGAAATTAACATTATGGCTGTTTATAATCTCCAATATTTTTCCAATTGTCTTTATTTACAGATGGCTTCTTAGGCCAACAGTTTGCACAATAACTAATCAAACTAATTTGTTGCTGGCTCAGAATGTAATGCTTTGATTAGAAAGTTTACTTTCAGATCTATATTTCCCATATATAAGCTAAATTGTAGTGCAATTTGTAATTACTTGTTTCTCCATGCAGTTTAAGTTGGCAGAATTATGGATGAATACTCTAGAGAGAAAAGAAAAAAGACTTAGGTTCAGTGCTTGGAGTTTTGGAGCTATTCACTCCAGCAGAGGTACTGAAACCACAGATATATGAATGGGAAGATGCTTATTCCACAGATGTAGCCAAAAACTAAGCCAGCCATATTCATTCCAGTTCACTTATAAAAGCAGCAGCCTCTCTGTTTTCATTGGGTCCCCATTTTTTGTTCAAGGAAATTGGCTGTTTCAAGGTCCATATTGTACTTAGATGTTTTTGCTCACTAAGGGAATGTTGTGATTTATTTAAATAATGTGTCAGTGTCATCCTTTGATTTGTTTTCAGTCAGCACATAGCGAAATGTGCTGCTGTTCTTACACTTATTTAAAAGCACAGAGAAGACACACACATATACATATGTGCATGTTTATTTATGGTTGTATATACATGGACATATACATATACATGGACATATATATATGTATATTTCATGGAGTGTTTCAAGAAAAGAAAAGGCACAAGATCAGTATAGTGAGTTCAAAAAAATAAGTTAATTTGAATTGCAATAGGCAAGACTGCTTGATCTTGAGAAGCGCAGTGCTTGGGAAAGCAATATGTGCTCATACTCTGTTAAAGCACAACATATTCTCCTGAGAGGAAGCAATGGCCCTGGACTATGATTTGTTTCCCTTTCACTCTGTCAGAGAGTTTCCTGCTTTCTTCTTTGTGTAAAGCATGAAAGCATATTTCCAGTGGGTAACTTCTTACTGATGAATGAAATGTAAAAGAAGGCACAAATTTGATTAATGTTGATAAATCTGCATTTGAGTGGACAAACATAATTCTCAGGTTCTCTCAGCAATCGCATTATTTTTACAGTATTAAACCTGCCATTATTTATCCTTTCATTACTGTGTGATTTAAAGGGAGCACTTCTTGGAAGAATGAATATGTAGTTACTATTTTAAACTATTAATTGCAGAAGAACCAAATGCCTTTCTTTCAGTCTATGACTCCTGCTTTTATTTCTTTCAAGTGCAGAATATTAGGAGCAGAAAATGTTGCCGTTAATCCTCTTCTGATTTTAAAAATTACATGACAGTGAATGCAATTAATCCATTTTCTCATTACTTTTCCTGAGAAAATATGCACAGGCATGAACAAGAAACAGCCTTGACTTGATAAAATAATATTTTTAACTCAGTTTATAAAACTTTAAAATAATGTTTCAGAATTTTAAAAAATATATCAAGTGGCTTAAATTTTTCGTGCTTCTGTAGCTTTTCTCTTAATATAACATTAGAGTAGCTCTGTCAGATTAAAAAAGGCAAATGTAGATGTCTGATTAATTCTGTGTGTTTTTAATTGTGTAATTAATGTCTGATGTTTATTTTGATCACATCATGTTACATCAGACCAGAACATCATAACACAAAGGGACAGAAATGCAACTTAAACTATGTTATTCACTTACAGGCAGAGGTATGAACTTTGGGAATGAAAACCAAATTAATTGAACGTTCATCATCCCCTTCCCTTCATCATCCTTCCCTTCTTTTTTCAAAGGTAAATACAAATATGGTGGTGTTATTTGGAAAAACCTTCATGGGAGAACCTAGTCACCCTGGAGAAAAGAGGCTGGACAGAAGTGTGACTATAGGACATTACATTGCCATTTGTCAAAAAACACTTTGTATGCTGCAAGAGGCTTCCTAAAATGATTATATTAAGAGTAGTTAAGCCTTGCTTTTTCTTTATATTTCCAGTCATTTTTAAAAGATAGAGTTTGATAGCAATGACCATCTGTGGCATTCAAAGCCCATTAATTTTATTGCAGGTATAAGTATGTACCAATGACTTATGGAAGGTGACTGTGGCCCAAGTTAGGAAGACTGGCTTTTCAATTATTTTCAGATGTCTAAAGATTTGCCTTGATTAATTCCACCTTGCTGAAGCAAGTAAGTTTACAATAGTCAGGTAATTGAATCCATCATAAGGGAAATAAATAGCAGCACCTGCATACCGCGCTGCCACAAGTCATGACCTGGATATGGTTCTTTCCCAAACAAGAAGTGATGGCTCCTGGAGCAGTGAGACTCATCTCCTGGAGAGCTCAGGTAGGTGTCTAGATTTAAGTAAACGAATCTATAACTGTCTTGTGCTTAGGCCATTAAACACTACCGAACCTATCCCAGGACTAGTTTTAATTATCCAGCCAGAAAAAGGCTGCACGCACATGACGTGTCCAGGATGCTCCCACTCTTCCAGAGTGCTTTGTAGTCACTCGCAAATTTTTCCTTCCTGTCTGTTTCTATCTTCATGTGTCACTAAGTCAGAGATGTAAGAAGTGTATGCATAAGTATGTGTATTCTTTCCTGCCCTCAATTTGCAGCAGCCAATAATGTTGACACTAAAATAGGCTACAGAGAATTGCTTTGTTTGGTGCTGAGAAAGATCAGAAATTGGTGGATACCTTCTCACCAAAGAGTAAAGCTATATGGAGTGACTATTCTGTGTTATATGAAGTAATGTGTACACTATACTGCTATTCTGGAATCTATTTCTCAATGGAAACATTCATTATTATCCAAGGCAAGCATTTTGTCCTGTGAGTCACAGCCTGAACATGTGACTGAAACAGGCAAAATATATGCTCTCTCAATTTTATCTTGTAATAGAGGAAAATACACAATAGGTGTCGCATAGATAAAGTTATTGGTTTAGTAACAATCTGTTCTTAATTCTGATGTATAGCACTTGCAAAAGACACACAATAGTGTCTAGGTAATTTTTTGTAAAATACTGGGTTCCAGATCTGCATCAATTTCTTTTGACTGTAGTGAGAGTTAGAAAGCTACATTTCTGTGTACTGCCTTGAAAATTTAGGGGCAGATGTCATGCAGCAGGGAGGAAACAAAGCTGTCACTGGCCTAAGGAGATTTTGTCAATGCTGTGGTGTTGGTGACATATTTAAATAGCTGAAGAAACTAGCATAGTCCTTTATTTCTGATATCAATTTGACAAATTTGACTGTCTGACCTTTGCACATCTGCACCTTTCCCTAATAAGTTTTTCATACCCAGATGCTGCTTATAAGTGTTCTTTTCCCTCCCTTGTAATATTTACATCATGAGGTAGCACAGAAATAAATATTTTCTCACAGGCTTTTGATGACATTGCCTGTCAGGAATCATGCAGGCAGACTCCTTCACTCTTTTTCATTCTTAAAATATGAATTACTGTAGATTCTGAAGCACTATTGTCTATTTATTCCAGAAGCCATGATCTCTGTGGATAACCTAGATATTTCTTAGATTTCATTAACATTCTTTGTGACTTTTTTTTAGCAATGACTATCAGCTCACTGCTTAAGGATTAATGATTATCTGGAAGGTACCAAAGTACAATGCATAGCTGAAAACCATTAGCTCCAGGTTCTTTTGCAAAACAAAGCAATTCCCTTTCCTCCAAAAAAATATTCAAAACCTCAAAAGCCCAACAGAGTCTTGAGAGACAAAGCCAGTAAGTTTAAAATATTGTTTGATATACAGCTCTTAAATTTGAAAAATTTTAAAGAACTCATGCACCGTATACAAGTTCGACTAACATTCCATCCATCTTAAAAGGTCTTTCTAATATTAGTTATTAATTCCTTTGCAACAGGTGTACATTAAATATAGACTTCATGCATAAACACCATCTGGAAAAGAGTGGGTAGAAATAAAAACAGCTGCTATAAAAGAAACACAATGGAAGAAACATAAATTTTGTTTACAATTTGTGTTTTCTTTTTCTCTTTTTTTTTTTTTTTTGCAGCATCTTCATGGGAACATCCCAACATTGAAAACCCAGTGTGATAACATTTTAATGGGAAAAACCCAAGTCAGTTGAAAGGTAAGTATTCTGCTACTTTTACATGACAAAGTCAAACCAATTTATTTCCAAAACGCATCTTTCATGTAAAGTACCTCCAAATTATCCATGCTGAAATATCAAATAATGAGATGGCATTCACAGCAACAGCTTCAGTGGACTTTATAAAGACAACAGGCCAAAATAAATGAAATTGGACCAACTTGCTCATAACATGTACATGAATTTCCCAATAATCCTGAAGGTAAGTTCAGATTTACACTGCAAATCCTTTTCCTTTAACCCTGACTGAATAAAAATAAGAGTTTCAATGAATGTGAATTTAACTGATGTTGTTTTTTCTTGTTTTGTTTTGTTTCCTTTTAAAGTATACACTGCTTGTATACTTAAGTATACACCACTTGTGCTTTTTATTTGTTTCAGTTATAATAACCTGACCACAGTCATTTGACTATACTTAAGTAATTAAAGGGGAAAAAAAAGTCATATGATGCAACTGTTAAGTATGTTCTACAATATCTAATAAACAATATGAATTATTAGTAGTGGCATATTTATCAAGTACTTACTCCTTCTGTAAACAGTTTGGAAAATAAAGGTTTTTTCTTCAAATCTTTATTTTATGAAAAGAGGGGATTGATCACCACATGAGAAGACAGATATCTTTTGCCATCTGTAAATCCGATCCAGCAGAGCATAGAAAGAAGTCATGTGACTTGGTGATCAGATGCACTTTGACTGACTTTCTATGGGCAAATGTCATGTCTGGTATTTCTTTACAATTCATGCTCATTTTTAACAGATAAATGAGGAAGATAAGCAATACTGACATCCTGTATATTCAGGAGGTATGACTGAGATCCAAAACATTTTGTGCATCTTCATTACATATTTCTAGCTGAAACTTAGCTTCTAATAGTTTTTGATTTATATAGACAAAAAATAAATTGTAAAATATTTAAGAATTTTACTTGAATTTTTGAGAACATTTCTGTGAAAACAGAAAGAAGATTCACTCTGCATCATATGGTCATAAGACGAGCATCCTCTAAAATATCTTTCAGATTAATTAGATGCATTTCCCCAGCTTCACTTTAATTCTCTATTAGACATGATTTTCAGTCCCAAATGATTAGCTATTTCCATAACAGGCCAGTTTGTGAATATCTATAGCATAGACTACAATCATCCAGGTCATTGCTCATGTATTTTTTAAAAGAAAAAGCTATAATTTCTTGGCAAATAACAAAAGCATCCACTATTACAGGTCTCCTAATGGTAATGCTTGCATCTGGCTTACATATTAAGTTATTTAATTTTAATGTACTTATAAAAAACTCTTACAACAGACTTGACTTTAATGCTAACTTATTTTGTGGTTGGGGTTTATTTGTGTTTTATTTTTTAATGAAAAAAGTCTGGTTTTTAATGAAAAAAAGTCAACAGAATTGTAGAGGGGATGCTTGCAGATGATTGAAGGATATTTAATGCATTTATAATGGCTCCAACAACTGGTGAAATTAGACATTGGTATTTACCATATCACCATCTAGTAACTGAGCAGAAGCTGTGGAAATGTTTATGTTTGCCAATACAATGAACCAGGTCATACCAGGTCATTTTATGTACGAGATAGATCTAATAATCTCATGGGTAAAGAGTAAAATTTCAAATAGAGAGTTATCCAATCAAGCTTAACTACATACTCAGATTATTCTGTCATGGAAAATCTGTGTGGGTGATGAATTTGGACATCTATGACTACTTCAGCCATCACTTATTTTCTTCCTTTTGCATTATAGACATTAAGTTTAATTTTTAAAATAATCAATCCTTAAAAATAAATTAAAGAAACTGCAATATATATTTGTATATATAGTGCCAAAATATGATTCATAGTGTCTTTTGTGAGTAGCTCCTTCTGGATAAGCAGCATGGGGGACACTAAGAAAGTAAGAAACCCAAACAAGTGACAAAAATTCCTGTGATCCTTCTGGTGACGAGCAAGAAGACATGTAGGGAGGACTCAAGGGTGTTAGTGCGAAAGATATTTGTCATAGGCACTAAGTTCTAAACCAAGAGCCAGTTGGAGAGACAGTCCTTTAAGGACAGAAAGGTCTGGCAGGTTGCCTTTTTACATACATTTTTATCACCCACCTTATTAGGTCTGTTCAACTAAAAAAAAAAGCTTCAGTTTTTATTCTGTCTTTAATAAAAGCTTATCTTTAGAGTGTGTAAGCTTTTCACATGGCTTCTTTTATATTTGCTTTAAGCAATGTTAGACTTACCTAGAAGCTCTGACTGAGTCAAGATCTTATCAGAGGTGCATTTAACACTTTTTTTCAATTCAGAAATAGATTTTAAAAAACCCACTTGGACAGGCTTTCCAAGGTTTTATAGACACAGACTTGCCTCATCAAGTTGTGATGAACTGCCTTAGTTTAAATAAAAAAAAAAGTGCAGTTGGAAGTGTTTGGAATAGTTATTTATGAAAAAATACAGCTGATACTCTGATATTGTGTCAAATTTTGCTGAAAAGAAGAAAATTTGAAAATCAAAATATTTAACTCGTACTACATTTTTATTCACTTCAAAGAAATTGTTCAAGACTATATTTACACATATCAAAAAATGAAGCAAAACTGATCTTTTGTCTGAGATTGATCAGCTGCTTGGTGCCAAATGCTGAGTTTTTGGTTTTCAGCTACTGAACTTGCAAACTAGTGTCTCAGCTGTAAGAAGTAAGTATTCACGCTTTTATATAAGCATATGGCTATTTGGTAATAGCTATTGTTTAATTTTGCTGAAAGCTTGGTTTCTTTTTAAAAGTCATATGCCAGAAACAATACATTCTGGAATGGCTGGTTATACATCAGATTTCCATAATTTTCCAGTTTGCCAGAATCAAACGATTTCTGAAATGAGCATTTCTACTCTCACTTTTTATGCCCTAGTCACAAGCAAAACAGGTAAAGAAAGTTGTGCCAGAATCCTGATTCCATGCACACTGCTAGCATTTTTTTCCTCTTACAGATTTCAGAAGCACACTATTTATTTTATTTCAGATGGGTTTTTTCAGTGGTCAGAGTCCAACAATTTTAACATGGGAATGTTTTTTCAAATACATGTAAATCGAGTTTTTGAAAGCACTTCACTATCCCCAAAGTTTTCTTCACTGGCAATCATTAGTTTAATATTCTACTTCAATGAAGTAATCTAAAAAATGTACCCTTGTGAGTATAGCTCCCATTGTTTTCCTTTAAAAAGTGAAACCTTTAAAAGTTTTTTTTAAATTTAAATGTTTTTTAAAGTTTTCCCTGTTCCCATTGGTAACGTGTGCCTCATATTTCCTTCTCTTTCAGCAACGTCAATGTCTTCTCTAAGGCTACGAGGCACTCAAAATTACATAGTATAATTCAGTAAAGCTTATGCTACGTGCTGTGAGGTATTTTCGTCCTCAATATGGTAGAGAGGATTTGACGAAGAGTTTGCTATCCACCTGCCCATAAAACGTAGAACTCACTGCACTTCTGCAGCAGCTCACCAAAAATCCTGGTCATAAAATATCTTTGTGACTTCAGAATTTCGTACAAGTAAGGTGTCGATAATCGTAATGGTAGTACACAGCCCTGCAACAGCTTAGAAAATGAACATGCTCTATCAATGAAACAGAAATGAATTAATGATGGGTCCTGGTTTGCTACAGAAGGTGTGAATAACTGTTTTGATGCCAAACCCAGTATTTACATGGTATGCCTAAAGACCACTTTCACAGTAGAAACATCCAAAATCAAAGGGCTTGGGGACGGCTTCAATCACAGCAGAATAGTTCTAGCTACCAGATAATCATTTTAATGTGTGACTTGATATGAAAAGCAACACTCAAGTTTCCAACTCACTGTAAATCAAGTGACATACTGCATAAAATAAATATGCAATGGAGATAAAAAGTATATTTAACTTTATGTGGGCATGTATGGCTCATTGAATGCTTTCACACTTCTCGTGATTTCTTTGAAAAAGCTATGAAATAGAGTCTATGAAGGAAAACCTTTTTATAATAAAGTACAAAAGAATTACTGATGGATAGTAACTGACAACCAGATACCAAAATGAAACTTTAAAATTTATTAGATCATAAAAATAACAAAAAAAATAAAAAAAAAAAAAAAAAAAAGAGAGAGATCTATGTCTTAAGAAAAACAGTTAGGTTCCCTAGTGTTACCACAAGTCATAAATAAAATAAGTTTATTAATCTTATATAGCAAAGACACGAATGAGCAAAGCTATTATTGTACCAAGTGTTTTCTCCCTAGTATTTCAGCAATATCAAGGTGACTTTATCCAGGAAAATCTAGCATAATATTTTACCTACAACTAAAAAATGGACACAGAATCTTGAACACTTTATGTACCAAAACAACCTGCATATTATTTTTCTGACTTAAATGAACATAAAAGCACATCTTTACTCTTAAACCACTTTTTTAATGTCATACTCTTTAACACTCCCCTTGAAAATTCTTTTTGAGTTGCAGTCACAGCACTGCTGCTGTTTTTTGACCATGATATTTTCTGCTGCCCGCATGATAAGACACCTTTACAGTCTCAGAAACAGCAGGTGTGAAGACAATTTATGATGTGGGAAATTTGGAAAACTTTGATATCGAGCATTTTTGGTTTGTTTACTCCTAACATTAAAACAGTACATTCTAAAATTGGAATCTGATTCCCTACAGCATAACTGATGCTTTTTACCTTAGGGGCTATTTTTTTGTTGTTTCTAAGTCAAACTCATTGATGCTTCCACTGCTTCTTGAATCTTGAAAATTCTTCTATTTTTGTTTGCACAGGCCAAAAGAGAAGCCTTTTTGGTATGTTTGAAGCAATTTTGTCATGTTATTCCTGAAAAAGTAGCACATAATTTTCAGAAAGCATTCAGTGTCTGGTGCAATAGAACAAACTTTGAATTTGTGATTTTAAATGGTTTCCTTCATATTTTTGATGGTATCTTGTAATGCTTTTATTTAGGATAAGATTTGGGATTTCAACTGTTTCAGTTCACCTGTTCTCTTTGTTCCCACACACTCTCCAGAGATCAATTCAAATACTTTGTTGAAGAGAATAATGCTTTTACTTTGATTAAGTGCTCACATTTATATAGAGATGTTTTATTAAAGGTGAAATTTTCTTGGGTGCAGAATAATTCCTTAACAGCTTAAGCTTTCCTCTCAGAAAATCTTTAGACCTTGAGAATGCACAATCGCCTTGTCAAAATGTATTCTCATTTTCTATTACAACAAATGCTTTAATCCTTGGTATTTAAAAGAAAACCTTTCATGAGTACCAGCACAGCAGTGGCATATCCAAGGAAATGGCTTTCTTACTGAACTGGTTGTATCTTCTGGATCAGAACTTTCTTAGTATTTGACTGTTTATTGCATAAACTCAAATTATTTGTCAATTGTGTCTGTAATTCAGGTTTAGTTTCTAACTTTAAAAATGGGTGAGCAAGAAAGAATGAAGCACAAGTTGCTGAAGTTTCCTATAAAAAAAAAGACGTCTCAGTATCCTGGGGCAATCAATTTTTATTTAATCATTATTATTTGTATTAATAAGTCTTCAATTAGACAGTTAATATTTCAATTACACTAATAAATTACTGGCTTTACACACCTGGCATTTCCTTTAAACTGATAAGGAGATTTTGGGTGTAACAGAAACTACTCAAATATCTTGACATCAGATGTCTAGATGTCTTTTAATATACCCAGTACTGGTTTGTTAATTGTATTTAAGTCATCCAGTATTTCGAAGTAGAAATACCAGTTTGTTTTAGCTCAATTAAGGAGTAAACTAGCTACCAAAATGTGTCACAGAATTTCAGAACCACAGAATGTTTTGGGCTGGAAGGGACAATAAAGATCATCTAGCTCCAGCCATGACAGGAGCACCTTCTACTAGACCAGATTGCTCAAAGCACCATCCAGCCTGGCCCTGAACACTTCCAGGGATGGGGCCTCCACAACTTCTCTGGACAACCAATTCCAGTGCCTCAACACCTCACAGTGAAGAATTTATTTCTAATATTTAGTCTAAATCTAACCTCTTTCAGTTTAAAGCCATAACCCCTTTTCCTGTCACTACATGCTATTGTGTAAAGTCCCTCTCCATCTTTCCTTGCAAGTCCCCTTTAGGTACTGGAAGGCTGCTGCGTATCTGTTTGAAGGGATAATAGAAAATCAGAAACAGAGATACTTTTTTCTTCTAACAGACACCAAACAGAACACAGAGCTGAGTTAAAACTCTAGTTAATGTCCACAGATTTAGATGACCCCAGTTTAGACTTCAGGTCAATCTTTGTGATCTATCTTAAACAAACATAGTATTAAGAATATTGAATTTCTGTTGAAATGAAATCATGAAAGAATACATAGAGGGAAACAATATTTTTCTAATTCTTTTCCATGCATACTTTTCCCATGCTTACTTTTGTCTGAGAATTTCTCTGAATCAGGGAAAGAAGTATAACAAAAATTTATTCTGGAAATTTTCTGAAAGTCTCTCATATCAACTAGCTAGTTAGGAAACACTTATTATCTGAAATTCAAATACAGATTCTTTCAAGTCCAGTCTAGCACTTATTAATTACCTGCATAAATATATATTATTGTGTGTTTATATCAGATTGCAAAGAGCGATGTTTTTATATAACAGCTTACATTAGACTCGTTGACCTGTGTATTCATATGAATTTACAGCCAGGTTCAATTTCTTTTCTGTGTGTTGTGGTCTAAATAATTTCACTTAGAGCATAAGAGTGAAGTTTCTTTTTTCCAGAAACACAGTTTAAGTACATATTGCTTGCAACAATTGCTTGCAAAGTATCTAAGATAAAAGAGAAATTCCATTAAAAATAACTGTAATAATGATTCTCACGACAATTTTTTTCTCTTAAACTCCTATTAGTATCCTAAGCTTAGTGGAAGAATCTGAAAATAGAAACGCCTAGATCTGTGTCCTGGAGATTATGAAATCCAAGCAGTTTTACATGAACTTTGTGGCATCAGGTAGTGTAATCAAAACTTGCTTAGTATTCTACTGTTTTACTTAAGGCTATCTAAGAGGCTTAATTTTTCTCAATTAAACCAAGCTCAGAGAATAGCATCCTAGATGCAAATAATAGCTGAGAACTTGGCTAAAGGTAAGAAGAATTAAAAGAAATTCCACAATTAATTCTTCATCCAGATTTTGTTACTCTATTTAGATAAGAGGTCACTTTATCTACTCACTGCCAAGAAAACTTAAACAAGCCAAATTTCTGCTATGATTGCAGTTTCATGGTCTGAACATGGTATCACTGAGACCAAGATCTTAGAAAAATGAATTTGACATTCATGTGGCAAGTGGATCTTCCTGCTGTACTAGAAAACCTTTCTCTTTAAGAAAGAGAAAGACAGCAAAAGGCATAGCCTTTGCTCCTCAGGGCACAGGCTCACCCTCAGCTGATGATTAGGAAGTGAGTCAGTTAATGCACCACCAGCTATGGAGACTATTCTTGCTGTTTCCACTGAAGTGAGTAGGCCTAATTTCTGGTGGGAATAAAATGCTGAACTAACTGAGATAACTTTGGTCTGATTTTTTATGGTGGGCCTGGTATTTAATAAAAGCCCTTTCCCATTCAGTTTTAAGATACAGTTTTAAAGGGTCATTTGTTAACTCAGTTAGCAAACATATAAGGGCACTTGAACCAGTCGAGCTCCAATTCCATCCAGAAGCATTAAACCTTACTAGAGGCTTTTAAAATAATTAATAGTCTGAGTAAGTTCATTATCATTTAAGATCTATTTTAGCTACACATATTAATATTCTGTTTTTGTTGCAAGGCTATTTAGATACTGCCATTCATTGATAATAAGTCATTTATTCCTCATTAACTGTTAGAATGGATGTAGATACTCATTATAGCAAGACAACAGACTCATTTAACTGCACACAGTACTTGATTATACACACGAACACTGACTGGAATGCAAATTTCCTTCTACATAAGTCTCATCTTGTTTGTTATTCTTGCCATGGGATAAAGTATCTCGTCTTATCTTCTGTACTTTTTTTTTCATTTTTAGTATCTGTCTTAAATGGCAAGGAAGAACACAATAAAGACTGATGATAATCTCAAGTTGCCTAAACACTGGCACAAGAAATAAAGGTTTCCTCACATAAACTGCTGTTCAGTTTTAAAAATGTTCTGTGAAATCATGTGCCCTTGCTTGACAGTTGTCCTAAAATCAGTCCAATCTTAAAATAAATGAGATTCAGATTTTGAAAATGTAAGGCTTTAACAAATACTCATTACACTGGTCATGGACACAAGTTCCTGTTTTTTCCTGAAATACTGATACTCTGTGTCCCAGCTACAGAAATCAAAAGCCAATCTCTCCCTGTCAAATGGAAATAAATTATATTCTCTGTTGTCTTCTGCTCTCCATGAAGTGGGATGAAAGTTATGACTTCTTTTTCTCTGTATATTTGTATTTTCTTTCCTTTTTCTTTTTAGTTTTACCTGTTTACATTTATTGAAAATCACTGTTTGTATATGCAGAACTGCAATCATCCTTCTGCTATTATTAAATACTATGGCACATCTATGACCAGGGCATTGTACAAGCCTTTTAGTAATGTAAGAAAATTACAGCTTAGGGACAAACTGAGGCTTTATGTGATAGGTAGGTCAGGTCTACTGCTCTATCTCATGAAAGGAGCTACGACTCAGTAACACAGCCGCATTTTTTGATGTAAACAATATAAAATAAATTTGTGTTGTTTTTCCATGGCCTTACTCAAGGATTCCCCACTGCAAATATGTACATGCACACATTTTGCAAGGTTAGGCTCATTCCCAGGTAGTGTACGTAGGAACTTTTCTGTACAGTCAAAGATGTTTGCTCTTTTTGAAGGTAAGTAGCTCTCTTCTTAAACGCAAGCAGTGGCTCCGCATATTGCTTCTTGAAATACAGAGGATAGGTAACAGAACTGTCCAAAGCGGCTTAAAAACTGAAAGGAGAACAGAATTGTGTTTTAAAGAAGAAAAATCACTTCATCAAGTCAGTTGTCCCAGTTTTGCTGTTTGGCTGGTGGAAGGTCTTGCAGAGAAATTATCAGCTGCCTAGAGCAATAGTTCTTTCCCACTCTGAACTGAGGAAATTGCATTAGTCTTTGCTACCAATTAACACTTCACATGTAGAAATTCAGGGTTTTAGTGTGGGTAAGGTCTTTTTATACTTCTTTCTGTGTACTGAGGCGACCCCATTGAATCTGGCATCGTGCTATAAGCATATCCAGACAATGTGATATCTACATGTGGTGTTGCATTGATATGTAACGTCACGCATACATCATATGTGTATAGTTGCCTATGACGTATCTATACATGGTAACTTAAAAAAAAAGTTATTAAGCAATCATTTTTCACCTTTTCTTTCACAGTTGGGATTTATCAAAGTTGGAACATCTAGATTTTAAGAACAAAAGTCCCAAATAAACATTCTGAAAAGAAGACTTTTTCTTAATAAGAAATCTGTGTGGTCAAAACACAATTTTACACTGCAGAATACCTCCACTGGAAAAAGTTCAACTAGCCTTATTGGAAACCTTTGAATAGGAAGGAGACAAGACATTCAGCATCTTGCAGGACTGAACTGTCCAAAGGTCTATGAAAAAAAGCCAGTGAAGAATATGCTGTTTATAGGAAGTAATACTGAAGTGTCTAAGTGCTCCTAACTTCTATGAGCTGAACCAGTTTTCCTGATATTATACTCTCAAAAGGAAATCACATTAAAGGCATTTTACATCAACATTTGGATTTTCTATTCTATTGTAGAACATTTCTGTTGCACTTCCTTTCATGTCCCTAGAAGTTTTTGTTTTCTAATGGCAGTATGTATTTTGGGGATTCTGTTACTGAGAAAAAGATGTTTAATGCATCTGTGAATAGATAACATAAAAGACTACAAATACTTTTGAATCAGGCATTGGAGAGCAAGAAATAGACAACACTATAATCTGTTGTAGATTCCATGGCCTGAACATTTTTTTTTACACTCATGCTTCCAGAATTATGCAAATGCATGTTATATTAGGTTAATTCACTTGATAATTTAGATGGTAAAAAAACTCTTCAAGAATAGATAATGTTTAAAAATCCTACTAGTAAGTAAACTACTACAAAAATAATTTATCAAGTGGACCACAAAACCGAAATTCCTGTTATTCCATGAATCTCCAAAAAATCACAGGAAACTATGTTTCATTATTCTAGTAAGCCACACTGAAACTTTCAAAAAGCAAGTGCTATTTATACTTTTTTTTTAAGTGCACAGTTTAATTGGCAAAATGTCAAGACTGATTCAATCAGATTGGTGGCATGATCAGTGACAACATTCTTCAAGTATTCTGATTCACATTAGAAATTGAAGACATATGTTGCGGGAGAAGATGCCTTAACAATGAAAATATTGCTGGTTCAGACAGATGGTAAGGTTTTAGTAAGGAAAATGAGAGCAAGAATATGACAGCTGAATAAAAGTTAAAACCTATTAAAACTGACAAGGTCAAAGATTGCATGGGACAAGAAGGAGGTGGATTTCAAAATAACTGTTAAAAATAATACTTTATAAAAGAGAAGTTTTCTCTCCATGATGAACTTCATCACAAAGAACATTTACTTTTTTTTTTCCCTAGATGCATAACTGGTATGAAACAGGCACTGTTGGGGGAAAAAAGAGTCCCTGAAATTAATTCAAGGTTTAGCTCTTTTTAGCTTGCACATCAATACTGCTTTATGTTACTGGATCCTTTATTCAGAAGTACTCATTCAAGGCCAGGCTGTGTAGCCTGTATTCACATGAGTGAACATGTAAATTCTTCTGCTGTAGCCAATAAATTTAATTGCTTATTTATAGATTGGCAACACTGTATGGGATTCTCTGTTCCTTTCTAGTTCCATAAATAGAATTTAAATCTTTGGTCATTATTTCATTTCCACTTCCTTTTTTTTTTCTAATTTTAACTGGTAAGTATTCTTATTTTATCTCCTAATTAAGATTATATGTCTATATGTCTATACTTGATTAGGTACACTTAAATTTGATGCTAGGCATCAATAGCACTTTTCAAATAATTCAAATTAGAAAGCTTAGAAGAAAAATAGGAATTTGAAATGTAAAACATTAAAATTACAACTATTTAAGAAAGCCCACCTCTAAATGCCAGATTCCAATCCCAATTTATAAACGAAACATCTTAGTCAGTGTTAGATAATCTCATAAACAAAAAAAAGATACAGAAACAGATTAAATACTCCGACCTGCAATAACATGGTATTATTTGTATGAAGACTAGTTTGAACATATCAGTCATTTTATTTACTTTGCATCATGATAATACTTTTTCTTCTGAAAAGAAAAAATCCTCCTGTATCCATCATTAAAGAATAGTATTTTATTTATGGCCATGCAGGCTTGAAATTATTCATCCTAAAATCACATTGAATCTTGAGAAAACCTTTAAAAATTAAATTAAATTTAGGAGATGCTGGTCGTCCAAAATTCAGGATCCAAAATTTACTATTCCAGATTAGACAACATTTTCTTAGAACTGTAATGCTGATCCAGCCTTCTAAACAGATCCCATTAGTTCATTGACGTTTATATCAGGCTTTTATTTTCTCCAGTAAATACTTTCTGGGATGTTTATTTTACCAAATAACTACCAATACTTGATATTATCTTTATTAGGTGAGTGTCATTAAAAGGACAAAGAAATTTGCAAGATATTTATTGTAAAGAATTCTGTTTTCTGCCTAGCACTAAACAAAATTTCATTAAAGGCACCTGCTGGATGACACTGCTGCTTTACTGTGTATTGACCAAAAGCCTCTTTTAATAATTCTTATAACATAAATAAAACACATATACCCAGTTGTGGCACACTTGTAGGAATTCAGGACAAATCTATACAGCACCGTCTCAACTCTTATTTACAATTTTGCATATACAATACTTTGGAATGCTTAAACTTGAAACAGACAATTATCCTTCTGTAGTATTTTGTAAAACAATGCCATACTCCAAACCTTTTTAATAATGTTGCCTCTTACCTTTTACAGGAAGGGAAGAATATGCAGATGTATTATCCAGACTTACATGGATGCCAGTATCAGAGCAGAATAGAACTGAGAAAGTCTTGAAATCTGCTTTGCTATTCAGCACTTTTTCATGACAGAGTCTCATTTCAGATGGTGTGTTAAGGACAGCTGATCTAGCATGTAGGGGTAACCTAAATACTGTCACGTAAAAATATTATTTCCACTTTTATTGGTGATTATAAAAGATCAGAATATGCATTATCTCTTTCAGTCAAACATAAATTCAACAGAATTCAGCATGAAAAAGTAACATCTATATTCTACAAAAGCAAAGTGAAAACTATGCAAGGAAATCATTAAGAAACAAAGAAACTTCTGAGAAATTTCTCTTTGATTTTTGAAAGTATGTGAGAAAGAATGATAGGCATCCATTTGTATTACCTCTATGAAACTTTGGGGTTTATGTACTCTGTAGTATGCAACAGCCCTATGCCAGAATCCTTCTGCAACAAATTATTATTACAAAAGGAATGATATCCTTTTTTCACTCTAGTCATCAAATGATTACTGCGTGCAACATGGATGGGATTTCAGAATGCGTTATTGGACTTTCTCAGAGCAAAGAAAGGCTTTTTTGCAACAGTAAAAGTATTTCTATGGTGTGGACAAAGCATTCCTTTCCTTTGTAAGGTAACATCAAACCTCCATCCCTCAGGACTGATTTTTTTTTACTGAAAGCATAATTCCTTCTGATCCAATTGTGAGTTCCAACTGTATTAAGACTGGGGGCTGGAAGTCTGCCACATCCATCTAGAATTTTAATTAGATAAAATGATGTGCTTAGACTTAAGCAAAGACTTCAACTTTTGTTCAGTTGGGATCTATGTCAGTACCTTGGCAGGAGCTCAAAAAATACAGTCGAAATAAATTAATGAAAAAAGGGCTTTTTTAAGGTAATGACTTTACCTATGACTTCACTGAGTGTACAGTCAAGCCCAATAACTGATGAAGAAGTTTAACTTAAACATAGAAGCAAATTTATATGGTCTCTTAGACAGCAATGTGAGATGAAGCATTGTCCTACTTGCATGCAAAAGACTCCTAGGCAATTCATGATATTAGAGCAACTAATTCCTCTTCAAAATTTTAGAAATATCTAGGGGTTTATATTTTTTTAACTGTAAATAGATCAAAACTGAAAATCTGTGACATTTGAACTGTACCTTGCTTGCTACTTAGAAACAAAAGGTTCATAGAAAATTAATTTCTTTTTAGTTCCATGCTCCAACAACACTTGACAGAATACTTTCCTAATATCCTAATTAGGACAATTAATTTTTCAGTCTTTTAAAATTGTTATAGATTTTCTATTTCTTTATCAGAATTAAAATTAAATGTGACCTATATGCTGGCTTAAAGAAATAGACTTGCTTCTTAGGAAAACAAAATAAAGTTCATGAAGAAAGCAGTCACTAACTGGAATGAAACATTATGGTGAGTATTTAAACTGCAAGAGAAAGAATTCACACCCAACAACAGGTATCCAACAAAATGGAAAAAAACCTCCTTCAACACAACTCTGTATCTGGTCTATTTTTTTGGGATCTCCATTTTTAATAATAAATGGGTTTTGTATTTTCCTTATATAAATTTAAGGCCCAATCTTCTGCCTACATCACTTTGGTGCCTGTCCAAAACTTCTCAGCGTCTTTCTCAGTGCATTTCTAGGTTCTGTAAGACCTTTATTTGATAACTTAAAACATTCAATTTTTGCAAGTCTTCTTTGTGTTAGGGTAGCCACAGCACATCACGACCAGTGTTCGTATTTTAGTATGAATTTGCATTTCAGTTCTTCGTGCAATCTAATATTTTACTTGCAAATTCAGGTTTTGCACTCTGAGAAAATAGTTACATTTCTTTTTCAAATGAAGCTTAGTTCACCCTGCAATCTAAATAGTCATAGAATAGTCACAGATTAATTAGAATTCCTGTAGCTAGTAGAATAAATTGATAGTTGACCCAAACAGAAAAAACAGAGATTAGAACATAAATTATTTTATGACTTTTCAACTGGAGAAAAAGAGTTTGACGCAAAAAGAGATTTTCATCATATGATTGTTGTTTAAAGAAAAATCAAGTGGTCTGGGAGAATTAAGACCTACCAATTACAACACTTAGTTTTGAAACCATGTTGTTAGCTGTGGACGCTGTGAGACTTAGAAATAAAGTTATCAATTTTACCTGTTAATTACAGATGACTGGAAAAAAGAGAAGAGATGTCTGATTTCCGAAACAAATGTTCTTTGATCTCCATTTGGGCTCTTAGCAGCCACGGAAGTGAATGAAAAATTGTGTAGAAACTATGCCCAGCAGAAATAATCAGTTCCTTCTAATTTAAAAGTCCTGGTATACTTGCATAAGTGGATCAGAAGTAATTTCACAATTTCATGGAAAATCTGAAATACAAATATGCCATAAACATAGTGGTGTGCCTCAGACTGTAACCCTACTCATTAATTTTTTCCGTCACCTGAATCTATGGAGCCCTGAGTACCAAGATAAACATCTGAATTCACAGTGCATGAGAAGTGAGGGATGTCTTGAGAAGCATTGTGCCTCTATTAACTTCCAGGGTTCTGTAGTCGCACATTAACACCAAACAGGTAGATTGTATTTGTAAAAATCTCTTCTGGAATGTTTCTTCTTTACCATGCCTTACAACAAGGCACCAGCTCATATGATCTGGGAAGGAGTGAATACCCAAATGAAACTCTAAACTACTTTTTTTTTTTTTTTTGAGAAAAAAAGAGACCAACCAAATACTATCCACAAGTTTACAGCCTCTGCATTCTAAAAATACCATAAACTAAGCATGTATTAGATAAACTAAGAGAAAATATTTACCTATAATGTGAAAATCAATTTTTAGATGTCTTTGCACTCTTACACAACTGGCAAGTTCAAAATAAGTAACTATCATGCCTCTGTGTCTCCTGGTTCTTCTTAAATGGAGAAGAAGAGAGTATTCAAACCTCTCAGAAACTTCTGTTTTAAGCCTTTCCCAGTTGTATTTCTGAGTCAAAGGAGAACTCTGCATCTAAAACCATGGGTGTGGAGGAGAACATTTTAAGCTACCAGGCCTGTAATTCCTCCTTCCATCCCTCCTCTGTTAGAGTTTCTAAGAGTTAATTGGTTACCAAACCATGTTCTTATGCAAAACATGGATTGGTCACCAATTAACTCTTAGAAATTTTGCTTAAAATGAAGAGCATTTTTTGTTAGATTTTGCAGTGTAACCACTCCTACTTTCCAGAGCATAGGGCAGTGATCCTAGAAAGATTTTTAATTTATTTATTTTTTTAATCCTCATCCATTAGGAGAAAGGATATTTGCTCTTAAATCATAGATAAAATTAAATAATGCACTTGATCACCAAAAAGAAATTAAAATAAATTTAGCAAAAGAGTATTTAGATGACAGGTTGAATACTGATATATATATGTATATCTCAATTACAATTGACAACCCTTTATTATCTAAAGGGAAAAAAAAAAATAAAAGCTTGTATAGATTCTTGTCTATACCTCTAAATATTTTGGGACTATGTAAGTAGAAGAATAAATATGAGAATTCACTTAAGAAGGTTTCAATTCCATAATATATTTTAATGTGGCAAAGGAAATTATCTTTGAAAATATTGATTTAGAGAAGAAACAGGGCTTCTTTGCATTGCCTATCTTATGCTAGTTGGACTGTTTAATGCAAATAAACTCCATGTTTACTTCAGCTGGGCACCTAAAACTCAGTCTACATAAACCTGTTGAGCACTTATACAGCATAAGCAGCATAATTTATTTGGCAGCATCCTAATTAATTTGTATTTTACCACTTTAGAAGTGGGGTTGAAATGTATTTTATTTTTAATAAGCCTTATGTTACTGAGCTACAGCTTTGCCCTCTCAGTTTTATATGACAAGCAGGATTACAGAATAAAGAAGATAAATTAACTGTCCTACACAATGAAGTGAATTCTCTGCTTCCCTTGGCTCTTGTATGTAGTTACTTAATGGTGATTTTCAACAGCACTACTCAACTAAAAAATTATTAAATAAGAAGAGCTTTTTAATGCTGTACATCACTTTTATGATAACTGCAGTAATATTGTTGGCATTCAAAATATGGAAATATTTTTTACCATCTACTAAAGTGTTTTGATGTGGCATTTATCAAACCAAGGAAAAGACAAAGACAAAATAAGATGCACTACTGTAAATTAAAAGATAACAAAGCCAATGAGTGGCACTGATTCATAATTTTTGTATACTACTACACTCAACTATGGCTAGAATTCCTTCATATTGACAAAAGTTTTATTCCTTTGGTCTTTCACCTCCCCTCCCTTGACATTGAAAACTAGAGGTGAGCTAATGACAAACTCATTGATTTACTTGAATAGTGCACAAGTAAATTCTATTTGCTGGTATTCACAGCCTTCTTCATCCATACAGCAGTTTCTGACAGAGCAGGAGGCAATCATATGAGTCAAATGTTCAGTCCATGACAAAGTATTCTATCAACAACATATTATTACAAGCTGCAGATTTAGCACAACTTTTGGAGGGACTGGAAGTTTTCAGAGAGAATGGCCTGGCCTACTTTTGTTACTTAACTACTATAAATTTTGGCTTGGATGTATTATTTGAACACATTAACTATTGAAAATATATTTTTATATTTATAGAAGCATATATCAGATATAAATAGTATACCTTTCTTTTTTATTTATTTCCAACAGAAATGGTCTGTAGGATTTTTTTTCCCTGGTTTTATATATGAATATTTCTGCCAAGAGAGAAAACTAAAATATACAAACGCATTTTTGGAATTGTATGGTAACAGCAAAGGTCACTGTAATATCATAATTCAACTATTTCAGATCTTGACTGCTGCTACTTTCATATGCAGATCTCTGTAAAACTCTTCTAAAATTGTGGTATTATATGGTCAAGGGTAATTTGTCAAAGAAAGTTTTAAATTTTCTAATGAACTAGAACATATGAATGTATGTCAGTTACATAATACATAATATTTATTTTCTTGTAATTTTCATTTAGCCTTACTGATTGTGAGGCCAAACCCAAGACTAAATCTGCAGCAATTTCTTTAGGTTCAGTGTTTTGCAATGGAGAAGTTCTCAATGAAATTCAATCTCAAAAATCTGTAATCAAAAACGTATGGCAATTTTTAAGACGATTTTTGAAAGGCACATCTTATATTACAGTTGCATAATAGGAAAATAGTTAATGAAAATACATTTTGAAAGTAAATTTAATACATTTTTAGACTGACAGACAACTCAGCAATATGAATCAATCAAGCTGAATGACAACATAAATGCCATGCCAAGAATTCTATAATTAAGGTGATTTTTCATAGTAGTCTTGGAATTAAAGTGAAATCTGACAGTTTCTCTCTGGAGCAAATGGTAATGGAGATACATCTGACCGGACTTTAATTGTGTATGGGTGCACTACTCTATTTTCTTAACGACTAGTAGGTTTATTTTCTGACCAAAATAAAGGAACCCTATAAATAACCGACTTAAGTAAGTTGAGTAAGGTGAATATAAACCAAAATTCAGTCCAGATTTTTTCCCTGTAATAGTTCAGACTAAAAGTGTAGCATATTCCCACAAACTACATTATCAATACTCTTACAAAGAGATCTTCCAGAAAAATCAGCAGCTCTTAACTTAAAGAAGAAATAAGCCCATAAAATCTTAGAAAACTAGGGGATTGAAGTTGCTATCTAAATTATAACTTCAGCTCAGTCAGTTGTAATAATGCTTACTGCTTATACGCAGACATTTGAAATGTTACAGAAATGAGTTGAATGTAAGACATTAAAAGTTGCCACAAGAATGAAATCTTTTGGATGTTGTAAATGTTTTCTTGCCTTATATTTGGTGAAACTGTACTGCAATATACTTTCTTGACTGACAGCTAAGTTGATTCTTGCTATTATTTGTATTACCAAAATACTCTTAGAAGTCTATTAGAGGCCAGGATCTCTTTGCCAAATGTGAGCCAAGAAGACACTCCCCATCCAAAGAATTTTCGAACTAAGTAGAAGACGAGACAACAGATGGACTGAGACAGATGGTTGCAGGCTATGAGTGGTAAAATAAAGCCCAGAGATGATACTAGGCAGTGGTTTTAAAACTCTGTAAGTTTAACGATTGTCAGATGCTTTGAAGATAGCATGGGAAAACAGAATTTTAATTGGGGTTCTGAGAAATTGCAGTGAAAATCTAAAGATATCTATCGGGACTTTTTCATTGTGTAAAATTAACATTTTTAATGTATAGGTATATGTCAATCTGTATAGCTAGATAAGTACATATATCTATTCATGCATACAACTGTCTGAAAATCTTATACATGATGATAACTTAAGGAGTATTTGGGCATATGACTTCCCTCACTAAGGTGAGATAAAATAATAGACGAAATGTAATTTAGACAAGAACCGGAAAAATATGGTTCAGGAAAAACTAATTTACCAATGCTGAAATATCTCTATGTTATCTTATGGCATTGGGTTTGCATGGACAGGTTTTGGCAGTGGGGAGAGCTATAGGGGCAGGTGCCTGTGCAAAGCTGCCAGAAGGTTCTCCCATGTCTGGCAGAGCCAATGCCAACCGGCTCCAGGACAGAACCACCACTGGCCCAGGATGAGCCAATCAGAAAAGGTCGTAGCACCTCTGTGATAACATATTTAAGAAGGGAAAAAGAATTATAGTGCAGATGTAATTGCGCTCCATTTGTGGAAGGAAGAAAGAAAGTGGTTTTGCCAGGCACCTGTTATCTATCCAGGGTCAACCCACCACTAATCCACATCTACCTTTCATTCTGAAGATGAATTCCCTCAGGTAAGCTGGTATTTTTACCCAAATAGTATTTCTGTGAATAGCTTTACAATGTGTGTTCTTTTGAACAGTATCCCAGATGAATCAGCTCTGTGATGGACCTTACATTCCTCTGAATGAACACAGGTTATTGACAAAACTTTAACTCCACATACCTTTGAGAGAAGTTTCTGGTTTTGCAGCTATGAGGAACAAGCAAACAAACAAAATTCCTGCAGCCAGTAAGGCACTTTGAGCTCTGGTGGAATACTCTTGGCTCACAGGTGGAAATTCTGCATTGTCTTACAGTGTGCCTTGACATGACCTTCTATTCACAGTGACAATCATTTCTGGGAATAACATTACTCTGATTCCCACACCAATTGACAAGTGTAATTAATAACCTACTAGTTTTTAAGAGAAAACAAGTATTGATTCAGATACTAATTACCACGGAGCTCACACAACATCAAAAAGCTTAGTTTTATCCTGTTGTTATTTAAAAGAAGAAAATGCACGTTTGCCACACTTTTTTTCCCCCCAAATTTCTACGATAGGCTTGAGTTAATTCATTTGGAATCAGTATCAAGAAACAAAGAGCAACAAACTTTGGAAATTTTGTGGCAATGTTAGTGGCAAATGGCTGGATGGGAAAGACTACATCAAGTTCCAGGGGGAACATGACAAGGAGTATAACAGGTGAAAGACTAGAGATAATACAGGACTTGAACTCTGTACTTAAAAAGCAAAAAAATTAAAACAAAATGCGTGAAACATAAGATTCTGAGTTTGCATTATACTCATGTCTGCAGACCTTCTGGTCCTGTCAATACATAGTACTTGTTTGGAATGATTAGTAAAATCAATTCTGACCAGTAATAAGAGATCTTAAGAACTAAAGGCTGGATATTTGAGTAAAAATGAGTGGCTCACTACAAAAGTGTCAAACTGCAACTTGTAGTTTTCACACTTCATAGTATTATTTAAAAAAGCCAAACTAAAGCAGAATTAAGATCATAAATGCAAATGTTCCATTTGTTATTTTTTATTGTATTCTGATTTTTTTTCTTTTGGCAATGCAGAGGAATGTTTTAACAAGTCTGCACCAGATTTTTACCTTTCTTTTTTTGTCTCCTTTTTATCTAGTTTCATCATGAGAAAAAGAGAAAAGCAAGGAAAATCCATGTAAAATTTGTAGCAACTCAGGTCCTCACCTTGTTCACTATATAAGGGTGAGTATCAAAATACAAGCAAAAAATAATACAAGTCTATGAGATTAAAAATAATACCTATGTAAAATTGAAATAATTTCCAAAATGCTAATTCTTTTTTTAATTTCACACTGTAAATGCATCATTTTTTAATCCAGATGAAAAGAAAAAAGTCTTCAGTAATCTTTCTAAATTCCGAATATTTCAACCAGCATTAGACAAAAATATTTGTTATGTAATCATTTCTATATGATACAATTATTTCTATAAGAACGCCTCTTATTTTTCCCTATATTAGACTATGTGTTTGAGTAAGCTGAAAATATCTAAACTTGATACAAAGAATAAAAGTGCTTTAAAATATATACAAATCCCCTTGTTAAATAATTAATGCTAAAAAATAGTCTGTTTTATTTGTATACTTTCAGGGTTTAGTGATTCAATGTTGCATTCTGGATCAAGTAAGTAATATTTGTAGTATCTTTGGAAAAAGAAAGTAATAATAGTTCATTTTTCCTTAGGCATTAGTCATAGAATAGAAATAACTTAGGGGGATTCTTAGGGGATAATACATCTAATTTTTTTCTCAATGTTTATATATAGATCTGGAATTATCAGTATGGTTCATGACAGCTTTTTGAAGGAGCATTTTTGCAATGTCAAACACTTTTCTTAGAAAGCAGACTATGTATGAAGACCAGTGTTTTCTTGACTGGGAGGAACGTGTACAGATATCTTAGGATTTTTCCCCAGGTTTTTTCAGTATCTAGTATTTGAAAGGCTTCAGGTTAACTGATTTTTTAATAGCCTGACCAACTCTTAAGGCTACTAAGCCAAATGTTTCATTTTTCAGCGTCGGATTTCGGTCTTTGTAATCGGGAGGATTTGTTTTTATTTGTGTTTGGTCTGCTAAACTATATTCTCAGTGACAATGATATCACAAAGGTAATATTTTCCTCTGATGCAAAAGAACAGTATCTGTATATGTTTTAATATGTTTTGAGACAGACTATAGGAGAACAAATTGATTTTCTGGTGCATTTGTTATTCTCAAGACTCCTGAAATGATGCAAAGTGAGGAAAGATAATAGTTGAGTTTATTAAGTCATGCTTTGCTACATTAGATTTTCTCAGATAATTAGTACAGTTTTAAAAATAAAATGAGGGAAATAGTTCCCACAAAGAATCCAAAGGGTATACTCTCTACTAACTTAAAATAGCTCTAGAGAACCTTCTACTATGTGGACTCTAGAATCATTATTTTTTTTTTAATCTCATTTGATGTCTGATTTTCATGTTCACTTCTCTTATGCAGATTTAGGTTATTTTTCTCAGAAAGTATGTTTTGGTCAATTTAACTATTAATTGATTTGTAAATACACGATAAAATAGTTGACACGGTAAAACAGGTTTTTTCATTTATGCTTTTGAAAAAGTATCGTTACTGTTCACTCTTTTTCTTCCCGTTAGGAAGAATGGTATCTTTCAAATGTATTCACTTTAATCCAATTGTGCTAGGCTTTGTGTCGCAATGCAGTGCTGGATGGTAAAGTGCCGTGACCTTCCCAAAAGCATCTCCGCGTGGAAGCCACTCAGTGCAACCACCACACAGGGTTTTATACGGGAGCAGAGGGAGCATCAGAGACCAACGGTCTGAGGTCATGGGGACGGTACACAGGCAGGACTAGGGTAAGGGAGCCAATAGGGAAACTAGGGGAGTGGTGATGGGCAAGGGCCAATGGGGGGAACAGGGAGTGGAGAACCTTCTAGAGCATGGGACATATAAAGTAACAAAGGGGCGGAGAAGCAAACAGCCAACCAGGGAAGCAGAACTGGTGTACATTAACATACCAGAACAATGCACCCTGGGAGAAGCCTTTCTGGTCACCCTAACCTAGGGAGGATCTCTGATACTAGGGGCTGTCCCACCAGTGGACTCTCTTTGTTTCTTGTGCCACCGTGTGCTGGTTTGGCCAAATTTAGAAATATATCCTCTGAGAGAAGGCAGGTCACCACCCCTCCCCCACCAAGTTCAGGAAAAGATAAATTTTCCTCAAAGGAAAGTGAAAGAGATAAAAACTATTTAATTAAAAAATACACGGGAAAAGGAAAATAATGCTAAATAATAAAATCTCTTGCTGTGGAGAAAAAAACTGGGAAAGTGTTAGAGTCCTCCCTTTGGTCTCCTCGGAGCTGGGGCTTGGCCCAGGGCCAGGCCCTCTGCGCTCAGTGGAAAGTCCTCCTGATGTGTTCTGATATTGAAGCAGCCCAGTAGAAAAGGGAGAAAATCCGAAATTGCAGGGAAGGGAAAAAAAGTTTGACTCTCCGTCTCTCTCCGGAGAAAAAGAAACTGAACAACTGGCCAGAAACTGACCCGGGAGCAGCAAGCTGGGTGCTTCCTCGCTCCCCTGCTGCAGCTGGGAAAAAGAAAGTCGCTGTCTCTGTGTGACCTTGAACAAGCTGCAGACTGCTCTGAAAAAGTCTTCCTCAGTTTTTCCTTCCCCCTCTCAGGCTCAGTTTAGAGGCATAGAAAGGCACAAGAATTAATTTCTGGGCATAGGGCAGCGATATGGGATACACATCATAAAGTCACCCCAAGACACACCAGCCCACTGGCCTCCACAGCTTTGAAACTATGGTAGCTCATGTTCATTATAAAATATCTTCTGTACTAGGTGTAGCTGAGATGGA
This sequence comes from Corvus kubaryi, assembly GCF_017639235.1. NCBI lineage: Eukaryota > Metazoa > Chordata > Aves > Passeriformes > Corvidae > Corvus > Corvus kubaryi. The sequence goes on along the minus strand of NW_024582056.1, from coordinate 3,152,439 downwards.
GCTCATTTTCCCATAGCAGCTGTGCACTGAGGGGAGGTGAAAAGCAGAAGAAAGAGCTTCCACCCCTCTACTCTGTAAATCACATAGTTAAGAATTACAAATAAAATCCACATTCATTACACAACCTTCACTCACGTCAACAAAATCAACCAAAACAACAGAAAAATTTCCTCCACAAAAATCAAAATAACATAATCACAACAACAAATGGAAGTGTGCAATTTAAATAAAATCCACCCGTTGTCCCTTCACCACAAATGCAACAAAAATTCCCCATAATCATTCCACTATCTAACATCGTTCAATACTTGTTTTGCCTGTTACCTCCCATGATTACTATTTTTTCCTCAAAATCCTCATGATTTCCCAGGTTTTGGCACCAAAAAAACTGTGGTGGGTTGACTCTGGCTGGATGCCAGGCACCTACCAAAGCCTCTCTCTTACTCCCCTCCACAGCTGGACAGGGGAGAGAAAATGTAGCAAAGGGTTCATGAGATGAAATAACGACCAGGAGAGAGCACTCATCAAATACCATCACAGGCAAAACAGACTTAAATTAGAAATATTAACTGAATTTATTACTAACAAAACTAGAGCAGGATAATAAGAAGTAAAATCTTAAAAACACCATCTCCCCACCTCTTCCTCCTTCCCAGCTCTATCTCCTCTCCCTACAGTGGGACAGGGAGACAGGGAATGGGAGTTATGGTCAGTTCATCACACACTGTTTCTGCCGCGTCTCAGGGAGACGAGTTCTTCCCCTGCTCCAACATGGAGTCCCTTCCATGGGAGACAACTCTCCATCAGCTTCTCCAACATGAGCCCATCCCACAAGCAACAGTTCTTCACAGGCTGCTGCAACATGGGTCATTCTTCCACAGGGTGCAGCCCTTCAAGGACAGGCTGGTCCAGCGTGGGTCCCCCATGGGGTCACGAGTTCTACCAGGAAACCTGCTCCAGTGTGGGCTCCTCTCTCCATGGGTCTGCAGGTCCCTGCCAGGAGCCTGTTCCAGCATGGGTTTCCCATGGGTTCTCAGCCTCCTCTCAGGCATCCACCTGCTCCAGTGTGGGTCTCCTCCAGGGGCTGCAGGTGGATCTCTGCACTCCCATGGACCTCCAAGGGCTGCAGGGGCACAGCTGCCTCACCATGGTCTGCACCACAGGCTGCAGGGGAATCTCAGCTCCAGCGTCTGGAGCACTTCCTCCCCTTCCTTCTGCACTGGCTTTGGTGTCTGCAGGGCTGTTCCTCTCACATGTTCTCACCCCACTCTTCTCTGAGTACAATTAGATCTGCACAATATTTTTTTCTCCCTTCTTAAATATGTTATCACAGGGGCACTACCACCATTTCTGATTGTCTTGGTCTTGGCCAGTTGCAGGTCTGTCCTGGAGCTGGTTGGCATTGGTTCTTCTGGACATGGGGGAAGCTTCTGGCAGCTTCTGAGAGAAGCTACCCCTGGAGTCCTCCCCACTACCAAAACCTGCCCATGAAAACCCAATAGACCGTCTTTCATTTATTTTTTCCCACATGAGCACTCCTCTGAACCTGTATTCTCTCCTTACACAGTACACTATTAACATCTTAGCAACAAATGTGCACATTTACAATATAAATAAGAAATTAATTGAAGCAGTAAAGAGAAACAGATTACAGTGTTCCCAATGATTTTAGTTTATCAAGTCCCAATAAAGATTAGAGGAATCCACGTTCTTCCCACTTATCAAAAAAGAAAAAAAAAAAAATCATACTTCTTAACAAAGCCGGGAATAACTGCAGTTATCTTTCAGTACTTTCAGTATTCCTGTCCTGTAAACAGAACAAACATAGGACAATGTCATACAATCAGCAATGAGAAAGTGTCTGACACCTACACAGCTCCTCATAAATAATATTACAGCCCACTACAGATACTTGGTTATATTTTTTTGCTCTCAGGAAAAAAAGTAGCTAGAAAGATCATGAACTATATTGATAATACTAGATTGGACAAAAGAGTAATAAGAAGAAATACAGTAGAACAAAAAGAAAAATATTTCAAAGAATCCATTCAAACCCACACAAAGTTTGGACCTCCTATAAATTCAAGGAAAAATGCTTTTTTGAATTTAAAAAGATTAGGTTTTTTTAGTTCTTTAATCAGAATGTAGTTGTTTTATTCCACATTATTCTGGGGAAGTACAAGAGAACTCATTTTAATAATTTTTGAAGATGTGGGTTCAGAAATGCCAGAAGATTGGTGTTCATTGACCAGTAATTTAGGAAGAAATCTAAAGAAAGAGATGAGAACAGAGAATCTAGTTGATGATTGTGGGTTTTTGTTGGGGTCTCCTCCCCCCGCCGTGTAGCCCTGGGAGAGGGGCCCTGAGGGCACAGACACGGGGTTTCCCTGCCCCTGCTCAGCCTCGTTCCCATTGGTTGGTTTGTGTTCCCTGAGCGGGCAGAAGGACCCTTGGTCCCGTGACTGGAACAGTTCCTCGGCAGAGCCCTGGCCATGCGGCTGGAGAAATAAACATCTCTCTGAAACAGCTATCAAGAATCTGTCTGTCCGTATATATTTCCTTTCCACGGGACTCCTGGTTTTGATATATGCATGTTGCAGTATCCCCACTGCAACATAATGGTGGAGAATTGAGAGCAGAACGATCCCCGATCCCTAAGCGAGTGATTTGTGTGAGTAAACCCTGGAAACTTTGGATTCCTCTTCTTGGTTTTGCTTTGCTATTCCATATCTAAACTATGGAGGAACTGTGGGAAGACTCTTGGCTCTCAGAGCCGCATATGGACATTTATCTTAAAATTATTCTTGAACAACGATTTGTAAATTTTAGCTTGATTCAAGCTCAGAAAGAACTGAAACACTTCCTGGCATGGTTGTTTAAGAACTTTTTCTATGTTTCTTGGGATTTAATTCTTACCAAGGGCTTTTGGAAAACCGTTTGGACACAGTTAATATTGGAGTCAAAATATATGCCGATGGAAGAATATTTTCGTGAATACTATTTAGTTACCGAGACTGTTGAGCAATGTCAGCTGTGTCCTGGTGAAGGGAAGCCTGGCGCAGGGACCGTGCGGCCCAGGCCACGTGCACCGAGCGCTCTGCGAGCAGCAGCGAGGCAGTTCCCGTGCGCGGGCAGAGCCAAGCGAACCGCAGTGTCGGTGGCGGAGCGAGGCGTGGCGGGACCCGGCGGTGTCCGCACGGCCCCGCGCAGCGCGTGGTGGAGCGAGCCCCGGGAACGCCCGACCGAGAGGGGCGGCGCGCGGGCGGCGGCTGGCGGCGGTGGAACGGAGCCGCACCCAGCGGTGCGGGGGGGTCATCGCCCGGGGGCCCGGCCAAGATGTGGGTGCAGCGCCTGGCAGCGGCAGCGAAGCTGCGACCAGAGGAGGCGACGCACGGAGAACTGAGCGGCCCGACCCGGCCCGGCCCGCGCAGCCCCAAATGCGACCCCGGGAAGAGCGCGCAGGCACAAGAAGCCCCGACAATTCCAACACGGGAGTGACCGAAAGAGAGGGCAAAGACGCAGCGAGACAGAAAACAGCAGCCATTCAAAAAAAGGAAAAAATCCTAGGAGCTAAGATCTTAGGGATAGTGAAATGGTATAATGTTAAGCAAAATTATGGTTTTATAACAAGGTGTGACAACCAGCAAGACATATTCATGCATAGAACTGCTATTAAAAAGAATAACCCTGAAAAATGCATCCCAAGCTTGGGAGATGGAGAGGTAGTGGAATTCAGAATTGTACTAGGGAGAAAAGGGTTACAAGCATCGCAGGTCACTGGGCCTGATGGTGTTCCTGTAAAAGGCAGTATATATGCCAAAAATCGTAGTCATGTTAGACAATATTTCCATTGTAAGCCCCCCCTACAGTCTCCCTTTCCTAATCCCGCCTTTCCCTTTTACCCTATGTCCTATTACCCCCAGTGTATTCCCAATCCGTTTTTTCATCCATGGTTTCCCTCACAAAACCATGCTTTTGCCAATTGTTTCCCCAAAAATCCCTTTCCAATGCCGAGTGGGGGATGAAAAGGGGGAGGGAAGAAATTAAACCCTCTCCTGCCTCAGTTTCCCTACAAAGCATGCTCAGAGAGTCCTGTCTCCCTTCTGTCAGCCTTAAGATGTTCCACAGAATCTGATTGGACATTTAAAGAGTCAGGAGGGTGGCTTGTTTTGTTTGAAACTGTTCTTGTTATGTTTATCCAGTTGTTTTCATTCTCCTTTTATTAAAATAAAACAGGTGAGGTGTTGGGGTCCCTCCCCTGCCATGGAGCCCTGGGAGAGGGGCCCTGAGGGCACAGAGACGGGGTTTCCCTGACCCTGGTCAGCCTCATTCCCGATTGGTTGGTTTGTGTTCCCTGCGCGGGCAGAAGGACCCTTGGTCCCGTGACTGGGACAGTTCCTGGGCAGAGCTCCGGCCATGCGGCTGGAGAAATAAACATCTCTGAAACAGCTAGCAAGAATCTGTCTGTCCGTATATATTTCCTTTCCACGGGACTCCTGGTTTGATATATGCATGTTGCAGTATCCCCACTGCAACAGGTTTTTCCTATAGGATTAAGCAGTCTTATCTCACAGTTCCTTCAGTGGGTGTTAAGAATATTCTGCGGGTTTTTAGTGCCCAGTTCATTGACTCAAAAGCATGAAAATATTCTTCTTCTGTCTTTTTTTCCTACCCAAATATTAAAAATCAAACTCAATCAGTTCTGTTTTGTCATTAAAATATCTTTTCACTAGTGCACAAAGTTTTGGCAGATAAGAAAGTATATCATACCAAATTCATTTCAAATATTCAAGCATTTTTTAAAGATATGTTAAAGGAAGACAGAGCACAGCTTCTTGAACCACAGGGATACTGTATCAGCCGTGAAAACAAGTGGAAAAAAATTAATGCTGGTACACTTTCAAGCTTCACAGAACAAACTCTCAAGATAACACAGTATAATCAATAATGAAAAAGCCTAAATTGCAATTCGGTCTTCTTGTATAAAAATGGAACTTTTCCTAGTAGCAGTTTTCAACTTAATTGAAGTATTATTGAAGAATTATTTTCCAAAGGGAACTCTTATCCCTGTGAAATGAAAACATTTATGAGGAACAACTTGATGACTGAATAGTTTCTTCCTTTGTAATGCTAATTATTCTTATAAAGAAGACACAAATAGAAAATGGGCTATATCCAGTTTCAGGCACAAAACATGCAGAACAGGACTTTCAGATTAACAAACATTTTTCATCAAATATGCTAAGACTGCATATTTTCATTACAGATCATTACCTGAGGCCAGACTCACAAGGGTGCTAAAAGATGTTAAAAAGTAGACATTTTGGAACATAACTTTGCCTATACAGATTTGTGGATTTCAACCACATGACTATGAAAATCCAGGTGTAGTTTTGATATATTTTCACTAAATGTATCAATGTTAATAAACATCTTGAAACAGAGGACTTATAGATGTCACTTTTAACAGAAAAAAACCCCAACCAAACGCAAACCTACTGTGCTTGTGCGTACTTCACTCTGAATAGGACTCACTGTGGTTGCATCTTATCATTGCACAGGCAACTTCCTTAAGCACATACTTAGTTTTATGATGATTTAAGCATTATTTGAGCCAGGAGTCTGAAGTCTAGCACGTACTTAAAAATGCTTTCTTTAATTTCAAGATTATTTTTTATTTATAACACTACTGTTGGCATAAGTCCAAAAATGAGGAAGCAGATTGCAATTAATTTTATCTTCTTGTACGTTTCTCTAAAATCTGTACAGTCTTCACAGCTTTTATAAAATCAACATCTGTAGTGTAAGAAGTATTGTAACTCCATCTATATCTAAAAGTTTCTCTTGTGGTCTCACGCTATCTATCTGATTCTAGAGATTAATATTAATCATTATTAGTTTCATAGAATCATAGAATGGATTTGGTTGGAAGGGATCATAAATTTCATTTAGTTCCAACCCCTCTGCCATGGGTAGGGACAACTTTGACTAGATCAGGTTGCTCAGAGCCCCATCCAACCCAGCCTTATGTCACCAGTAATAAAGTAAGAGAACAATCTGTCTATTCCTTCTTTTTTCAAAATATGACCGAAAGAAAGACAAACAAAACCCCAGGAATCCCCAAAACCACTCAAAAAAAAAAAAAAAAAAAAAAAAAAAAGGCAGTTCATGAGGTGATGCTCACATGACCTTATACAGATGTTAAAAAAGAGTTCTGTTTTTCTGCTGTAGTGCTGTAGTTCAACTACCATCACTCAGAGAAGTAGGGAAACTTCCATGTCCCAGATAAAAGAATACATAATATTTTTTTATTTATACTGTTTCTGAAGTTTTGGGCAAACAAGAGTTTTATAGATCTTTTGAGAATACCTGGAACAGATCTAAATTCCACTCTTGGGCCATCAGGGACCATCATGACACCCTTTTCATGAATTCATACATCACTTGTAGTCTTCCAAAGGACAGTTGCTCCTACAGGAATAAATGAGTAAACATTGCAACTATCAAAGCCAAAATTAAGTATGATAGAATTGAAGTGTTGTAATGGCACACATGGATTATTCTGCATGCTTAAAATACTAAACTGCTATAGAAAAAATTAAAAATAATAGTGACAAGAAGTCCTTCTCCCTTTCACTGTTGATTAAAAATGCAAACTTTTTTTTCTTATTCTCCTTCCTGTTTCACTGGGAAGGGGTGGGGGAGGGGCAGTGAGCAAGCAGCTGCACGGTACTTAGATGCTGGCTGGGGTTGAACCACAACAGTTCACTGTAAGAGATGCTTCTTGAGGTCAAAGATCTCTTTACTGGCAAGGCAGGACATCCATAGTGCCTTGTTTACACTAGCTTATATCAGCCCATGAAGATCTTTGGTAGGCTGTGAGAAAAGCAATCACCTTGAATAGACAAGAAAAAGCTTTTGCCTCTTTTGGAAGTTAATTTTCTTTTTTGCTGATGCATTCTGTGATAAATGAGGATGCAGAGTCATTCCCTCTGAAATAGCTGTGGTCATCAACATCTTCAACACAGAGCACAGATAAATGATTTGTGATGAGTACAAACAGTTCCAAATAAATTACTGAAACTGGAAAAATCTGCAAGTTCTCAGCACAGAATGGTGCTATAGGGGAAAAAAAATAAAAGCAAAGGAAAGGAAAGGATTAGAATCAAATATGTAAATTAAATCTGGCATTTTTTCCAAATTTTTAATTTTCTCAATAATAATTTTACTAAAATTTTAAAAACTGAAGGATAATTTCATATTATGAAAGTAATATGAAGGAAGGAAAGAAGGAGGGAGGTAAGGTATGAATTAGAATAATCTTACCTAGTCAGGATACTTGCTACTTGCTACCTCCTGAAAAGGAACCTTTGCCTCATCATCATTTAAAAAAATATCCCTTCACTTTTATTCCATAAGTATAAAACTGTCGTCTTCATACTCTTACAAGATCAAATACACTACATAAAAATCTCACAAACATCACTGAACCTGTCACTATATTATCCTGGAACCTGGAACCATATACTCATTCTTCCCTTAATATTCCTGAGGCACAGAATTTTGGTAGACCCAAGAGAGTATATAGCACTTAGAAATTCACCATGGATCTTCTATTTCCCATCTGAAACCCTTGCTCACAAGCTTACTCTCACTTCTTCTCAGCTTCTTTAATCTTGAGACTCGTCATTAATAGTAATAAAGTGTGCACAATTAAAGCCTAATGAAGTACCAACTACATCCTTAAGCTTTTCTTTATATTTATAACTACTTGAAAGCTTTTTTCTAACAGGCATTGCACTTGGATATTGAGTCCTTCAAGTATGACAATGTTGTCAAAAGAAAGATTGTTGCTGTTTTCTTTTCATCTTTTAGATAAGAGCTTGCAGACCAGCCTTTTGCTTTCATAATATCATTCCCCCTTCTCTGTCAAAAATGTAGTTTGAGCTGTCTCTTTAAAAACCCCCTTAGTTATTCTACTTCTTTGGCCATGCTTCCTTCACTGGATTTTTTCTGGGTTTGATTTGTTGGGGCTTTTTTTTTTCCCTCCTTGATTCTGTTTTTGGAATTTTTTTTTAATTTCATTTTTCAGTATTTGCTCTTCTCTACTCAACCAAATATGTTCAGCATTTCTAAATAGTCTAAGATATGCCTCACTCAATTCACTGAAAGACTGAATTTTTTTTAATGTGTATTTGTTTTCTGTCTCTCAGATTCTGTGTTTTAAATTGTAAAGTTGTTTTCTTGAGGATGATTGCATGTCCCTTTGATGAGAAACTCCCATCTGCTTTGTCTGGTAGCTCTGAACTTTAGGAATGTATTTGCAAACAAAGGATATTCTGTATGGACAAATGGAAAGAGATTTGTGTCTGTTGGTCACAGGTTTTCCACTGCAAGCAAAGGGATTTTCTTATTTCCTTGTATCCCACCCAGAGACCAGAATAAAATAGGTATCAAGGCAGTAAGTCTGCTATGTGCTCTATTCAAAATGTGTCTCATCCTCTCTGCTATTAATTCTTCTTTCCAAGAGTTTATCAGGTATATTGCAATAACTTTTATGGAAGCTTTTGTCAGACTTCTGTAACACAGTTCACTTATCTGTCTTGTTATCCGTCTACACAGGGATAGGAGAGACAGTCTTTTAGAATCATATATGTTCTATTTCTCTTGAGATTTTTCTCAAGCACAGCATGACTAGCTTTTACTGGAAAAGTAAATAAATAAAGTAGAGAAGTTGCTATCTTCTCTAGTTCGACAGGATTTTTTCTGTTACTTTTTTTTATTTTACTTCCCATACAAAGAACTGGGTAAATGGTGTATATTGCTGTATCATCATCCCTAATTATCGAAATTAATAATTATAATAACTATAAATATATTAATATAATTACTTATGTAGTCATTTCACATAACCAACAAATAAAATATGATTAAGATATGGTAATAATATATTTCTTGCAAAAAAGTAAATCCATTTACATAGACTTTTAAACAAAATTCCACAGTGAAACATGCCATGAATATTAAGATTGTCAACTGAAAACTAATCAAAGTAATTTTAATTTCATATAACCTTCAGAATTTTTGGGAACATTCTATTTCTTTCATGAATTTCCCTCAGATTTGATTATACACATATAATACAATTATTTTTTGTATATATCTATGATAAAATCAGGATAAAGATGAAGGAGAAAATTACTTCATCATTAAAATTTATTTTAAAGCTAAAAATTGTTAATAACACCACTGCATTAACTATGGACAAAAATTGGCCTCTCTGAGATTGACTTTCATCTGATAGAACTGTGTAATGTTCTCAGAGTGTGAATTTTATGATTTTAAGAATGTAAGTAGAAGCTCTTGTTAAAGACCTTATTTCATTATTTTTTTCACTTTAGATGTACTTTGTTAAAGGAACATAAAGTACATGAATAAATGTAGCTGCTAAAGTAGTTATAAAAATGTCCTATTTTGATATTGTTCAGCTATTTTATTATTTTAAAAAACCTTTCTATATGTAGAACAAAATCAGAATGACTTTATAACATCCAAAATGTCTTCAAGATAAATTTTTGGACAGCAGAAGATTATACAACTCTGTTAAACAGAAATGAAAAAATTTTTCTAACCTTCCAAACTGCACTCAAGGACCTGTTAAGCCTTTTAAGTCCTTTGACATTTTATGTTACAGTAACAATCCCATGCACTTATGGCGAAAAATGGTCATCTACTGTTTAACATGCCATAATTCAGATTCCATCTTTAAATCCTTAGTCTGCTTAACCTAAAAATTCAATAAGGTATTAAAATGCTTTCCTACCTTAAAACAAATAAGCTGATTATGGACTTTCCTTTAAGGTTCTTCCTTATAAGTGCTATTTCATGTTAACATTTTTTTTAAACTTAATTAATATGAGTGAGAATAATATAGGTTTCTAGATTTTCTAAGTCTTGAGAGCATTCTTACTGGCATCTAGAATTTAGTGACTCCAGGCTTTCAGGTTGTTTGCAAAGAATGGAAGAGATGTCAGCATTCTGTACTAGAAAAGAGCTTTCAGGATGCCAAGGCTCCCTTGTTCTACAAGAGGCCATATTCTTGCCTAAATGTGAATGTATGCATCTGCCTTTAACTGCTAAGGGTCTTCTGAAGAATGTAACAATCAGTCACGACATTTTATTCACCAAAACTTTAAAAAAAAACAAACCTGGAAAAAAATGCACATATATGTTCTCAATTGTTCTGTAATATAGCAGTCTACAACTTCCTCATGAGATAAAAAGGAGGGGCAGGCACTCATCTCTTCTCTGTGATAGTCACAGCACCAAGCATGACAGAGCTCAAGAAGCATTGAGACAATGCTCTTGGGCACATGGTGTGACTCTTAGGGATGGTCCTGTACAAGGTAGGGAGTTGGACCCTGGTGATCCTTGTGGGTCTCTTCCAGCTCAGGATATTCTGTGATTCGATGTTTCTATGATTCTCTGTTTGCTAAGTGTTTTTCTTTTTATCTTTCCACCTTTTGATAGGAATCAAAGTGAAAGCTTTCTTGAAACCTCACAAAAAAGAAGTATCAGGCTAGTCAAGTCTGCTAATTCTGCTCAAGTTCCCCATTATGAATTTACATGCTTAAAATATGTTTAGCTGATAGAAAGTCCTATTTTCAGTTTTTATAAGAATCATATATGCATCTTTCAAAAAATGAGACAAAAATACAGACTTTTTTTTTGCTGATATTTTTATGGTGACATATACTTTTACTACACAAAGAAATAAATGAGTAGATTATTTTTCTCAGTGCCAGGCAAATCTAATTTTTGGTGTCTACTGTAAACTACATTAGAGATATTGATTGATAACTAATTACAAAAACAAACTCCAAAATAACATGTAGTCTAAGCATTTAAAATAGCTAAGTAAACTGATTAACTAAACATTAGCAATTTTATTGCTTAGTCCTTACACTGCAGGAGCTATTTCATCAGTAACTTATTCCTCAATGACTTTAAAATATATAGGCTATTAGAATATGCCTCTGAGATAAATAGCAGAAGGTTTATTTTTATATTTGTTAAGCAACTAACTATATAATGACATGTTTGCAAGTTCTTCGTGATTAAAATTCATTTTTGCTTCTAAAAGGAAAGAGATGTATGGCATTGATCCAAATTGTGTCAAAATAAACGGAAAAAATGTTTTTAACTTGAGTAGGATGAATCAGGTCCTTGTAGAACAAAGACAAAAAGAAATGAAACAGAATAGCATATTTGAGAGCAATATATGAGTATCAATAAAAAAAATGTACTGCATGAATACAGTTTCAGATATGCATGAATTCACTGGAAGTATATTATCTGAAACCATACACTGACCAGCATTGTGCAAGGTTTCACAGTAGCATATGTAGTTAGACATTTCTGAGAGACTTGGCTTGAATATTTACTTTCAAAAATCATGCTAAAAATAATTGCAGTCTGTTTTTTATATTACATCGGTCTCTATAATTTTTTATTCCATTATTTATTATGTAGATTGGAATACTACCAAATTGCTGGTCTTTGTTTTCTTCCTTTCTAAAGCCTTATCTCATTTAATTTCTTCTTTATCTGAGTATGTTTCATGTCACATAACTTGAGCCACTTGGCAGAGTTATTAGCTCCATCTGTGGTCAATAAAGAGATGAGTTTCCACAGAAGGATATAAATCTATGATAGAATGCAGAGTCATTACATGAAAAACTGGATTAGAGTACTAGTTTTTAGATGCGTAGTCAGATAACATGAGACAACTGTAGATATCTTGGTGAATAGATATTGTTTTATTGTAGCTTAATAATAATATAAGCATCCCTTTTAATTACTGACACAACTCCACATTGCATGTGGCTCATCTGTAGCAAACAAAGTTCTGTCATATATTCCTTCTGTTTCTGATCTTAGTTTATGGATATGTATCCTCCACCTGCTGCTTAGTAACATGTTTAAAATCTCCTGTCAATTTGCACTTCATCATTCCTCCACATCCATATTCTTCTTTCACCTATATACACAAAAGCCTATTAATTCTGAACTCATGTTTCTGAGTTATCATTTTTCTTTATTGATAGGCATAGTAAAATTATTAACTCTGTGTAATATTCTGATAATTGCATGCATTTTAAACTATGTGTAAGAAGACATATATCTTTGAAGAATATTGTATCAGCTAAATTCCATTGTATATAAATCTGGAATTTACAAAGTGCATAATCTTAAAGATATTCTTAATGCCCTAAACTCCTTCAGTGTTCATTCTTTAGTAATGATCACTTTTCATTTGTAGGGTTTTGAGACTCAGTAAAGAAAATATCTACAATTCCATCTTGAAAAACAATTTAAGACATTAGAACTGCAAAGATTTTGTGAATTCCAGAACTTAATTGTTATCACTGTTGTAATGAGACACTGGTTGACATAAATTATGAGAGCAGAATAACAAAAAATCTGAGTGCTGTCCGTATCACAGTCTAGAATATCATTTCTTACAACAGTGGATTCATTTTATTGCATAACACTATGATCACAAGGTTATTTAAATGGAATCTAACAGCAAACTTGCATGCTAAGCAAGTTACGGACCACTTTTAAAAGGGAACAAATTAAAATTATGCTTCTAGGAAGATTATGGTTTCACAATAAACAGAGTAAGATAGCTGAGAACCATACTGTCTAGAGAGGCACAATCTCTGTGTGTGCTCAGAGGCTAAGGCAAAAGAAAAATCCAGTTACTCTCTTATATCTCCTGCATCACAATGAGGCACAGTCAATGCTGGCATTCAGATAGATATTCATGAGTTAGCCAGCATTTTCTCAGTCCCAGTAGCTAACCACCAGTATGTTGGAGGAGGTGGGGGGTTGGAACAGCACACAACAAGACACCCTGAAAACATTTCAGAAGGTTTTGTTTACTTCAACATTAATCACTTTAAATTTGGTTCTGGTGACTGCTATGAGCCTAAGTGCCATTTTTCTCTCCATGACACATTTTTCCTTGCTTTAGTTTGATATCTCTGAGTGAATCAGGCAAGGCAGAGAGATTGCCTCAAAATAACTTTGTTGATATGATGGAAAAGCACTATGTAGTCAATCATGATAAATAAATTTGTACACACTATGTAACAAAGCACTGAGACTTAATGAACAGCAGCAGTCTTTGCCGTGTTTTGCCAAAGCAAACAATTTGATGAATTCTATTTTTATTAGCAAGCACTTTTAAAATTGAAGGTAGTTCAGCTTAGTACAGTACAATTACCATCTTTCCTTTCTTTTTGATGTACCCATGAATTCTCAATTCTTTTATGCTAGTTAGTTGTTCAGAGCCAAGGGAACACCTTTTCTCATGATTAAACTGGTTTAAAAAGAATTTCGACTTGCTTAATTAGCTCTCTAGAACTGCTAATAACCACACATTCTCCAGTGTGAACCATGTAATTATTGTGACATTAATTCTCTCCCTGGGATACTTTACTCTTGATGTGATCATTTCTCTTTTTTGATTGCTGGCTGATGATTTAACTTCTGCATATTAATGAGCACCATAAGACATGTTTGACTATTACTCCAGATCTTCAGTGTCCTTCCATGTGATGCAAAGATTATATCCACAAGTAATAACAGCATGCTGGTTACTAGTGATAAAGCATTCAAATAAAATAGAAAAAAAAAAATCAGCTAAGCTTTTGAAATTCTTGAAATATTGTGCAACTGCTTTCAAGCATCCATGCATCAGCTTGCCACTCCATCACATCCTTACCTCATCGAGTTTGCAAAAGGAGGACAGAATTATGGAAGAAAATATTATTTCCTTTAACAGCCAAAAATCATATAGATTTCTTAGAGAACTGTCATACATGAAATCCCTAGTTGTGCTTGGTCTTTGCATATTAAGTGCTTTAATTAATTAATTCTGAGTTAAATGTTTTAAATGTTAAAATTAACCCATCAGCCCAGGTACAAAAATCAAGTTCCATTATCAGTGTTTTCAATTGTTCAAAGTAGTTTATTAAGAGAGTTGCACCCTTCCCAGTTAAAAATTCCCCAGTTAAAAATCCCCAGCTTATGCTCCCTTTTCAAACTTCAAACCACCTGTACACCATAAGAGTTATCTTTCCTGTATTTATTGTATACTTTTACAAGTGTTTTAAGATGTGTTTGATGTATTTTAATATTTTTTTAGGTGTTTTTACTGCACTTTGGTTCCAAGGCTAACTCCAAAAACCCCAGTTCTAACAGCCAGCAGCTATTTTTAGCCCCATAGCCGTTGCCCTGTAGACAACCTCCACGGCAACCTGTATTTTAATAAAGGCATTTTAGCACCCTTACCTCAACTAATACCACCCCTCTGACAACGATGAGCCATTGGTGGACGGGGATGATCTGTCAAAGGGAAAGCACCAATCATTTTAAACCGAAGGGGCGGGCTGTGGGCGGGCTGTGGGCGGGCTGTGGGCAGACTGGGGCGGAGAGACAGGCTGAGACAACGAGACAGGCTTCAAAAAGTTCAGCGAGAGAGAGAGAGAGGCGAGCGGAGAGAGTGTCTCCTGCAGGCTAGCTGTGGTGGACATCAGTGCTGGGCATTAAAAGCCTTACTCCTATTAAGGAGCCTTTAGTAACTTTTTTACTTTTGGACCAGCCAAAAGCCAGCCCAGCACTGCAAGTCCTTTTTCTCTACATGAGGTCCAGTGCTGTCTCAGCCAGAAGATCTCAAATCCCTGCACTCCTGGGGCATACCATCTATCAAGCCATAGGATGCCAAATTTTTATATTTTTCTCGTTTCTGTAATTTTTCAATTTTTCTGTTTTCAATAAATTATTTTTTTATTTAACTAAGAGTTGTCTCATTTCTCACAAGAACACACAGTCCGTATGATCCCCTCTGCTTTTAACCATGTTGTACCCGTAAGGAGACCAGTGTAGTTTAGTTCTTGTGGTGCAAGTCAAGAGTGGCTACCAGCCCTCAGTAAGTTCTTTCTTCATAGCTGCGGACTAGAAAGACCATTCTTCTTTCTTTTTGTCCAAAAACACCACTGTTACACTGGGACCGTGTACAATACTTCTACGTTGCTAATTATCCCATAAATATATTTACAATGATGAGAGAGAACTGATTTGTATACCTACAATATTGAAAAAAAAGATCTTAATGGATTGAAAAGACCGAATCAGTTTTTATATACAGAAGGGGTTTGGGGAACATCAGTTTGAAAGTTCCCTAAATGTAACCATAAAAGGTAGCAAACAGTAAAATTAGCAGGGACACTGGCATTTCTGTCCCTGGCAACTTTGTGCTATCTAGGTTTGAGGAATAGCTTCTTTCCAGCTGTTGGAAAGAAAGCCTGTTATCTAATTCTCTTATATTTTCTAAACAATCAAGCTACTTACGTGCCATACTGACTTACATCTCTGCATGACACCTGTGTAGCTACTTTTTGCTACTTCATGATCATGGGCATGAGTTTTTAGTTTTCTTCTGAGTTGCTCTGGGTATTGTGGCTTGTTTGATTTACTTCTTTGTCCCTTTCATATTTCAGCAGACAGCCTTAAAAATAGAGACAAGTTTTGAAAGACCTATAATGAGTAAGACAGTTTTGAGGAGTTTAACCACCACCAGTCATCCCAATTAATTAATTTATTTAACAATTAATTTGGTTGATACATAATGATTCCTAAAATGTTATTGTCATTAGCTATTTCATAAATGAAGACAGACTTACACACACTGTTAGGGCTCTGAGGGCACTACCAGACCTTATTAGCCTTTCTCAGTCTTCCCTGGGAGCTCCTCCCAATCCTGCGTATGGACCCTGGATAAAAACTTCAGCTGAGACTGAGGCCCTCAGTCCCCTGCCCCATAGGAGTGCTGGTCTCCAGCCCCATCCCCAGAATGGACCTCAGGGTCTTTCTCCAGCCCCATTCCTGTCACCTTGTTCTGTTCCTGGATAGTTTCTGACATCAGCTTGTCAATTGCCTTCCCAGGACTGTTGATACACCCTGTTATAGCACCTGTTTTTGCTCACCACAGTCAAATCCTAAGGGACAGTGTCTGTTGGGAAGAGCTCTGCCAGACCTGGGGTCACCCTTGGCTCACAGCTCCCGGTCCCTTAGGGAGCAGCTGGCCCTTGCTGCACACTGACACGGAGCTGAACACGTGTACTCTGAGTGACATCCAGTGTGAGTGGCTTCAGGGCAAAAATTTTATTTGTAAATGGGTTTTGAAAGTGCACTGTACCCTTCTCGTTGTGACAGACAGCTCTTTCCTTTACTGAAGACTTCATATTAGACTTTGTGGTTCTTAGTCTCCAGAGAGCATTATTTCAGTAATCATTATTACTCATTTATTATTGAATAATTTCAAATTTTTAGATACAATGCAAGTCATGCAACAGTGATTTTCCATAAATTACCACAACAAATCTGAATTTACTTCAGTATTAACTATCACTACTTCCACACTACAAATGATCAGATTTTTTTTTTTTTTCTTATTGCTAAGGCTTGTTATACAAATTTATATTACCTGCATCTGGCTTGTTAAAATCTAATTTACAGTTTCTGCCTCAAGAGGATAAGAAGTGGTGTCTGTGTGCTCCATTGTATATCCCTGAGAAACAATTCACTTTTGAACTCTGAATTTTTTCATGGTAAATTGGTTCTGTGATAGAAAAATAAACACATTTGTTTTCATGAAATGCTGTAGGGAAAAAAAAAGCACTATTTCTTTCTAGACAAATAAGCAATGATGGAACTAGTATCTGTATTAGAAGTTGCCATTTTGTAGTTTGCACAGTAATACGTAGGGGGTTTTTACCTTTAACTTCTCGTTTGTTATCAAATCCGTCATTAACATCTGTTTCTTTGAATATAATTTGATAATTAGAATCATAAGAAATAATAGTTTTGCTATACCCACACAAGGGGAGAAGGGCGGTGAAGGAAGGATGCCCAGCAACACATGAAATTTCTGCTCCAAATGGAAGTTCTAGGTATTTTCCATTAATTTTTACATCCTCTATTCTAAGCACATTTTCATTAACCAAATTGCTGCAAAAGCATTTATTTTCTGGTTTTTTTGGAAGTAATGACTTCTGCAACTACAGTCACTACTCCTGAATATACTTCTAAGATTCAATTTACAAAACCACAAAACACATTCTATCAACTTCTCACTTGCCATTCAAGAAGAGTTGTATTGATGCTTTCTTGCCACTAGTTTATCAGTAGCTTTTTTAATTAAAAAAAGGCAGCACTTTCACATTTATATGTACATAGATGTAATATATTCACATCCTTCTCCATTTATAAGGTTGCCAGTAGAAAATATCCAAATGGATTAAAATCCCAGTAGCACAGTGTTACTGACCATGACAGAATGGATTGCCAAAGGCTCTGAGGAAGAAACATAAATGTTGGGCTTTTCAAGAGCCCTGGAATAGCAAACCTGAAAGATAAGTGAGGTAGTTATTTTGTCACTTGAATTGTTATTTTATGTTTAACTTTATCTTCTTAAATTATAAGGTATATAATTTTCTAAAGCAACAGCGCCTTCCTTGGAGATTACCTTTGCTTTAGATGGTTACACTTCAGAGTCTAAGCCAAGAACAAAAGAATGACATTAATTCCAGAGCAAGAACAAGGTCAAAGCTAGAGACCTGAGGCCCAGAGCGAAAACCATGTTAAAGACATGAGTGCTCAGAGATGCAAGCTGTCCGTAAGTACAGAATAGAGTTACAATCAGCTTAGGTCTGGAATTGTGACATTAAGCCATTATTACTTGTCACTAACATGGATCATCGCTACTACACTGCACCACAAGAAGGCAGTATATCTGGGCTTCATAATTGCTGGACAACTGGTTTTGGTGTGTTCCTTTGTATTGTTCTTAAATGTAACCCCAATTTTATTCCTTCAGAGTAAGCTAATAAATCCATAAGACTCTCCAAGGAACTAAAGAAAGGGCCTGCATAGCAAAAAAAGAGCAGTAAAAAAGAAAGTCTAGTTGGAGACCAGTGACTAGCGGTGTACTGGGGATCAATACCAGGTCCAGTCCTGTTTAACATCTTAATTAATGATCTGGGTGACGGAGCAGAGAGTACCTTGTAAAGGAATAAAGGAAATTAGTTGCTTAGTGTAACTCACTTAACATTAGTAGCTAGCCGTGCTTGAAGCCTCAGGCCACACACTGGGAACTTTTTGCTGGATACACTAAGCTTTTTACCTACTTAAGTAAAAGGGATCCCCAGAGCCTGTTCGCACTGGAACACAAGGCATTAAGGAAGGCCACTATCCCACCAGCAGAAGCTGAAACATTAGAGGTAAAAACAGAAATGGCCCACCTAGAGACAATGAAGAGAACCAATGGAGAACCAGAAGACTCCAGTCCCTAATATTTTTATTGAACTCTCACATAAGGGATAAGAAACTCATATGGTAAAGGTATAACTGCCCAGGGATTTATTTGTTTGGGGTCCTTTTCTGAAGACACTGAGCTCAAGCTTTCCTTATTTTAATACATTTCAATTTTCAAATTATTTTTCCTGGAAGTGGACAACTGAGACTCTGCTGTGGGAAACCTAGAGCCAAGGAATTTCTTTAATGTACCCACAGGAAAATCACAGCTGACACCACATAGTGGGGAGTGGTACACTGCAGGTTGTGAGGCCATCCAGAGGGACCTCAAGAGGCCAAGGAAATGGCAGAAATCTCAAAAGGAGAAGGACAAATTCCTGCACCTGGTGAGGAACAATAACATGCACTAAGCTGGGGGCTACCCAACTTGGCAGAAAAGCACCTGGAGGTCCTGGTGATCACCAGGCTGAACATGAGCCAGCAGTGTTCTCTTGCTGCAAAAAAGGTGACAGGTGTCCTGGGCTATGTCAAACAGAATACTGCCCACAGGTCAAGGGAGATGATCCTTCACCTTTATCCATCACTGGTGAAGCCACATCTGTATAACTGCATCCATTTTTGTGGCCTGAAGGATACTATTGAAAGTTCAGCAAAGCACCACAAGGATAAAGCAGGGACTGGAGCAGCTCACAGATGAGGAAAAATCTGAGAAAGCTGGGACTTCTTAGCCTGGAGAAGGCTCAAGGGAATCTTATCAATGTATAGAAATACTTGAAGGTAGGGTGCAAAGAGGACAGAGCCAGGTTCTTTCCAGTGGTGACCAGTGAAAGGACAAAACTGGTCCTTTTTTTTTTTTTTTTTTTTTTTTTTTTTTTAATGAAACTTGTTCTGTTAAGTCTTGAGAAGATAAAAATCTCACAATCTGTACAACTGTAGCTGGGGCACCACTGTTTGGCTGCAGCAAGATTGCTGCTTCTTTCATGCTGAGTTTTATATAGGCTTGGAGTCAGGAAGTGAAGTCAACCTCACTATCTCTACAAACACATTTATAGATTTGGAGTGGGATGTATTAGTCAAATCAAATTAAATGGCCACATAGAAAGCTTTGGAAACACTCGGGAAAGTGATTTATAAGACAGGTTTGGTAAGGTGTGCCAGCTCAACAGAACATAGGGAAGGTTGGTAAAAGATTTAAGCAGTATTCTCACTATAAACAATACAAAATTGCATTCTGACAAGTCTATATTCTCATATACTGGTTAATATTCAGTATCACCTAATACTCAGTTTATCAGCTGATAATACAGAACACTGAATTTAACCTATTTTCTAAGTGAAAAAAATTTCCCTTCCTGAAACACACAAAATCATTTAATTAAATTAAACACCATTTCTTTAGCTGAAAGCTATTGATAAATCTTGAATTAATGTAGAATCCACCACAGTCAGTAGCAATCCTAAGGCTTATCACAGTGATTATTATTTCCAAGTATTTTAGCCAGAATGTACATACATAAAAACTGTTTACAACAGATTCTTCCTTACACAGTGCTGAATTACTGTTTCCTTTTGCATCTCTTAAATAAATGTACCAACTGCAATTGTATACTTTAAATTGCAATAATTTAATCAGACAAAAAAATCAAATTATTGTTAGAAATTCACCCCTGAAAAATAACACTTTAGTTTCAGTCAGTGCTATAAATAAGATTTCCTTAAAAAAGGATTGGACCAGATAAATCTGTTCAACACTTCTGTGTGTTATAGCAACAGGAGTTTTAGCTGAAAGTCCTACACGTATAGCAATTTAGATGTTGTATTATCTGCCTCTTTCTTGAGGCTTTTAAATGGATGTTCCACCTGCATCAGTTTTTTGAGATTTTAAATGGAAGTTCTTCATTTAGTCATACAGTTTTTAAGATTCTTTAAGAAAGAAAGATGGCATTGCAAATTAAATTAGAAACAGAGCAGAGCATTTGTAATAATTAAAAATGTATACATCAGAGGATTTGTCCTTCTGTTTTCTTTATAATGAAGAAAATGCATGAAAGCTACATGAAATGTACTTTTGGGGCTGCCTTCGTCTTGGGTGGGATTATGGGGTTTTATTTAGTGATTTCTCCTATCAGCCCATTATTTAAGTTATGTTTCAATACTCTCCATGACACTGTCCAAGAGGGTTATCTTCCAGACTCTGCATCCACGGCTTGCAGCTGACCGGGAGGTGAAAGGCGTCTCCGAATAAAAAAAAAACCACAGTAGTCCCCCGGCGGGCGGATGAGGAGCAGGTGCAAAAGCAGCGCCAGCGGGGCTCATTCCCACCTGGTCCGCTCAACGTGCGTAAGGGAATCGTGCAGCGGTGGCACCTCCCTGCGAGGGGAGAAACAGCTTTGCTACGGGAGCCTGGCAGCCTCGCACCCAGCTGTCCCTGGCAGCCCGCGTCCCTCCTGGCAGCCTCCCTCCGCCTTCCCTCGGGAGCGGGTTCCGGGCCGAGCCCGCGGGCCGCTCGCAGCGCCCAGCTCCAGGGGCCCGTTGCCAGGCAACGCCCGCCGGGGCTCCCGGACCGCGGGCCCGGCCCGGCCCTGTGGGGGCGGCCCAGGCTGCCTCGGGTAAAGCTGGGGCTTTGCTTAATTTGATTTTGGTTTTATTTTTACTCTTGCTGCGTGCGTATAATGTGTGAGTTACAAAGCTATTCTTATCCAAAATCGGAGCCAATCATAAGCAAGCAGCTGGTCCGTAGTTATTATCACAGTGGTGTGTGAATAGAAGTGGGGTTCAGGTTTTTTTAGGTATGGCATCGTTTTCTTAACTTAGCAAAATTAAAAAAAAAAAAAAAAAGTCTCAGCTAAATTGCTTTCTTGGACTTTTAGATTTTTTCTTTTATTGATTGTTTTAATTTCTATATTAGGTTAATTCAAGAGTAAAAACAGTGCTTGAAGTGAAAAGTCAGTGTTTTAGCTTTGACACTGACCACAGGAAATGCTTCCTCCTTTATAGCCTTTCTTTTTGAAGATGAATTTGTTGTATTTAACCCAAGTGAAAAGGATATTTTTTGGGATGCCAGAAACTAATGTTCTGTCAAATACACTTTTTGTAAGGTACAAACCCCAAATGCTCAGGTTAGCATATGTAGACATTTGTCACCATGCCAAATTAAGCTGAAAGACTATCAAAGGTCTGAGTTTTTTGATCACTGAAAAACCATAACACAAACCAATTCAATCTCACAATGCACTGCTCCCAAGAATGAACCCAAATAAACATTATCATTCCCCCCCAGCATGATGCAAGAAGCATAAAAAGTACAAGGGCAGGCATATATTGTTGTGTATTATAACCATGAGTACATGGCTTTACTGAACTATATAGCAATAAACACCTTATGTATACTGAGTTTATAAGCAAATACCTAGTTTCTTATAATAAGGCATTAGGCTAGTAAAACAGACATATAAAGCTCTGTTTTGCTATGTGGTTTGGGATGACCATTTCTTTTTCTTACACATATTATTGGGGAAAGAGTAAGAAAGAACCACACGGTTAAATTATTTTATTTAAGAGTGCAAATTGAACAGATAACCATGGAGCTTAATAAAAGCTCCCATTATCTATACACATGTGCTTTTTTTTTTTTCCTTAAAGCTCCTTCAGGATGGAAGAAAAAATGCTAATAAAAATAATGCCATTTATTTTGCATCTGTTTCTAACTGAAGTACTTAGTCATCAAGTAAGGATTGGCTGAAATGATAGCAAAATATCCAAAGTGAATCACAGTTAAATTTTGAGATTTATATTGAGTAAGAATTGATATTCATACTTTATATTGTCAGAATCTTATCAGAAGTTCTCGTAGTGGTTACTGATGACAGAGTAACACCCAGAAACTCAGGTATTGGGAACCCATTTTATTAAGAGCTGTACAAACATATAATAAAAGACAGTCCCTGCCCCAAGCTATTTGTATAAATACACAAAACAGAATATGTAGAAAATGAAGTATGATAAAATAAAAGGTAAAAAAAAAACAAACCTCCAAAAGGCTACACAGCACAAGCATTATGGAGTAGAAAGCAGTCCCTCAGTTCCTATCTACTGTACACCTAGACCTCTTTTGGCACAGATTTGATTAGATTATCATCCTATATTAACGTTCATTTTCAGAGCCTGACTGCAGTTGACTCAGAATAGAAACACAGAAGCTAGATTTACCTGGCCTGTCCCCACAGAGTGTGCAAAGCCTTATGCAAAACAAAAGTTGTTGATTGCAGCCCAGACAAGAGAAAGTCATATTAGATAATAAGCAGAAGGGTTATGCCACATCTGAATGTATCACCTTCCATGACAAAGGAGGTGTTTTCCTGTGTTTTCAACACTCATATTGCTACATCATGTGCAAAAAATGTAGCAATTCAGAGATAAAGAACTGATATCCAACATGGACATTTGTATTTTTTAGATGACCCAACCAAATGTATTACTGTGATCTGGATTTTAACCTCATTTATACTTAATACATACTTAAAACTAAGTATACCTAATCTCTGTAGGCCAGTTTTCTAACCAGTTTGTTTTCCTTTCCTTTCTCTTTACTGACTGGGGGCAGGAGGTGTTCTGATACTCCATGATTTTTTTTGTTCTCTTTGAAACTTTAAGCTTTTTTGAACTTGTCTTGGAAACATTTTTCTTTTTCTATTTCTTTTTTTTTCCCTCGCAGTTGTTCTCCTTTAGTGCTTCTTAAGCATCAGAGCTGACTTTTAACTAGCTTTTCAACTTGCATAGCACTGCAGCTCATTGTATTTCACTTTGGCAGGCTGGGTCAAATCTAGCTCACTCTAGACACATGGTTTACTCCAATTACCTTTGATTTTTATTTCCACATGTTGCCTACTTTTACAAGGACCTCTTAATACACTGCTGCTAAAATATTTTAGGGACATCTGTCAATAATATTGCCATTGTGGCTGCAACACACAGACAGAAGAAAACCTACTGGTAAGACTTCTGGTTTTTTTTCCTATGTACTCAAGTGAATACTTCTTAGTAAATACAGGCAGTAAAGTCAGATGAGTCTCAACTTCTCATCCTGAAATGACCACCTGCTCTATTGATTTTTTTCATCAGCCGAGTCAGTAAATGTTTTAGCTGTATATATTCTTTCTTACAGGACATGTTATGTTTTGGAGATATCTTTTTTCACTGTCTTTGATTTTCCATACTACCAACTCCACTCTGAAACAGACTGATCAATGACACTGCCCCTACAAGTATTGCTGATCATTTGTTTTAAGCTCGAAGAGTCTGTTTTCCACAGGCACTCTTGATCTTTCTTTATCTTTGTCTGGAGAGCTTCTCTACTTTGCGTTCTACTATGTCATTTATGTCCTGTTTCAATGATTATTCCTTTCATTACATCTTCTTTGGATCTTCTTCTCATTAACTTTCTCTCAGGGTGTTGACTGATTTTTTTTTTATCCTTGTTAGAATTTTCTGTACCAGCAAGTCGCTATTATATTTCCTTAATTCTCACCATCTAGTCTGCCCAGTATCCTCTTTCTCTCTGTCTATGACATATCCTCAGGAAACCCTGCTGATAGTCTGTTCTTTTCTTTTGAATCTTTCTTCCAAAATCATCTTCTTTGACACTTTCCTATCATCTTACACAACTAACTAGTCACCCTGTCATTCGCCTCACAATCTTGTAGTTATTTTTTGCTTTCTGCTTTTCTTTCCCTAAGCCTTCTCAGATCTCATTATTTCATTCCTAGTAATGTTTTGAAATTCAATTTCTTACATCACTTTCACACTATAAAATCTCAGAACACACACTGGTCTTTCTCACGTGCTGTGACCATTTTCTCTGTTCTGACTCTGTACCACTCCTTCAGGCCACAAAATGTGCAACAGAGATGAAACTGCGTCTAACCAGTTGCTCTGTCATTCAAGCCTTTAATCTTGTTCTTGAAGATTTTCATTCACTCCTACTTTTTAGCATAAAATTTATACTTACTGAACTCTATAAAACTTTATTTTTCTAATTCGCATAATTAAACATGTATAACAAGTACAATAGAAATCTGTACATTCCAGTAGAATGTTCATCTGGGAAGTCCTTAGCAGGGAGTGCACAAGATAAATGCCAGAGAATTCCTGAGGATTCTGTTACTTGTGTTGGGATAGCCCTGAGACCATAGTCATGTTCATAGAACAACACCTGAGCGTTGTCAGAAATCTGCACAGATTTCAAATTAAATTTTAACAGAATACTTTTTCTTGCTGTTTTTTAAAAACCTATCTTTTTCTGATACTTTATTTAATATTGACTCTATATTCTCAGATTAGAGGTCTCAATCAGATTTAACTATTCTATGTTTAAAATTATAGTCCTGAGATAATTTTAGCTAATTTTAATGTTCTGTAGAATATTATTCTGGAGTATGAGAACTGTCTATCTGATGTGTTGCTGCCTTCTTATGGGAGTGTCCAGCTTTCTTAATTTCCTATAAGTTTGAGGAACATAGATTTGGTAGATGTATATACATATCTTAAACTGCTGTTTGCAGGTAATCTTATTATACTGGATAGGAAGCAGAAAAAAAGAGGCATTGGTCAAGGGAAAGAATACATATGATGGATTCAGTAGCTAATACTGAAGACAAAGTGTATACACACAAATAATGAAGTCATGTACCTAAAAGAACCACTCTCTTGTCTATCAATGAGGGGGAGAATATCCTAGAACAATAACCGCACATATTCTACTGGGATGTGGAAAATGTTCTTATTCAATAATATATTTGGTCTTCTAACTGCAGCAGAATTTGTGATAACTTACGGTGAGAAAGACAGAATTGTTGCATATGCATATGCTGAGGTGTTGAGTTTTCTGAGAGCAGGTTTGGGTTTTTTCTTGTTTGTTTCTCTGGGTTTTGATTTTTTTCGTTGGTTGGTTGGTTGGTTTCTGCGGTGGGCGGTTAGCCTGTGGTACAAGGAGCAAAAAGAGTCTTCTGGTAAGACAGTCCCTAGTACCAGAGACTTCTCCCCAGGTTAGGCTGCGAAAAGAAACTTCCCCAGGATGCTTTGCCCTGCTATGTTAAGGTACCCCAGTTCTGCTTCCCTGGTTGGCCACTGGCCTCCCTGCCCCTTTGTTACCTTATACGTCCCATGCCCTAGAAGGTTCTCCACTCCAAGTTACCCCCATTGGCCCTTGCCCATCACCACTCCCCCAAGAGTTTCCCCATTGGCTCCCATTCCCTAGTCCCACCTGTGTACTGCCCTCCCATGCCCTCAGACCATTGGTCCCTGATGCTCACCCTGCTCCCACACTTAAACCTGGACTCTCCGTTGTCCTCGGTCTTCGTCCCTTGGTCCCTTCACAGTGCGGCTGCAATAAACCTTTGACCATGGAACTCTACACGGAGCCCCTTCCTGCCTCTTTGCCGTCGACCCATATTACTGGAGCTATCCGTGCAGCTATCCATGCGTGTGTGTGTGCACGCGTGTGTGAGCGTCTGCTGGTCCCGCCGAGTGGCTTCGCTAAGGAGACGCTTTTGGAAGATTGCAGCACCTTGCACTACGGCACAGCTGCAGCAGTGCCTGGCTTAGCGATAGGTTTTTTCCCTTAAATTCTATAGAGTAGCTACTGGTGCTTCCCAGAAAACAATCAGGTTCAAAACAAAGCATATGCAATATAAGAATAATGGAAAATACCATATTGCAGAGGAAGTTTATTAAAAAAATAAAATTAAATCATTACAAATTAATTAAAAGTAACTCAGTTATAACCAGTGAAAATCATAAAATGGCATTACACAAAACTCAAATATGAACAGTATCATTATGAAACGGGGGGGTTTATTTTTTTATTTGTTTTGATTTTTTTTTAAAGTTACACTTTTTTTTCTAATAAAACATCGGGATTATGGTTTGGCTTTGTTTGTTTGTTTTTTTTAATAATACTAAAGCCATTAAAACTGGGATAAACAATAGTTCTACTGTAACATTTCTCATTTTGAAGGATTCTGAAATATATTGCAAACATAATCCAATATAATGTAAAGTGAAGACCTCAATCATCATGAAGACAGACACAGTTTAAAACAGAAAAAAGATACAGCATCCAAATGAAATTTCAGAGGCAGTTAAAAAGGAGAACAAAGATAACAAAACTGCTATGTCTAAAACACTCAATTTGACAGTGCTGTTCCTTTCAAGATGGTCAATGTGTTTTAGTCATGAGCAGTGTAACTGATTGGCCCAAGGGGACTAGAAAGATGGTTTGTTTCTGGTTGTCAGAGTATTTTTATTGTGACAAGATTTTTTTTACTAGCTATAATCAACTCAACCAGCAACAGTTTCTCTGCTTCACAGCTCCAATAGCATGGTACTGCTGTCTCCTTTCCCATCATGTTGCCATGGCTGTCGATGATTCATCAGAACTCCAGAATCAGAACTGTCACAGAAACAGAAATGTAAAATCATATTGTCAAACTGCCAAAGATTTCACTGCAATGATATTTTCTTGTTAAAGCCAGTCTGGTTTTAAATGTCCTAGTCAATTGAACATTTTCTACTTCCCATAAGGGAGCAACACAAAAATTTTAGAGACATTCCCCATACACATTTTTTTTTTTAGTATAGTCCTCTTTTTACTGCCTCAGAGGGAGCCGTACTGATTTCTGAATCTCCAACTGATCTTATAACCAGCTAATTTTGTAGAGTTTCTGGCACTCTCCCCCACACCCCAGAAAGCTGGAGGAGAGAATAGGAAGACCAAAACAAGAAAACTTTTAGGCTGAGATACAGATACTTTACTGAGCACAGGAAAGACAAAAAAAAAAAAAAAAAAAAAACCAAACCAAAAAAAAAGAAACAAAGCATTTAACACCTCCCAGCCAGTCTTTGAGCAAGGGCTATCTTCCCCCAGCCCCCATCAAAGAAAAAACCCAAAAGCCTTTCAGCTTTCTATTGCTGAGCATGATGTTATATAGCATAGGATATCCCTTGGTGATCTTTAATCAGCTTTCCTGGTTGTGTCTCCTCCCAGTTTCCCACACATCCTCATCTTACTCACTAGGGAGAGGGTTGGAAAAAGAGAAAGGACTCCATGCTATGCAAATGCTGTTCAGCAATAGCTAAAACGTATTATCAACACTGGTTTAGTCACAGATGTGAAGTGCAGCACCATAGTGGCTGCTGGGAAATAAACTGACTCCATCCCTTGCAGACCCAATACAAGAGGTCATCCAAACGCATAGCCCTTCATCCTACCTTGAGCTAGAGAATAATGTTAGAAATTCTGTAGCATGGGGATGACAGGATAATCACCAAGTGCAGTCTTATTCAGTAAGATTTCACGTGCACTGGCTAGACACTTCAGCAATTGTTGGAAAAACATGGAACTTGGTGGATATATATTTATTCTAGGTGTTTATTGCTCTGTGGGACTCCCAGGAAATGCTGGGACCACCACAGTGCAGGGGAGAGTGTAATCTTTATACAGCTGTGTGACAAAAAACTATTCAGCCCTGTCTCACTGGAGAGTTCTCTAACAGCTTTAGGACTGCTTTAAACCATGAGAGTAACACAAAGTAGATTTAATGCAGCTACTCATAATGAATGAAATCTCCAAAGAATTTCAACTTTTCTGCATTTTGGAAAGAAAAACTTTAGATTCCAAAATATATTTTACCAGGACTTGCAGATGACTCTAGTCATACTATGAGAACACTAAAAAGCCTTAGCCATGACACCATAAGAAAATATAATGGGTACTACAATCAATAGTTCAATGTGTAGGGCACAACCATTTCAATTTTATAAGCCTGTGCGCGACAAGTATCTTTAAATCAGTTCAGCAGTTGACAGGAAGCAGTATTCTAGTTTAGTACCAATTCAGTGTTTATACAAGTTGCATTTACAGGGTACCCTAGCCATTGAATTCTGTACAAACTGAAGTTTATGTACTGAAGCAAACATCTGGGAGAACTCCAGGGTATAAGTCTTAAGAACATATAGCTAGGTTCTAAAAATAGATAAATAAAGAGCTGTGCATCTAGCTGAGGTTGGGATATCCTGGGAAGAATACTGTGGCTTAATTCGGTTATTGTTAAAGCATTGGGAGTCAAAAGTAGTATGTCAAGATGAGACTCAATGTTTGGTATTGAACTCCATACAGAGTTATGTCAATTGTCATATTCATCACCACTGGGCTCCTGAAACAAAACACAGAGTCTAAACCAAATACATGATTTTCCTGTCTTGAATGGAAAATGCTAAAGCAGTAATCACATAATTAAGTCCCTTAATCAGACTTCTTATACATTGTCAACTGCAAGGGACAGGCTTCTTTGAAATACGGTAAAGAAGACGATATAACTTTGGAGCTTCTAGTCAATCTGTTAAAAAGTTAGCTCTCTGCATTGTGCATCTGATTTACACTAACTTAAATTCCCCAGTTCGGTGCTGTAAACACTCTTACTTAATCAGTCCCGACCAGGATTCACAACTAGACTAGACTACACTAACTAATGGGATGTGTATAAAAGGTTGTAGCTTAAATACTGTTGATCTTGAAATACAATATGAATTTTGAGTGCATCACTGTTGAAGGAGGACTCTGTGTTGACACCCTCAGCTGAAGGTAAGAGCTTAATGTTTCTTTTTGAAAGCTGGACAACAGTGACTTGAGGCAACAGCCTGGCTATTAAAACACTCACAGCACAAGAGAGTTAAGTTTAGAGCAATTGTCAAATGAGAGAAAATTACATGTCTTCTCTGTCAGAGAAATGCCCTAATCAACTGTCTGTTGGCTGTTCTGGGGTACTTTTCTTGGTGAAGCAAAGTGTTTTGAAAGAAGTATTAAAAGGATTTCTAGGCACATGTTTCTCCCATTTAAAATAACTAGTAGGAAAGAAAAAGTATGCCTCTAACATCAGCACCATACTGGGTCTAGCCTCCCATAAATGCCATTAATAGTATCTTAAAGAATGTGCGGATGCTCTTTTTGCATGTCTTTCACCGTGGACACTGTTTCACATAAGTGTTTTAAAAATGATTCCACATGCAAGCTTTGTCATTCCTTTGCCCATGGTTGTAACAGCAGAACCAAATCCAACTCAGACTTTGTGATATGCGGATTAAATAATTTCACCACTGCCCTTTTCTAGGGTGCCAATGAATAGTTTTGCCTACTCATGCCAATCAAAGCTGAGACACAGTTCATTCAGCTGGCAGTGACAACCCTCAGACAACAGAATCTGCACCTGCTCTGATTCTTAACTTAAAGGATGGCTCTGTCTCAGTACAGTTTTTTTCAGTGTTGCCTTAGAGAGCTGTAGCTTCAATGAAGTCATTGTTTCCATCATTAACTGCTTGAATAATTCATTACTTAACAGAAAAATTCCCTCTTTGCTCTCTGTTTATTCCATTGTTTTCACATTTGAAAATAAATAAGTCAGTGAGTAATACAGTACTATTTTGAAAAAGAATTTGCTTACCCAAGGAAAAAAAAAATACTTGGCACAATGATTAGGGAACTAAAAAAAAGAAAGTTTATCTTTTCCTTATTTTACACAAAACATAAAGTATGCATCTCAAAGAAACTGCTTTGATTACAAATAAATGTAGTGACCAATAAAAGTGAGCAGATTATTTGATGCATAATTATAATCACAATTGCTATGTGATAATTTATTAATAATGATGTCCCGATTTCCTTATAAAAGTAAGTACAGAAATCTTCTAAGCTTGGGAAGCTAAAGATACAGATTAGCATCAGGACTAGAATTGTCACAAAGATAAGCTGTGTTCCAACTTGCACCAGTAAACAGGCGAGAGGTAATAGAGGACATAACTCAGTGCAGCATCTGCTTCGTGTGCTTCCTGTGAGTTATGAATCATGCACTATGGGAATTGCTCTGTATCACCAAATTTGTATGGGGTATTTCCTGAGTCCATCCTTAAAGTATGCCAAGGTTTCCACATACTAGTCTGAAGAGACCATTACTGCTTCATGTACTTTGATTCCTTTATGTTTTAATCATTTTAGGTAAGAGATTTAAATGATATGAAGTCAAATAGCTCAGTAATGCATCCAAAATTATAGGTAATAGGACAATTGGCAAGACCAAGCTGCTGATAAGGCATATGATAGGATATCTTACTTTATATGGTAGTAAAATATACTGACAGGCTTTAATTCTTTTGAATATGGAGCAGTTCTATAACATAATCTGTTAGTGTAGCTTCCTAAATAATTCTAGAATCTTTTTAGCAGTGGTTTGTGTAGCATAAAAGGTATAAAAGCTTCTTTTACATGCATCTACAGAACAGGAAAAATGTAAAGAAGTGACAAAAGCTAAAATATTATTTCTGTGAATAAACCCAATGAACAATACATCACACATAATGTATTATTGCAGGAGCACCTCACTCCCCTGGACAATACCTGGCCACCACCAGTTTTCTGCGCCCTTTCTTTTGTTCTGTACAGCACTACAGCATGGCTGTGACAGGTACAACTATGGCCCCACCACATGTCACCCTCAGTTGTGGGAGTGAAAAGGGCAGGAACCCTTGGACAACAGAAAGGGCCCCCAGGCAGTGAGAGGCAGAGAAGTTTCTGGACCATGATCATGTATGACCATGAGCTCCAACCCACCAGATTATAAATGGGGCCCCTGACAAAAACCATGTGTGGTGTTTCTTGAAGTAGTGTGTGAGTGATGGGAAACCTCCCCTGGGGGCTGGGATGGCATCCAAAGAGACTTCCCAGGACTAAGTGCCCTGCCCCCACTCCCAGGTGAGTGACTATTTTTCTACTGGATATCCTTGAGCAATGCCAGAACCCTTTGGGTGAAGCAAATTTATTTTCTGGATAATTCTGAGTGAGAGGCCCCCCAGTTGTGTGTGCATGAGCACATTGGATCATCATTCTCGACCATGTAATAACAATATCCCTGCCAAGTAACAGTGCACCTGGAACCTGTTAAATGTTATTGGAGTGTCACTGTGGTTACCCCTGTCATTTGTTATTTTCGGCCATCGATTTTGGTTGAGAATTAAATTTTG
Source organism: Corvus kubaryi (assembly GCF_017639235.1). NCBI lineage: Eukaryota > Metazoa > Chordata > Aves > Passeriformes > Corvidae > Corvus > Corvus kubaryi. Next base: position 3,120,987 of record NW_024582056.1, on the reverse strand, counting down.
CCTGAGTTTGTTATCTGCTTGAAGTTGTTCGCATGTTCCTCCATGACACGTGCAACATCACAAAAATCAGTTGAACCAGTATGGCCAAACTTGAGTGTGGTGGTATGCAAGAAGATGCAAAGCCCATAAAGGCTATCTATACACCTGTAAGAGTCTGATCTACTGTTCTGAGGTTAAAAGTACTGATGATAAAATACAGGAATCAAGGAGTAAGATTCTGATTTTTGCTGAAGTCATTAGGATTTTTAAAATTTATTTTTTGGGGACCAAGGTTTAATTAAATGAGTTTGCAAATACATGTGTGTATAATTAAATGCAAATATATTCACACAAGAGAACATATTAAGTATCTCTATGCAAGGTAATAAAGAGGATATTGTTAATACTAATATATTAGCAGTCCTTGGGCAATGAAAACTAAGTAACTATGGGAATGAGTTGAGAGAATTGGGGTCCAACACATTTTTGGAAAATTCATTTTAATGGTGTTCTCATATTACAAATGCAAGTAAAAGTGCCAAACAGAGTTTTAAATAGACTTTCTGCATAAATTATGCTTGTTTGATATTCATAAAAATCTCTTTCTCTTCATATATAAGCAGGAGTATCTCTTTTATAGATCCCTGAAGCATAGAACTACTGAAAGTGGGGGCAAAGTGAGCCAAAAATTGGTGAAAAATACTTTTAAAAAGAGGCTTGGTTTTAAGACACTGGAAACTTCCATATTATTCATTACACATAACACATACTTCTTCATTTTACAGTTTACAAATGTTTTACGTTTTACATTTCTCAGTTTACACCAAACTATGCAGCCTTTCCTGTGTTTCTAAGTCACATTTTCAAAGGGACAAAAGTATTTCAGGCTCAAAGGGATGGATTATCTAATTTGCTTTACACATTTGGCACTATCCAACACATTGTAGTAGACTGTAATTTCATTTAGAGTTTGGAAAATTTGCATTATTCATGCATTACAGAGGAAATAATAGGTGCATTAAGATTTTGAAAGAAACTCTTAGAGCACTATTGACAAGAGAAGACAAGGAGAAAAATTACTCCAATAAATATTTGTAGAAGGGCAGGTAAGTAAGTATGTGTGCATTTTAATAGGCACGTATATACAAGTAAACTGTCCTTCTAAAAATATTATTCTTACCTTATAATTTTATAAATTTCTGATTATTTTAAAAATACTAGCTTCTTCTATAAATTTTAACAGTTTTTTGCCTGGTTAGAGTGTATTGCAAAATATATAATTGTTTCCCAAAAAGGAACTTCTACTGCCATGTCTCAAGTTTTAAATACCTCAGTACACAAGCCATTTCATCTTGCAAGTCTATTCATGCTTTGTATAGTGGCCTCTCACAGCTGGGCCCCTGTGATCTATTGCAATTGAAGGTAAAGATTAGTCAGAATAATAACATGCTAACACAGTGATGCTAGCAATGCTTTAAGATCTGTATTTAAACTTATAATTATGGTAACTGCTATTCAGAAAATCTGCAAATCCTGAGATCATCCTTACTGACAATCCCTTTCTACTAGTGCTCTTAAAAAGCTGCCATAGTGAGACACACTGTCACTGCTGCTGGAGGATTCTGCCCTGGCAATATGTAATCTCATTTTTAACATGCTATTCCTGCTTTTCTCAGATCTCTTGCCAAACAGTGGAACTACTGCATTAAAAATAGAATACTGTGCCTGGAAGAGAAGAGGCATGAGGTACTAGAAAGGGAAAATAAAGACCTAGAATAGAACTAGAATGCTTTGGCTGCCTACTGGACATTAAGAGACTCAGCCCCTTTCTTCTTTTATTGCAATTTTCTTGAAAACGATGGAGTAAGTTTCCTAAACCTTCCATGAACATCCATCTTGGTCTTCTTTAGAACATCTACTCTAATATGGATTTCTTTCATGCAGGAACTATTTGATACAGCCTTGGGACCATGCCTGAACACTTTGATGCTGCTGCTTAAACCGGCTCCCAGGCTCTGCAGTGCAACAACAGCTGACATGTAGCTGTACTGCTACTAGGACACGTCAGCAGTGTTATTTTTAAGGTTTCATACATGGAGTGCAATTTATTAGGTATTTGATCAAGGAAATGTAACCCAGTATCATTTTCAATTGTCAGCAACTTGTCCCTGGTGCAGGGTCTTGGGACATGGCCAGGCTTGGCTTAACTTGGATAGGTTTTGATGTGGTAAAATCTGCTTTCTCAGGACCATGCAAGTATTGGGTAGCCTGTTTGTCCTCAGCTCAGACAAAACCAGCCAGGGTTATTACTACATGACAAACTTTCCCTTCTGTACCAATAGTTACTGTGGCCAGGGAAAAGTCTAATAACATTTTGTGGGTGAACATGGACAAACTTCAGCTGGGAATTGATGAGGGAAAAAAAAAACACAAAAAGGAGGAAGAAGATTGTTAAGATTATGCCTAAACAGAATCCTGTGTGGACCCGAGACTGAGGAGGATTATGTCAGGTGGGGACTTCTGGAGTCAGCTGAGAGGGAGCCAGGACAGGCTTTGGCAGAAGCCACCTCAGAGACCCCATCCCACCCTGCAATACCAGCCAGGCCCTGTTGTTGTCTTTTCTGAACATGTGAGTGCTACTAAGCAGCATTAATAATACTTTTGTTTCATTAGTGGCACTAGTGTCCTAAGAGTGACTGATAGAAAGGCAAGGTGTCTGCAAGCCATTCAGAAGGGCCTCCATGAGCTCAGCAAAAGCAGCAATAGTGCTCCAGGGAGGGGCCCAGCTCTTCTTTCCCCAAGTCCTGGATTTCCCCTTTGACACCTGACAGTCTTTGGGGCAAATATGCTCCTCTTTTTCACACAAAAGGAGAGGAGATTCTCATGTAAATGGAGAAATCACACTATGGAGTTGGGACCAAAATGTTGTTCATCAGAAAGAAAAAGTGTCAGGATTGCAATCAAAAGCTGCTTTCCTGCTGACTGTCTTTCTGCACAAATTATTATGCTAAAGTTCTTGCTGCTTATTTTCTACTTAATTTCTGCATGAATAAGGGATACTCTGTACACATTCCCAGGAGTATTTTAGAGAAAGTCAGATTGAAAATATTTAATGCAGTGGATTTCTAGGAGTGCCTCATTAGGAAGAGCAATACTAATTTTATATTAAAAATTAATTTACTTCTGTTTGACTTAAAACTCAGGATAAATACAGTCTCAGATTTTTCTCTTGAGGCACAACAGAAGTTAAATCATTACTGAACAAATTTGGTATGATGGATCATTCCAATCTACTGCCTTTCCCTTGTGGTAGTCCACAGTTTGAGTTGTTATTAAATGATCAGGTGGTTTTCAAAGATCATCTCTTTTTTTTCTTTCTTTACAACTGAAAGATCTTTTTCAGCATTATTTTTATGAGGCCCAAGATGAAAACAGCACATGAAGAAAACTGAGAGGATTATTATAATTGCAAAAAACAGTAGATTTTTTTTTTTTTTTGCTTTGGTCATTAGATAGTGACAAAAGACAAAACTAACAGGGAGGGGAACCATTTTTAGTTAGAATGTAGTGAACTTCAGTTCTCTAGACGTGAAAGTCTGATGCCATTTCAGCTAAGCTAGCTTATCCCTCTACAATTGCAGTGCCTGTTCTTGAGAGCTGCTGGTCTTCTATAGGCCTAGTATAGATGGATGTGTCAGCTGCCCTGATAATTTCTTGAAATTTTACTATATTTTCTTGAAATTAATCTTCAACAACATCTTGCATGGGGAAATCCATAACTTTTCATGCTGGTCCCATTACATGGGACCAAATTTAAGCCACTCACAAGGCTCTCCCCATCCTGCTTACAGCGCAACCTCCTATTTCAGCCCCATGGGGCTGAACTCACCTGCAGACGCACATCCTGACTTTTTCAACTCATGCCTAACAAAGTGCAGTATCACCAAACTTAGACTTGAAACCTCCTTCCCTCTTTCCCTCCCTCCACTGGGCCTGCAGAACCACAAGACCTGTTCTGTACTCTGCAACATCATCAGACTCCCATCTGGACTTCAGACAGGAGTTTGGGGACAAAATAAAACTACAATCCTTGAGTTTCCTCATGGTAGTCCTTAGTCAAACAAGCAATTGCCTCACCACTGCAAGAACTGCAACAGCTGTTGCAAGGGTAAAATAACATGTGCAGTGCAATTTGAGTGGTAGGTGCTACAGCCTAGTGGGGTAGGAACATTGGTACATATGGAACAGAGTCTGAAAATGCATTTTACTGAATACCTTTTGGTACCCTAGAGCCAGAATGACCTCACAGAGACAGATTGTTCAGCATGGCCTCCTTAAAGCTCCTCCTTTCCACATCTTGCCACATCACTGTTAATGTATTCCCTGGCGTACCCAGATTCCACTCTCAAAAATGCTCACCTTATTCCTGATCGGTAACCTCAACACTACTCCCATCAGTGACAGCACTCTTCCCTGGTGCTTGCTCAGTCCCCTCAGTTACTTCAAATTTTCTTCTCTACAATGTTGAGGACTCCCTTAGGAAACCTAAGCCTTTCTCTCCAAAATTCTTACCATGTATGTTCTGGTGTACCACATATGTTCCTCAAAAACTGCACCCTCTCAGGTTTCTCCACCATGGCATGTCCCTATAAAATACTTCAACGTTCTTCTAAACTCTTCTCACTCTCTCACATAGACCTCATATTTCCTGCCCTCAAAAAAGCTCATTTTGTTACAAGTACCTCAGATTTCCACTCCAAAATGTTACCTCCTCTCCCTCTAAACTTCATCAACTTTTTCCTCAAAAAGCTAATTTTGTTCCAAGTTTCCTCAGCTTTTTCCTCAGTAAGCTCATTTTCCCTCTAATTTACCTCATCTTCCCCCTGAAATGTGACCTATGACATCTCTAGTATACCTCAGTTTTTCCCTCAAAAATGCTCATTTTGTCACCTACAAATTACTTCAGCTTTTCTCCTCAAAGCATCACCTCTTTCCCCTCATGGGAAAATTCATAGACATTTTTTGGTGAAAACCTGAAAATCTGTGCTTTGCTCTGAGAAAAGGGGGCATGGAAACCCCTCTCAGTGACAAAAATGGCACACAAAGCCACCCCCCTCCCTCCAGATGACACAATTTCTCTGTGCTGTAGAGTGTCCAGGTGCCCAGCACCTGTAGCTGCCAGTTCTGCTCTGCAGTGCTGACCCTGAGCACCCTAAGCACCACAAGGACCTGCTTGGAGCACTTCTGCTCCTTCAGAGCACACTGCAGCATAAGTGGAAAATCCCTTTCTGTATCCTGGGAAGCTACTTACAGGTATCCCAGATGCCTTCCCACGGTACTACGAAGTAGGGCAGGTGGAAGCCCATCTTGCAAGAACCTGAGGTGCAAGTACCAGGTGCCACCAAGCCTGATTTCTTGAGCAAATCTGTTGACAATCAATACCACCCTGGAGCTGAAGTCCGAACACAATATTTTGGACACTGTGAGTGCAAAAAGTGTAATCCCTGTAGTGTACATAGTGAGGAAGCCATTGTTCTTTTGCAATTCCTCTTTTAGACACAGCTTAGGAAGAACCCCTCTTCTCTGCCATCCCTGTGCAAATGTAGGAAAAAAATGTAGAAAGGGAAATGAAACTGTCCAGACATGAGTTATGGTTGTTACCATTCTTTTCATAGACTCATAGAATGGTTTGGGGTGGAAGGGGCCTCAAAGATCATCTAGTTCCAATCCCCCTGCCATGGACAGGGACACCTTCCACTAGACCAGGTTGCTCAAAGCCCCTTCCAAACTGGCTTTGAATACTTTTCCTTCCTAAACCTTCCTGCTTACATTTCTGAAGTTAGCAGGCATTTAATGACTACGAAAATTCAGAAAATGTGGAAAGATTTATGTACCCTTTTTCCTTCTCTGCTTCTCACACCCACATCCTTCCTGTCCCTGAATCTGAATTTGTACCTTTCATTTCTTTGAAATTCCTGGATAGAAAGACCTGGCAAGTCTGATTACCACAATGTTGCCCAAGTGTAAGAAAGCTGAGCTCTCTGAAATATCCAAAGTCCTGAAATAAGGTTATAAATCATGAGATCATAAAATAAATAAAACAAATTGCTATTTAAGTTTCTCTGTTGGCTTGGAAGCCTATTTAACAAGCATGCATTTCAACTCTTTCATTGCAAGGGCCACATCACTCAAGAAAGATTCTCAGCTGTACAAGCAGCTGGTTATGTGGCAATGAGCCATTTGTAACATGACAGATGCCATTCTACTCTTTCTACAGGACAGGTTTTATTCATGTTGTGAATCTCAGTCTTGAAGAGACTCAAATTTCAGACAAAATGAGTAATGGGCAAGTTACTCTGGCAGCAATATTTAGCAGCAGGGCCACCATGTAGGCTAAGGGAAAGAGCAGAGAAAACTTAGTCTTCAAAGTATGTGTCACTGGAGTGTTACATGCCAATGCTACCTGGGGGAAACACATCTGGTATTGTGTGAGGGGGCATTTGCTTTTTTGCTTAATGCTGGCATTTGCTTTCCTTTGGACATGCTTGTTTAATGCTACTTCTGGAGCTAAGACAGGAGGTGAGACCTCCACAACCTTCTCTGTGAGCTCAGGGGAAACTGCTCCTGCTTTCTCTGGAAAGTCTCTCACTAGGGGCTGGAGTGGTGAAGACCAAGTGACTGAACCCTGGGATCCCCACACATGCTTACAGGCAGACACTAGACTGGTGTGGGATACCAACACACCCATATCCTACTTCTCTATGTTTCCTCACTCTCTACACCTCTGTGATAAATAACTGTCTATGGGACAGAGGGAGCTGCAGTTATTCAATTATCAGTCTCCAAAGAATTACCTATTTTCTGGCTACTATCTCTCTCTTTGGGAAGAAAAAATTCCTTCTGGGTACAGAAACATCTACACATCTACAGTATCAGTATAGTTCTTGAATTTATCTAAATCTGATTTTTTTTTATATACTTCATGGGCTTTTCTTTTTTTCTTTTCTCTTTTCTTTTCTTTTCTTTTTTCTTTTCTGTCTCTGTAATTAATTAGTGAGCACAGACTCTCTTTTTCTGTTTTCTACTCCCCTGTGAAACAGTGATCCTCTGAAGTAAACATAAGGCTTAGTTTGTTTTAAAATGCAGCATTGACTCTTTCCAATTGGGCATAAAAACCAAACTACTTCCATTTTATTCTTAGCTCTCAATATCCTACTAGTGTTTTTTAACACCATTTACATTCAGAAATCCAATATTTTTAAAGCAATTTCATCTTCTCACCATCAAACTTCCACATCATTCAGTCTACTTCCAACATTAAGAAAATAAAATTGCTAGTAGACATGCATGTATTAAAAAGATCTACATTGTGCTATATAGAAAGAAAACAGGAGGTCAGATCTATTTTTCTCTTTAATGATAGGATTTCAGAGTTTTCTGGGGCCTTGAACCAGCTGCTGCCTATGTCACTGAGAATCCAAATCCTTGTTTCAGTTGTTAGATTCCTTTTTGCAGTCTAGCAAAGCCATAAGGTAGTAAAACTTTTAACATTTGAACTTCCATTGCCCATAAGAAAAGATGTATGTTGAAACTAATCAGATTTCTCTTGAACACAGGACTGATTTGGCTTTTAGAGCGAATGATGCTCTAAACATTCACAAAAGCAGGGATTTTTTAAAATAAATTTCTATCCAGGCTTGGGAGGTACTTATGTTTTGGAGGGTGTATGATGCTCTGAAGGAGAGTGTACTAAACTTATGTGCTCTTTTGTAACTGCTGTGTTATGGTCAGTCACATTTTTTTTCAAATTAACTTTTCATGACTGTATCTAGTGCAAAAATAGTATAGAAAGAACAGGAAAAGGGAGGATAAATGAGTAATGAAAGGAGAAGTGGGGAAAAGATAGAGAAAGAAGGTGGAGTGTGGTGGCCGTTTAGCCTGTGGTAGAAGGAAAGCACTCAGATAAGAAAGTCACTAGTACCAGAGACTTCTGTCAAGGTTAGGGTGAGAAGAAAAGCCTCTCCCAGAATTCTTTGTTCCCCAGTTCTTCATTCCTGGTTGGCTGTTGGCAGCCCAGCCCCCTTGCTACCTTACATGTTCCATGCCATAGAAAGTTCTCCACTCCAGGTTCCCCCCATTGGTCTTTGCTGCTTGCCCCTACCCCAGAGCTTCCCCATTGGCTCCCCATTCCCTAGTCCCGCCTTTGTACCACCCCTGTTCCCTCAGATCATTGGTCTCTGATGCTCCCTCTCCACCTGTACTTAAACCTGAGCTTTCCATTGTTCTTGGTCTTTGCCTCTGGGATCCTTCACAGTGTGGAAGCAATACACTGCTCCTGTGGAAATCTGTGCAAGACTCTTCCTGCCTCTTTGGTGTCGACCCATAGTACTGAAGCTACCTGTGCGTTTGTGCGTGCACATGTGTGAGAGTGTGTGTGGCTGATCCTGCTGAGCAGCTTCACTAATGAGATGCTCTTGGAAGATTGCAACACCTCCCGCTCTGGCCCGCGGAGCCCAGGATAACGATAGTGGAGGGGAGAGTGGAGTTGGCCAAGAATAATAAAGTATCAAGAGATAAAAGCAATTTTACAGAATTTTATTATTTGTAAGTGGCTGAAACATGAAAACTTGCAAGACTGAGGGGTCTTTCTAATAGGCTATAATCTGTAGCAGAGCTGGGAAGGCTTGGGAAGAGCAAGTTTGCAATTTATGCATCTTTTCTTCAAGCTAATGGTCTCTTTCAGTGTAAAAGTTAATTTAAATAATAGTTATGAAATATATCTTGTTCATTAAAACGGTGAAAGTGCAAACTGGAATTTATATTCTTTCTGTATTGTTACTGTTATGACATAGTGATTTTCTTACTCGCAGTTTCCAGTCACAAAAATGAAATCAGATTGGAAGCCTAATACATGAGTTTGGAATTTAGATGCTTTTTTACACCTAGAAGGTTATTTCTTTATATAAGCTTGCCATGTAAGCATTGATTTCATTTGCAGCAGTGTCATTGATTTTAATAGATTTGAAATCAAAGATTCACTGTTTTCTGTGAGTTCTAACTTTCATCACACCATAATACAATTGCTTTTTCAGTTTATCAGATTTTTCTAACTAGTATTTTCTTCTATACTTTCTAGTCTTGTTCCATGGTCTAAGGCTAATTTTGGTGTATTTTTATCCCTTGTTTTGGGATACATTAGCTGAAACAATTTTATGTCTTTTCATTTTGTGTTTAAATATTGTGTTTTCATATTGTGAATAAAACAAAGCAGCTAGTGCTATAAATTCCAAATTACTTTTTTTTATATAATCAGAGTGACAAAGAAAAAAATAAATTTCAGAAGAAGATAGGATCAATATCTTTAAAGTTGTGGAAATTTTTATTTCATGCCATATGCATTAGCTCTTGTATATATTTTTGCTGCAACCTGAAAATAAACAGTTTCAGTTAGCATTTATAAGTGTTTTACCTTTTTAATGCCTTTAATTGTTTAGGTTTTCTAAGCTAAGACTGTCCATTTAAAGTTCTTTTTTGAGATAATTTTAATTAAATATATTTTAACTGTTCATGACCTACATTTTTAAATATATGTCATTGTAAAAAAAGCTGAATGCCCAACCTCAAATAGAATTCAAAACATTACTGCTCGTTCCAGGTGGATATCTGGATAGCTTCAATACGCACTTTTGGTATGCCGGGATGAAAAACTACTTACGACAGTGCAGCTTCCTCAATACAGAAAATGTAAAGAATCTAGTTAGAACATTCAGCTGTGAATTTTCTTTAATTAATTGCCTCTTCTGCTAAGGAGAAGTAGAAATTTCTGTCTGGTCTCAGTTTCTGAGGTAAGGAATGTAAATACATTTTGTAGGTATACAGTGTTGTGGTTTATCTATTGTTGTGATTGAATGTTCAGTGATTCTTGGGTAATTACATATCATTAATAATTCAGTACATGACTTTGATTCTCATTTGGTTTAAACCACATGAACAGATCAGCATTTTCCTTCTGGCACCCCACGATTCACAAGTGTTGCCTGTTCTATTTAGTACATTTTAATGGACCCATTGTGCCTGAACTTGTCTTGTATTTTTTAAACCTCATAGTACTATCTGCTTCTACTATTTCCTGTGTGACCAGATGATAATCCAAAGTTACTCACTGCTTTAAGAAAAACTTACCTGTTTTAAAGCAATTTCTTAGTCGTTTTATTGAGGTTTGGTAATAGTTCTGCTCTCTCTTTTCCCTTTGCACTCATGACTTCATCAGCCTGCATCTCCCCTCAGCCTTCTCATTCACAGATTGAAAAGTACAAACCTTTTCAGGGTCCCCCTGTAAGGCAACTGCTTTGTCCCTTTCAGTGTTTTAATTGGTCTTCTGTACCTTCTCCAGCCCCACTCACTGTGTTTCATTAAACACATGCTGAAAATACAGGTGAAAATAAATTAAAAGATTCAGTTGAAAGGTACACTGCATGCTACAATTTACGCAGTAAATGAACAGATGTGGAAAATGTCTTTGATTTGTCTCTGGAAGCCCTTGCTCTCTTGCTTGAGTTAAAAAACACTTAGTGAATACATAGGAGAGAATGACAGAATTTGAGGGGAAAAAAGGCCATAACAGCTAGCTGTGAAAGCAACTGAGAAGCATGAAGGATGATAAAAGTCCCTAGTGCAATTTTTAGTTAGGTAGTGTTCATAGTTGATTGGATCGCTCACCTTAATCTTTTACATTTTTCATTAATATTTATTTTAGAAGCTATAAATAGAAAAGTTTATTTCGACTACAAAAGTTTGAGTTAAGCAAAATTTCAGAAAGACAAGCTAACAACAGGTATCTTTGGGGATCGTGATTTTATATTCTGGGTTATGGCATGTGTCCTGTACTCCAACTTATTTTTCTAGCATCTTGAAGGTGCGACTCTGTGTGTGAGTAAGTTGCGTAATTAAAAATCTTCCAGCAAAGAGTAGGTATGGAGTGGTGAGTAGCAACTAAAATCAATCTCTCATATGATATAAAGCCAGAAGAAAAATATTTCAGCTTCAAAAGCCATGATATAAAGTTTAAAAAAGCTTCTTTAAATAAGAATTCTCTATTGAAAGAAATATTTTTGCTTAATGCAAAATTTATCCAGCCTGAGAAGAGTAATCCAAATCACTGGAAGGTGTTTATTTTCATCTTTGTAGTTTCCTGTAGTGTGGTAGTACTGAATGAGCAACAGTATCAAAATCAGGGATGAAAACAAATGCATTTCCTTTATCAGTGAACAACAAAGAGAACAAGCAAGAATAATCAGCCCTGCTTTGGACTGGACCCCGACTGAGAGAATTTTGAGATGTTTACTGCTAAGAGTTGCATCTGGAGATTGCCTTGTAGTAGACACTGCAATTACTTGATTACTGTGCAGTAATTTCAAACACAGTTCTCCAGACAGGACTTCTTTTATTTGGATTGCCTATGGCATAAGTAACATGAATAACTGTCTTCTGTTGTAAGATGAATAATAGGATTCCTAGGTGTTTTGTGCACTCTTTATACACAGAGACAATATTAAGAGTCATAGAGAGTAGCTTGTCTGTGGCTTTCAATATCCATATCTATTTTCAAACCACATATATGTGGTTTGAAAAAGCTGTTTTTTCTTGTCTTTTCTGTGGCTTGTTTATTTGTTTAATTAAATTATTAAGATTATCACAGCTGTTTAGGAAAACTTAAAGATAAGATGGGTATGTGCTAAAAGTATGTGTTAAAAGTTGCTATGGCATTGAACTGAGTAGATGAAGGATGATTTCTGTAGCAATTTATTGTAAGACCTTGCCATCTCCATTTTGGCAGGTTGTCAGAAGTGGTTACATGACATTACAAGCCCAAACTCAATTACAGATGGAAAGATGTAAAAAAGCAATTCTCTTTCCTTGGTCAGTGCTGCTAAATTTCTTCTATGTCATGAACAACCAGTAGGGAGCACGATGTTCCTTATAAATTCCTGTCGGGCTGAGCAGAGACACCAGTCCTCTGTCAGGGAGTTCTTATGCTTTATTGTACAATTGTCTTAACTCCGGCAGCTAGCACCCTATTTAGTCTCAAATGTGCTGGCTAACAAGCCCTTAATTATCACAATACACTTAAACAAGCCCCAAATCCTCACAACAAACCTCAGTACAGAGTACAGGACTGCAGTTTGCCCAGACAAAGCAAGGGAGGAGGGAATAAAGGCAGAAAAGGGAGAAAGGGAAGAAAGATCACCAGTCTTTAGATCTTGCGTTAGTCCTGCCGCACGGATGTTCCAGAACTGGGGTAGCAAGGCAAAGAAAAAGAGAGGAAAAAGAGAGCAGGGGGGACTAATCCACTTCCTTTTATAGTTAACCTGGTAAAGTACACTTTTCACACCATTTCATTCATGCATGTACAGCCAGCCCTTTAGAGCCCTTCAGGAAGTGAGTCAGGGAAGGACAGTTGGGGATGACTGAGCATGAGTCTCAAGGTGGGAAGTTTTCTCAGAACAGCACTGCCCCACCTCTGCAGGACTGTCTCTTCCAATCACAAAAAGTTTGAGAAAAAACATGCTTATCCTTGACTGTCCACAAGTATTCTTTCTTTTAACATATCTCACCCCGTCTCCTCCTCATCATCTTACCACGTCTTTTCTGTGGCAGAAGTTGCTTCTCTTTTGTAATTGTTTGAGGATATGTCACTAACCCTGCAACAAGTTTGTCATTTGGAAAATCTTGGAAGATATAATTCTACTGTATCTGAAACAGAAGGCACAGGTTCTTTTGGACTTCAGAATAAAAGGCAGTCTGTAATAGTATTTAAGCTTGAGTTAAAGACCATGTTAAGAAAAAAATTCTAATGAATCAAATACTTTTGAACCCACAGTGGTCAAATTACTCTTTTTCTTTTTTTCTTTTTTTTTTTTTTTCATGTGTAGTGGATTTGCTTAAGTAAATCCAGGATTAATTAAACATTGGGATATATTTTACTGTTTGGTATACGTTGCTGGTCTAAATTTTATAAGGATTTGAGCTCAATTAAGTACAGAATGCCTGACATGCGATAATGTCTTTAGAATTCTTGAGCTTATTTAGATTTTACTGTTGGCAGCCTAACTTGTAATGACTGCCAAAAGAAAATCTTAGGATCTTCTGAAATTGAGTAGCAGGTTTGAGAAAGTCCAGCTTATTTTACCCTTAGAAAAGCTAACAAGGTCAAGAAGGAATAAAAAGAATAATATTGAATTATCTGGATTCCATTCATTAAATTGACTGATTTTATGCTAATGATTTAAAAGCCATCTTTTCTTACATGATTTGCTCCAGTCCAGCTAATTTAAATTTTAGTTAATATGACTGCAAAGTATGCAGTTATATTAAAAGGGCTGTACTTGAAAATACTTAATCAATTCTGTTTCTTTTCTTCCCCCAAAGACAAGTGCAATTTTACTAAGGTACATAGTCTATTATGTTAATTATTTGTTGATGTGAGAGACTGAGAAAAGTGGTTACTGGGTCAAAACAACCAAAGTGTTTGTGTGAGAGAGGTCAGGGGAAGTTCTGCCAAAGTGGGGTGGTGCAGTGCTCCACAGCTGTCTAGTCCAGCTGTCAGTCACTGGCACACCAGAAACAATGCCCCACATCCTGCCTCTGGAGCCCCAGTCTAGCCCCAGAGTGGCTGTCAAACTGCAAGCCCCACCTGGGGGTGTGGCCAGAGGAGGCCAGAACAGATAAAAACCATTGCACAAAGATGCATATGGTCACATCACTGTTGTCGTTGGATCTCATGGCAGCTGAGACTATGCTGGTTCCAAGGGTGGCAGCTATATCTTACTTTTCTCTCTTTTTTTTTTTTTTTTTTCCTCTCTTTCTCTTTTCTTCTCCTGATTTCCTCTTGTTGGTATCTGGGTATTTAATGTTTCATGGGTTAGAATTTGCCAAGTCAATGCTTTGTGAAATGCTTTATTTTGATGGAATGTTTGCTTTAAATTTTGCCAAGTTCCTGATCTTCTAAAGTTCGCCACTAGAAATTTGTTTAATTTTCTGAGTGCGTTGTTGTGTTTCTCTTGTGCACCTACCTCAGGGTATTAAAAAAGCCTAAGCCCCTTTAAATAAACTCACCAAGTGAGGACCTGGGCTTTACAGTTGATTTTAGACTTGTTTGGGTGTTCTCTGCAGAGAAATAGAGCGACAGCTTCAAAGATTTCTCTTTACTGGTACATTTTTATCATAAATATTCATATATTCTTCCTGATTTATTAAATGTCAATGGTTACTATTCGTTTAATCAAGCTTACTTTTTATGAAGGCGTGTCCTGTGAAAATGTATGTATTTTAGCTAAAGTTATTTTCCACTTTTACAATGATTACAGTGATTTCTCTTGCTATGACATCAAAACTGCTTTACAAATATGAATTAAAGTTTACAAAACCTTTGTAGAAGAGCTAGGAATTGTTATACATGTTTTCAAAGTGAATACTCTAAAGGACAGACTGTAAGTGATTTGGCTAAGTTCAAACAGGGTATAAATACGCATGACAAATTCTCACCCTAGCTTAATTAGTTGATCATAGTCCTTGAGTTCTCTTTAACAGTATAAAATGCAATTTCTTTCGAAAAGTGACTCTATAAAAACAAGTGCCATATTTATGAATCATTGCTTCTGTGAATATTCCTGCAAAAATTTTGCTGTATTAAGAGTTAATTTGAGGGCATTGCAAATGGCATGTGCTAAGCTGTCTCTAAAATGAAGTAAATGACCCTGTCTTCACAATTAATGTTAAGTTAGCAATGCTTTTTGTAAAGAGGACTCTCTAAATGGGACCATGTAATTCAGGTCCAGGCACTTACTGCTGGGCAGAGCTTTCAAGCTGTTTTGCTAGGTCAACTGAAACATACTATATCAAATTCAAGAGACAATAAAATATGATAGCCAAAATCTGTATAAAAACCCCAACTTGTCCTCTTAAAGCTAAACTACTCTTGTTATTAAAGCAAATAATTTGGCCTGTATACCCTTCACAGGAGCTAATCTGTCAAACTCCTTAAAATCTAATTGTTCCTCTAGTCTTTACAAATTCAGTCCAATAGGCAGAAGAGGTGTACCTGTGCTAAGTGTTGGGTGTTTCTGAAGAGATGGGCTAGTTTAATCTCTGTGAGACTTTCAAGGAGGACACTTCAGAAAGGAGGATGTTTACTAGTTTCTAAGTTTTTATTGCTATAGGGAAGATAGGCATTTTACTGTTAGCTCACCTATGTATTCATGCTGTGTTATGTAGGTATTTTATGAATGTGTATTGGTTTATACTGTCAATTCAATGTGTCTTCCTTCGCGGAAACACAGAATGAAAGGCCTAGAACTATCCTCACGTGGAGTAGAGGAATTTGCCAGAAGAACATTCTTCCATGAACCTGGAGTCTGGCTAAGTTGTAAGGGAGTCTTTGAAGTCTCATTTTCAGAAAAATCCTTTTCATGATGAAAAATACATGCACAAAATGGCATGTCCATGAAACTATTAGAATTTACAAACATCTTTTAAAAGTCAAAATCCCTATTCCAGACAAAATCTTTACCACAAAATATAATAAGGCTACAAACCCCATGAAATGGAGTACAGTTCCTCTGAATAATTATCAATGTTATGTCAGTATGTGAAGCTGTAAACTCAAATCTGGAAAGTGATAATTAGTTCCTTATTATTATATAATTTCTTATCAGTGATTATCCATGCTTCCCTTTAATATTTCTTCTTGTTTTGATTGGCAGTAGAAATATGATAGTGGATAAATATTACTTTATTTGCATAAATAAACTGAATGAATACAGTGCTTGAGTATATTTAGTCATGCTAGGAAACCTCTCAAATTTTCTTATAAAGGGTAATGGTTTTGGTTGTTATTCACATTTCATATTATTTCCTGGCTCTCATCTGGCTATGATTAAGCATTGCAAATACAGCAGCATCTCCTGTACTCAGAAAAAGATCAATTAAATCTTTTTATAATGTACTTATTAACAATTTAAAATCAGTGAAAACATTGTTCTGTGTATATGTGGAAAAAGCTCCATAGTAATATGGATCAACCCTCAAGAACTTTGAAGACAAATCAAAGTGCAAATCACTTAAAAAAAAAAAAAAAGAAAGCTATCCATCCTGCCATGACGTATGATGCTTCCTTCTGCACCTGTCATGATTTAGGAATAGTACTCCCCAGTTCAGTGCCCCCATCAAGACTCTCCAAACCATGCACTGCTGTCTCGCTCTCCAGATTTCTCCTTCCCCTTCTCTGTGTAAGGGGCTGGAGAGGAGAATTGGAAGTACAAAAGGCAAGGAGCACGGGTTGACATGAGAACAATTTACTGGAAAAAGAAATGAGATAGGAAAACAAGCAGTAACAGCAACAATACAAATGACAAAGGGTACGGGAAAGAACTATTCAGAGAGAGACCCTGCAACAACCAGCAGTACTGGATGGCTTCCTTTGCCGCATATCCTCCACCGGACCAGAACCCCTTCCTCCCAGGAGAGAGTTCCTTTCCCCTTCCCCCAGAAATTGTATGAGGTGGTACAGGATAACTTCCAAGTCCTAGCCATGCCCTTTCCTTGCTACTGCAAAAATTAACCCTGTCCTGGCTGGAACCAGGACACCACCATTGCCCTATGTCCCTATGTTTAGACACTTCATAGATAAGCTTTTAACAGGCCTGGTTAAAGAACTGGGTTGAAGTCAAAAGATGTGTTGCAACATGGGAAATTCCAATTAGAAATATTGAAAAAGTCATCACCTCTGAAGGTTGTCAAACACCAGAGCAGAGAGCTGAAGTGTTTGTGGAGTCTCCATGCATGTAGTTACTGAGGTCTGATTGGACACAGCCCTGCACAACTTGCTATAGTTGGCCCTCCTTTGAGGAAGGACTTGACTGAAAGATCTCCAGAGGCCCCTTTCAGCTTCATAGTTCTGTGGTTTTGTGATTCCGTTTACACATGCAGGCATATTATTGCTCTGTGTTTAGAGCATCTGTGTCCTTGTGTCACTTTTTACTTTTGGAAAAAAAAAAACAATCTGACACCCTAGGCTGAACAGTTCTTATTATGCTTTATTCTGTGGGACTATGATTTAAAGATGAAGCTAACTAATATAAAAAAGTCCCTCTCCTTTTACTGAAATCCAAAGAAACTTACAAGTACTGTCTCAAAGGTTCATTGTTATAAAGATGTAAAGTCATTCCTATGCTTTGAATTGTATGTGTTTTAATAATATAAAAGGAACAGGGATGAAATTAGAGTAAAGCAGGATAATTAAGTTTTCCTTGTGTTAGCAATAATGAATGTATTTGTACTTGTTATCAGTATGTACCTGGAACAAGATGAGTCTACCTGATAGATAAAGCACTGTGGTTTGTTTTCAACAAACAAGGAACTGGCTTTGCCTGTTAATTAAAATGTAATGTCAACACTAATGGAGGTGTTTATAAAATCCAGATTTGATTTTTAAATTGAAAGTATGGGCCCTATATACTATGCATTATTTTCTTATCTAGAATCTTACAAAATGGACAAATGCAAAATTAAAATAGGGGGAGAGAGAATGGCTACTTCAGAGCTAACTGAGGAGAAGAACTGGAAGAGGGGTAGGTTGGTATGGATCCCACCTGAAAGATGATTTTCTGCCATTTTAGTGGACCTCTGAATAATTGCATAAAATTTTGGGTCTATCCTAATAAACTCTTCTCCATCTTCTGATTTCAATTTTGCCTTTTGATAGATTATTTGAGCAGACTCAAGAGCTAGAATTCTCTCTGAGAAACCTTGTCCTGATCATCTCTCTGCTGGTAGCTGGAAAGGGCAGTTGAATTCAATAAGGAAAAGTAATGAGTAATTTCTTACAGTCTTGAGAGGTCAGGAAGTTTGTATTGTTTGTCTTCCTTTTGCCTCAGGATAGTAAAATGACAAAGAAACAGTTTCTTCTGCTGGCTTTGCAGAGAAGCATGAAAGAATGTACCAATTGTTATCAACATCCTCTCCTGTGGGGTTTTTTTTTTTTTTTTTTTTTTTTTGCAAGGGATACCTTACTGGTAATAGCTGAACAGTATGTGAACATTTCTGTGATCTTAAAAAATATATTTGGGGGTAGCAGTGTGTGTATTTGTGTCTTTCTTCCATACCAAAGTCTTAATTATATGTTTTAGTCTTAAGGAGAGGCTTCTCAGTGCCTAGTTTTCAAACCTGTATGAAATAGATATGAACAGTGGAAAAACTGCAGCATAAATGACAGTGACACCACAAAAAACTGTGGCATTAGTTATAAGCAAATATTCTAAACTTCTAATTCCTCTGAGCTTCTTTACTAATATAGTGAAATTTTTAAAATGTCATCATTTTTTAGGTTATAAATAATACTTTTTATCAGTTTACAGGCTAATCTATATAATGTCTAATTAGCTCCCTTTCCTGTTGGGTTTGCCTACTATCGTGGCAGAAAAGTCAGAGTATGACTAAGATATGTTTTAGAATGCCAATTCCATTTAAGTGCACACTTTAAAAAACCTGAAAATGCAGACTAAATTCAAGCTTGGACTAGGGCATAATTATTTTGCGAATAGAGCATTTTATTTTACAGAAATAAATGTAAAAGCAACTGGATGTTAGGACAGCTTAGGATGGTCTATATAAATATATTAAAAGAAATATTTTTCTCTTGCAAGCCTTTGTATTTTCTAAGATAGGAGCATGGTGTGAGGCATGTTCAATGCATCGGAAGTATGCCTATTCTTTGTCAGACTGCCATCTCCTGCATTCATCTCATCCTTTCCTCAAAGTCCAAGTACAAAACAGCTCGTGTCAGATGGCCTTGAGATAAAGATAAGAAACCCTCTCACACTGTGGGGTACAGAAAGGAAATTTAACTCTTTCATGTATTACAACTTTTTTATTCTTGACCAGTACAAGATTTTCCAATTTTTTGAGCATTGATTTTATAGACTGTGTATGAATAGCTTCTTTTAATGCTATTTCCCATGAGTTGCAGCCTACATTTTCAAAAATGAGAAGTGGTTTGGGGTTCTTTTGTTTCTGGAAAGTCTATTTTTGAGATATCTCTGGAAGAGTCTGATTTTCAAAAGAGGATTTAGGATTTGCCACCTAATCAGAATATTTTAAAGAATCTTGAGAAGGATAGAATAGTCCCAAGTCAGTTTCTAAAATTATAAAGGTGAGGTGGTTAGGAACAATCAGCTCTCACTCATGCTGTCTGTCTTGGGGTGGCTTTATGATGTGTATCCCCTATCACCCCTCTATGCCCAGAAATTAACTTTGTGCGTTTCTCTGCCTTTAAACTGAGCCTGAGAGGGGGGAGAGGAAAAAAAAGCGAGCTAACTTTTCAAAGCAGTTGTTCAAGGACCCAGATACACACTCCTCTGTTTCTGCAGCAGCAAGAGCAGAGGAAACACCCTTCTTGCTTTTCAGCCAGCTTTCAGCTCATTTTCTCTGGAGGGAAACGGAGAGTTGAACTTTGTTTTCCTGGAACTTTGGTTTTTCCCTTCTTCTCTTCTGGACTGTTTCAACATCAGAACACACCAGGAGAATTTTCCACTGAGGCCCTGGAGGTGGGCCCACACTGACCCACCCCTGAAGAGGAGGAGAGAGACCACACCTACAGAAGGACTCTGAAATCTTCCCAGGTTTCTCTCCACAGCGAGAGGTTTTATTATTTAGCATTATTATCCTTTTCCTGTGTGTTTGTTAAATAAATAGTATTTATCTCTTTCACTTTCCTCCGAGGAAAATTTTTTTTTCCTGAACTTGGTGGGGGAGGGATGGTTGTAACCTGCCTTCTATCAGAGGATATTTTCCTCCAAATTTGTCCAAACTGGCACACTGTCAAAGACAATATAGTTGCCTGGCTCTATAAACATGACAACGAGAAATCCTTGCTACATTAGAAATAATACAAAGACCAGTAGAAAAAAATGGTGAAGGACAAGAGGAAAAATCCATATGTTAAAAGTATTAATACTTAATTATTAAATGTTCTCTTGTTTTCAAGAAGCATAGAAAGTAATTCTGCAATGACTTATTTTATCCATCCCGTCATTGAAAAATATACTCACTGGAAAATGTAAAATTTGCATCCCATTCATTTTTATTCATCCTTCCTGTCCATCTATTTTCATACTGCTGCCCACCAATCTAATATTTGAAAACCTTCTCCAAAATAAACATCTTTAAAGTACATTTTAAGATTCCTCTTCTCTGAAAACACAGTGGGTGGAACTCATGCTTACTGTATTTTCTGACAGCTTTTTTTGAACATCATGAAGTGTCACATTGTGGAACATCATTGTGGTCATGAAAAGTCCAAAGGCAAAAGTCTTGCACCACTCAGCTTAGTTTTTTTCTTTATTTAAATGCAAAAAGATATATTATTCTAGATATTTTAATGTCATGCATTATTAAAAAGCATAAGCAACACAAGAAAATTGCAGAATTACTTAGTTATGTTGTGGCACCCTATGTACAAAGTGCTGCCACAAAAATGTGATTTTTTTTCTGAAAATCATAAAATCATAGGCTGATTCAGGTTTAAAGGGATCTTTAAAGGTTATCTAGTCCAACCCCCTGCAAAGAGCCAGAACATCTTCAAATATCTCAGGTTGCTCAGAACCCCACCCAACATAACCTAGAATGTTTCCAGGGATGGGGCATCAACCACCTCTCTCGGCAACCTGTTCCAGTGTTTCATCACTTTCCTGGTTTCGGCCAAGGACAGGGTTAATTTTTTGCAGTAGCAGTGAGGATGTGTCTAGGTTGTTGCTCTATACCTCTTCAGGTTATCTCTTGGGGGCGGAAGTAAGGGATTCGCACTTCTGAGAAGAAGGGATCTGGCTTGGGTTGGGAAGAGAAGCATGGGCACAGAGGGTCCCTTGGCAGTATTTTTCATTGTCTCAGGATCCCACTGTGTCAGTTCAGGCTTGGTGAGCATTTTTTGCATGTAAATCACCCTCATTTTTTATATTTTTGTTATTAATATTGTTGCTGTTACCATTCATTTCCTTATCTCATTGCTATTTCCAGTAGAGTGTTATTTCAATGTGTAATCTCTGCCTTTTGTCTCTCTCATCAGAGGGAGTAGGGGGAGAGAAGTGGGAATACCATTCCTAAACCAGGACAATCACCCTCATTGTAAAATCTTACTCCTTATATCTAATCTAAATTGATCCTTTTCAGTTTAAAACCATTAACCCTTGTCCTATTGCAGGAGGTCCTGATGAAAAGTTCGTCTCTAAAAGTTTCTTATAGCCTCCCTTTAAGCCTGAAAGGCTTCCTTAGAACCTTCTCTTCTCCAGGCTGAACAAACCCAACTCTGTCACTTTTTCCTTATAGCACAGGTGTTTAATCCCTCCAAACGTTTGTGGCCCTCGTCCAGATCCACTCTACCAGGTCCATGTATTTTCTATGCTGAGGACCCTGGAGCCAGATGTGCCAGGGCAGAATCACCTCCCTTGACCTTCTGGCCACATATGTTGTGATGCAGGCTAAAATACATTTGACTTTCTGGACTGCAAGTGCACATTTCTGGCTCATGTCCAGTTTTTAATTCATCAGTAGCCCCAAGTACTTTGCAGGAAAATCTTAGAAGTAGAGGCTAAAGCAACATTATTTCTCTGGAATACTCATATTTTTAGTGAGAACAGAATCTAGCCCAAGAAAGGAAATAAGGGAAATGTAGTTTTAGTTTCTCAGTGCTATCTGAATAGGCCTGTCAGAATATGACAGTGTCTGCTAGGGATTAATAAATATAAATTGCTTATCCAAAAAGAACAAATTGTAAGAAAGCTTTAAAAATTTACTTTAGTTTTTTTACATTTCAGAGGAAATCAGCTGATGTTATGACAGTAGATTACATTAAGGAACATGACAGACAAAATGGCAGATAGAACAAACAAGTAATTCTGAGTAGGTTTTGGTTTCATTTCACATTAAATCGCTATTAATATTTTGGGAATTCAATAGCCAAACTGATATGAAAGACAGGAGAAATGGTGGAGTGGGAAAAAAATTAACTGAGAAATCAGAGTATGTCTTTTCCTGGACCTAGAAATATTTCAAGTCTGTCATGCTACCAGGATTTACTTCACCTGAACATATGGTCCATTAGGTAATGCTCGTTTTCTTTCCTAAAAAAAGAGAAAATATGCATAATAATTCTTCAGGAAATTTCTTAATTTAATTATAAATGAGCATGCTAAAAAAAGTTTCTTTTACTCCTGACGCAGGAGGTTCATGACGTTGGTTTGATTGAGGGTTGAGTAATTGAATGTAATGATATGTGAATGTCAGGATAATGAAAACAAAACAGAGTATGATGAATCCTTGTACAGATTAAGACATGACAGCAGGTGGTTGTGCTGCCATGCCCCCCCCCCTTACCCTTTCCCTCCACCACACTATGATCTGAGAGATGCTTATTACACCTCACTCTTAACAAAAAGCACCTGGGCTCATCAGAAATGCTATCTGTTCCCAGAAACTTATGCTGTCTGAACAAGCAGCTGTGTTTTTTTTAAATGAACAGCCTTAGAAAATTATTTTTTTTCCTGAATAACAACCCATGTCGAATAATATTTATGTTATTAAACTGTCTTAGGTTACAATGTAAAATGTAACCAAAAGTATGTATTCTATCACCATCTTCATAAGCTGTTAAAACCAGGTGGGGCAGTGTGCTTTATCTCTTCCATGACACATCCCTGATAACTCCCTCCGGAAAGATAGCTTCTGTTAATGGGCCACCAAGCCTCACTGCATGATTCATAAAATTAGATCATCCCATTGTGAGATACTTTGCCCAGGGGGAGGAACCAAGCATTCCTACCTGGATATAATCTGAGGTTTGGAACACCACACTCAGCCCTTACCTACTGGATTCCCAGAGGACAAGAGCTACATAACCACCACTGGACCTTCAGAGGAAGACCAGACCCTTCTACAGGATGACCACTTCAACAGAACCACATCTATCACCTCAAGAGGACTGCAGCCACCATTTAGTCAGCCAGATACCACCATCCTGCCCAACAGGATGTCAGGTTGTATCGTGACTGTTAGTGTTTCTGTACTATTGCATTTATTTGAATTTTCCTATTAAATTGTAGTTCTGACTTGGAGTCTCTCACTGGTTTGCTTTCAAACTAGCACATAAACTTTCAAAGAAGATTACCCAAATTAGAGCCAGGATGAAAAATTGCTATGACTCTACCCAACTTTCTTGTGGCCAATAAACAGTGGCCCAAAATGAGACCCTGTAAGCTCTTCTGGACCACAGCAAGCTGTGACCAGCAATCTCCTTCTGAGTGGGACCTCTTGGAGCTAGTGAACTTGGAAGATTTTTGCTTGGAGGATCACCAAACAACAATAATGGATCCTGGGCTGATACCCTCCACTCCTTAAGGCTCAAGCCTTTGCCTGTTGAGAAGATGCAAAGGCATCTGAAGTGACTATTTCACTGAACTTGGGTGTAATTTTTCACAGGTATCTTTTGCAGACTCATTATGTCTGTGTACATCTGAATGTGAATATACCACAGCAAATGTACTAGGAATGCTGCCTTCCTAGAGTTTTAAATACTTTAGATTTGTAAGTTAGGCCTGTACATAAGTTAGTGTTGTGGTATGGTAAATTCTATATGAATCCTGTGGAAAATTGTTTGACTTAAGTTAATATTTAAGTTAAGTGCTGTTGGGCCTTTAGTCCATATTCCTTTTTATCCTTACCCTTTCCTATCCTTTTGTCTTCCTCTTTGACCTCCACACAGATAGTTTTGGGTTTATTTCAGTTTGGATTTATTGATTCTGTATTTTGGATTTTTTTACTTTTTTTCTCAGTGTGCTTTAACCATCTAGCAAGTAGTAGAGCAAACCTTGCAAATGAATTTTGTCATGCTGTCACTTTTATATTAAATCTGCTTTTGCTGTTACCTTTGCTGATGATTTTTTAAGTGATCTTAAAGTACTCATTTGGAACACAGAACAATACCTGAAACAAATGGAAAGGTACATTATGATAATGATTTGATTGCATGTGATCTTGCTATTTAACTCCACCAGTAAGAAAGATTGGGGAAAGTGTTGCTACATGGACATCCAATGCCATCAAGAAGCAGAAGGCTCAGATGAAAAAGTTATGTATAGATGTTGACCACCTGTCCTGAACCAGACATTGAGACTACCCTGAGTGAATGTTGTGTTCCTGTGGCTGAGCTGTGCTGGTCACTGCAAAAACAACTGGGGCAGTCTCAGTTAATTGTGTGTGTGTATGCATGAGGCTAAGCTTTTCCTGACACTGCCTCTGTCTAATTTGGCCTGTTCAGTAAATTGAACTGAGCAGTATCATGACAACTTTTTTTGTTAATGGGCACTTACTAGGTGACAAATAACAGCATAGAAAAGTTCAGGCAGTGGGGATGGAAGCTTCTAATATACTTTATCTTTCTCCTTAAATTTCACACTCCTTGCTGCTGGTCTGCTAGACTATTTGAGCCTGATGGTTTTTTTTTTTAGTTTATAAAATCAAACCTTGTACATAACTCCATTTAACCAGAAAACAGTGTTTATCATGTTTCCATTTCTGTTGAGTGCTAAGAGCATCCTACAAAGTGATAAACATACTCACCTTCCAATTAGTTCAGAGAAACCACGAGCATTAAATACCCTGAGTAAGCTTACAATAAAATATTTTACTGCTAAAGGCATCACTTGCTGCTTACTGTTTTCATGATGCATCTTTGGCATAATGATATGCTAAACAAATTGTTGGCTTAATAAAATTTATATTAAAAGACAAGTTCAAAATATGAAGTTCTGGTCATAGAAATAATAGGTGTAATGGATGCTAAGAGTATTTTGAAGAAATGTAGATCCTATGCTCAGGAAATAGTGATGTTTAGATTTACTATTGACTTTCTGAAAGATAGAGTGGAATAAAGGCACACATGGCGCACATTAATAGCTGTGTTTGGTGCAGTGAGGATAGGTCATCCTTTAGAAGCTGCATATTCCCAAAAAATTCTGGCTTTTCTATGGATATACCATATGTGGTATAACATACCCACTGTGTTGCTTCTATCCTGACTGGTTTTTCCTCTCTTTTGTTTTAAGAGCTTTTTCAGTGCCTGAAAACCAAGAAACATCTCAAAATTTTAGAGTAATTAAAAATTGCACTACTTAGAAGGAAAAAAAAAGGGATTTGGGAGTTTGTATTTCTCTCCTCTTCCTTATCCTTTAGGGTATATTTTCAGTGAAATTTCAAAGCTTTTTTCCATGACTTGAAGAATTACAAGCAAAATTTTTAGCATGCAGGCTGAGATTTTCAGGTGGGCTTTGAATTCTTGCCTCAGGATCTTCCAGGAAAACAGAAATTATCATAAGACTTATGTTTAAAATCTTAACAACTGTCATAGCGAGACTACTAAGGACATGTCCACAGTGCCCAGTGGAGTAGGCAGGATAATTCTGAAGCTGGCAGGCACCATGCTAGTTTTGGAACCACAGATAATGTAACTGATGACATTTTTGCACATGTAGGACTTTCTGTCAGCACACCTACTGATTCTGAACTAGAAATCCTACTGCACCAAACTGCACCTGCTCAAATCTCTCTGTGAGTAGTTACATATGTGAAACTTGGTCATGAATAATTTATACACTAAACTATAGTTTATTACCAAAGAATAGATATCTGGGGTAAAAAGAAATCATATGCCTAGGTTTTGCTATAAGAAATAAATGAGCAATTAACATCATTTGTAGAATTGTAAAAATATTTGTATATTTAGTTTTCTGCCGGAAGGCTTCCTATTATTTCAAACAAGGTTAAGTAATAAAAATTTTCACACTAAAACCTTGTAAAGATTATTTTTATGAATTTTTTCTGTAATTGTTTAACATACTGTTATTCTTCAATGGGATTAACAACTTGGACACAGAACTTAAAGAAATATGAAGTAGGTTTGTCAATGACACTAAATTGGAGAAGCTGTCGACTCCCTTATGGGCAGAGAGACCTCGACAAGTTAGAGAGATGGGCAGTCACTAACCATATGAAGCTTAAAAAGGTCAGGTGCTGGATTCTATGCCTGGGATGGGGCAACCCTGGTTATGTGTATAGACTAGGGAGTGAGAGACTGGAGACCGGTGCTGGAGAAAGGGACCTGGGGATCCTGGTCAATGGCAAGTTGTACATGAGTCAGCAGTGTCAGGAGGGCCAATCGTGTCCTGGGGGGCGTCAGGCGCAGCATCTCCAGCTGGGCAAGGGAGGGGATTGTCCCGCTCTGCTCTGCACTGGGGCGGCCTCACCTTGTGTCCTGTGTGCAATTTTGGGTGTCACAATATTAAAAAGACTTTAGGCGATTAAAGAGCATCCAAAGGAGGGCCACGAGGATGGTGAAAGGTCTGGAGGGGAAGCCATATGAGGAGCAGCTGAGGTCACTTGGTCTGTTCAGCCTGGAGAAGAGGAGACTGAGGGGAGACCTCACTGTGGTCTTCAACATCCTCACGAGGGGAGGTGGAGGAGCAAGTACCGATCTCTTTATCCTCATGACCAGTAACAGGACTTGAGGAAATGGCATGAAGCTGAAGTTGGGGGAGGTTTAGGTTGGATCTCAGGAAACAGTATTTTATCCAGAGGGTGGTTGGGCACTGGAACAGGCTCCTCAGAGTTCAAGAAACATTTGGACAAAGCTCTCAGGCACACGGTGTGACTCCTGGGGTAGTGTCCTGCACAGGGCCAGGAGTTGGACTCAATGATCCTGATGGGTCCCTTCCAACTCAGAATATTCTATGGTACCAACCTCAGCTAAGTCTGGTGTTATAATCTTATAGTGCTCCTGCTCAATTAAGATATTTATCTCATTAATGTTCTTTATGCAAAACATGATACTTAGAAATAACCATGCCCTTAATGACCAGTCTTGAAATTATAATAAAAGTTTCAGATCAAAAGTTTCAGAATCTGATGATAAATTGAAAAAAGGAAATAGGATTTCTGGTTATTTTATGACTTTAGCTTTGGAACCTCCAGATCACCAGGACTTAGGGGATGGGGGTTTTAGGTTTTTTGTCTTAAGCATGTAGCTTAGAATACTGTCTATGCAGTGTGCTGCAAAAAAACCCAACAAAACAACCACCAGTACAGACTTGTTCTGACTGTAGTCTACATTGATATGTGCCTTCATGAAAAGTAGTTCCCACAGGAACAAACAGAAACTAATAACCACAAATAAAAGGCAGACTTAACACTGCTAGTTTGGGCATGAATGCTCATGATGCCCATATAGTACACCATGAACTGCTCTGGACAGTTTCCAGCCGATCCTGTTTAGAGAAAGATCAAGCTAAATTCTACTTGCCAAATAGAATGCAAGTCAGACTGAAATGTTTGGGCTTTTTTGTAACTAAATGATGCAGTTCACATTGCATTTGTGTGATATTGGTGCTTAGAATGAAAATTTAAAATCTTGTGTTTGATTTGTAGGAAATACTAGTACTTCTGATGTACTTTCTCCAAATTGCAGTTTTCTGATAATGAACCACTGTAATGTTGTTTTCCACAGACATGAATATAAAAGTAAGAGATTATCAAGGTTAAAGGCCTAAGAGTACTGAAAATGGCTCTTTCTTAATGAAGAGGTGCCATGCTGCTTAGACATCCTGACATGGTCATCTTCTGGGATTATTTTACCATTATATAGGATTTATTTTTTGGGTTTTTTTTTTCCCTTTTTCCTGAGAATGGGATATAACATGTGGTCTTCTGACTTAAATTTTATATAGTTTACCAAGAGATCTTGCTAATAATCTTGAGTTTTTTGAAGAGATTGAGATCAGCCATTTTGCAGATAATGTTTCTGAGTCAATTTCAATTAATTTGAAATTTAGTTTGAATTGATTCCTTTCAAGACTTATTTAAAAATAAAACAGAGTAACAAGACTAACTATAGGTATATAGCTATGTAGATAGGTATAGATATGTAGATGATGATGATTATTATTATTATACTTAGGGGGAACCTTATATTGCATTTCCTTAAAGCACTCTATAACATTAATAACACTTCTAATATAATTAGTGATAGGTACCTATTGTGTAAATAAGGTGAGGCAGATAGAGTTATTTTTTATCATCACTATCAGAAAAATCAGGGCAAAACACAGCCCATGCAGAATATTATGCTATGTTTGTACCACCAACTTAATATTGTTGATCAAAAACTATAGAAAGAATGAAAGTCATAGAAAGGTCTGAGAGGAATAGACTATATAGGACACCCCCTGGGGACCTACAGCCTGAGGAGGTTTCTATCTTTGATGGTATCAATGTTAGAAAAGAATTTCAGGACCTTATCTCATGCAAATTTGCATGTGATCTTCCCCTTTTGGTCATGAATATTAACTCATTATTTACTTCCTAAAGAGCTTAGGTGCAGAGGTCCATTCATGTCTGAAAAATTCATCATGGCAGAATTTAGTAAAAGAAAGAATTTCTATACCGTTTTCAAGTTCCTCTTAAAAGTTGGTTCTTTTTGTTTTGTTTTGTTTTTATGTGTTTTTTTAATGTGACAAACAACAACAATAAAAAGGCTATTTAATTTGGATCTAACTTTGAAATTATGAGTATTTTATTTTATCCTTGAGTTACCTGTTCTGTACTTTAAGCTGCTTCTTACACAAATGACCCAGACAATGATCTGCATCCCTATGCCTCTTTAGATATCTGATGAAAACATTCATTAAGTTGAATTCCCTCATGAATGTAAAGTGACAAGAAATGATTCTTCGTAAAGACAGCCAAAGGGAACCTAGTCATTTTGATTCATCCTGATGTGAGATGGAATACAGGAAAACAAAGTTGTCTTGTCTCTGAATAGGCTTTGAAATGTTGAAACATAGAGAAAATGTATTCTCTACTTCTTGGTTGCACTATCCTAGTTCTCATCATGGAGAGATGGTACATAGTCCTTTCAAATTTTGGATTAAAACAAACACCAAAGGTGTAGGTTTAGAAAGTCCATTACAGATTTGGCTAACACATCATAAAAATTTTTTGGACTTCCCCTGCATCTGAGAAAAAAAATAGTTTGAAGCTGAAAATTTAGATTTAAACAACTACAAGTGACTTCCTTCCTTTGGATTTTTTTTTTCTTATATGTAGGAGGGATGGCCTTCCAGTGTACGGGTTTTTAATTTGAAACCATTACTAATTTCATTGATTTGGTTTTGTATCTGTGTTTGTTATATTCACTTTTGTCGTTTACTTTCTATTTTTTTTGTAAGATGGAAATACAGACAACTGTCCTGTAAGAAAAATTTCAAAGCTGTCTTTAGTGGCTTTTACTAAATATGCACCTCTTCTAAGATCTCCCTACAAATGAAAATACAGTTTGCTGATTTTCATCTTTAGCTGCATCTTTCCTTTTTATAATCCTTAATTTATGAAATAGATAGGCACAAGGTATATTGATACTGACCTGAAGTTAGCATCATTAACAACACTTTTCAACCTTTTGGTAAGTCATAAGAGGAAGAAGCACATGCATATGTGTTCAGCCTTTCTAGATTTCACAAACTAGTCATAGAATTTCTGATCTTAGTGTTCACAATCCAGGATAATTTCAAATGTTTGTGTTCAGTAATGTGTTGTGTTCAAGCTGTTTTTGATTTGGATCTAACTTACAGTATTCATTTACCCTATTTTATATAATGTATTATTTTCTCTGTCATCATGTAGGCTTTGCAGGGAGAGTCCTTGAACTTGACAAATTAATAATGGGACAAGGCTTTTTTTTTCTCTTGGACCTACATTAAAACATTTCTGTGAACAGTGTTGTCGTTAAAATTCTCTCACTGAATATCTTTGTATAGCCTATGCATTTACCCACTCTTTTGAGAAGGCAAGAGAAGTACTGAGTCACAATAATGCATGGTGCTTGTCTCAGCTAGAGCATATATTTCCTTTGTCTGCTACTGAAAAAGGTGTTCCATCCTAGTTAACTTTGATATTTACTAGAGAGTGTGAAAGAACACCTCCTTTTGAGCCACAACAAATGATTAGAGAAGTGCATCTTTGCTGTGTTTCTATGTCTGATTCCAGACCATCATGCTTGCTTTTCTCCCAAGGGGTCAAGACCAACAGACTATGAAGAGGCAAGCTTTTACCAATAAATCTGCTGAGGACTGATGAAAAAGAGATAGAGATTTAACTGGCACTCATTTTTTGGGAAGTGTAATTACGAATCCGGAGAACCAAAATGTGTGTCAGAATGTGTCACAAAGAGTGAGAATGAGTGATATTGCAGAAGTGGGAGGAAAACTTAAGGGCTTTAGGCGGCCATTGCTTTTGGTGTAATAGATTCAGTGAGTATAAGAAATGCAGACAAGCTACCTACAAGAAAAGTGCTCTGTATTGATTTTCACCTTCTTGAAGATCATCTTTCATAATACTATACATTTAAAATATTTTGACTATGAATATAATTTTTTGTCTTTTCAGACTTACAGATGGATGAAATTATTCTTACATGACTTTGTCAATAGCAATTATAAGGTTTCATTATAATTTGTTCCTGTTTTTTGATTTTTAAAAATTTGTTCATTATTCGGTATTATTTGACAAATAGTTATGTAGACATTCCAGACAGGGGTTTTTGTTGTTAGGTAGCATTTTACTTTGATTTAATACATGCTTTTCTATTCTTTATGGCTTATTGTTCCACACATTAAACTAAGCCATCAATAGACCAATCCAAAGGGCTTTTGAATTTGCAAAATTTTATTCGTTATAAAAATTTCCATGAAGATAAGCTGTCTGCTGCTCTCTGCTTCTCCTTCTGACTCTTATCCATTAAATTTTCCAGTCATGCTTTATTTCTCAAGCAGTTGGCTTTCAGCAGGCCCTGTGATAATGTGATAGACTGATAAATTAATCTGAAATTAAGCTGCCCCAGTCACTAATGGTGAGTTCCAATCTCATACTGAAAGAATTTGTATTTTGACATACCTTTCCATGCACTTTCTATGTTTAGGATCACTTTTTCCTGCAGTTGGTTCTTTTTTTTTTTTTTTTTTTTTTTCATTTTGATAGCTAGAAATTAGTTTCCAGAAGATTATTCAGACTCTGTAATAAAGAAGACGAAAATAATCTGACTTGCACCTCAGACTGAGTGTTGATACTAATGTCCATCCCCTGACTAAAAAAACTACTGTGACCTTATAGAAACATAGAATGTTAAGGTTTGGAAAGGACCTTAAAGATCATCTAGTCCCAACCATGCCCAGCCATGGGCAATGACACCTCCCACTAGACCAGCTTGCACAAGGCCTTACCCAACCTGGCCTTGAATGCTTTCAGGGCTGGGGAATCCACAACCTCCCACAGCAACCTGTTCTGGTGTCTCACCACCCCAGCAGCAGAGAATTTTTTCTAATATCTAAACTGAATTTTCCCTCTTTCAGTTTTTACCTATTACTCCTTGACCTATCACTACTGTTCCTGATGAAGAGTCCCTCTTTGGCTTCTCTGTAGTCCCCCTTCAGATACTGGAAGGTTGCTATGGGGTCTCCATGCAACCGTCTCTTCTCCAGGCTGAACAGCCCTAATTTCAGTCCTCTTATCAATTTTGTGTTCCTCCTCTGGACCTACTCCAATAGTTCCATGTCCTTCTTATTTTGGGGGCTCCAGAACTGTATGCAGCACTCCAGGTGGGATCTCAGCAGAGCAGAGTAGAGGGGGAAAATCACCTCCTTTAATCTGTTGGCCACACTGCTTTGGATGCAGTCCAGGATTCCCTTGGCTTTCTGGGCTCTGAGCGCACACTGTTGGGTCATGTTGAGTTTTTCATCAGCCATCCACCTGAAGTCCTTATCAGCAGGGCTGCTCTCAATTGCTTCACCCAACCTGTGGGTGTGTCTGGGATTGCCACAACCCAAGTGCAGGACCTTGCACTTGGTTTTGTTGAACTTTATGAGGTTTGCATGGGTCCACCTCTCCAGCCTGTCCAGATCCCTCTGGATGCCATGCCTTCCCTATAGCACGTCAACTGCACCACACAGCTCAGTGTCATCAATGAACTTGCTGAGGGTGCGCTTGATCCCACTGTCCATGTTGCCAACAAAGATGTGAAACAGACCTTGATCCTTAATTTTCTGAACTGCTGTCATCTAACTGAGGTTACTTCAGAAATATTTAGGATATCTTTTAGAAACAAGGCAGTGTTGCAATCACATGGTCTTTCTTCAAGAAGTTTTCCGTGTGCTTATCAATTTGAGCCAAATTCACAGAGGATTAAAGGTCATGAGCATAATTAAATTCCAGCAAGTGTTATGAGATCAGCAATTACCATTTTTGTGTGGCCAGCTGTTAGGTCTATCAGCACACACATGCTTGCTGGCCAGCAGCAGCACACGCAGCCACAGCATATGCTGTCACTTGTCCATCTGGGGCAGCCATGGAGAAATCTACTGGAGAGGAACTGAAAGATTTATGAGGATGAGAGAGATAAATACATAGAAATGTGATTGCAAGGCAGTTAGAAACATGAAGGACACATCATGTTACAGAACTATTGTCCTGCAGTGTGTTGTACTATGAAGTCATTCTCTATGACCATCCTTATTTGGCAAATATAGATTCTGGTTTTGTAAAATTTTTATCCTGAGACAGAAAAGTAACTGATTTATTAGGGGTGGGGTTTTGCATTTTTTGTTTTGTTTTATGACTTTATTCTATCTTTATTACTTTCTAAAATTACTAGTAGTCTTATAGGAAATAGCTGAAGTAATTTTATTTTACCAGACCCCTCATAAAATCTCTGAATAATATCCGTGTCAGCGAAACCTTTACTGTAAAAGGGCTAATTTTTTTGTCCATCAAATCTTTCTTTATAGTTAGCAAATTATTTGGCTCTTTTATTTTTGCAAATTATATGTAAGCTGCTTCAGATTGTCATTATTTCACAATTTTTGACTGAAGACTGGATGCAAACATATGGTAGGCTAGTCATTTGATGTGTTCACTTTGAAGATGTCTTCAGCTGTCTGAAGTTCATTATTCACAGGTTGTGACAGACCCCCACCATTTCATACTCTCAAATGCTTTCTGACTGAATGACTGCAACTTTAGTAGGAAAGAACATTTAAAGTTCATCTATCGCATCAATATTCATATGCAAACTCAGGTGTTTCCCTAAGGAGTTGACACATCACGACTTCTGGTTTGATCAAAAATCTATTTTCTTTGATGTTCATGGACAAAAGTACATAAAAATTCTGCAGACCACTTGTACTACTACAGCTGCAACAGGTCTATATGTGTAATAGGAAAAAAAATCAGGGAAATACAATGTCTTTTATTGCTAGTAAATTACACAGATCTTAAACTCCATCTGGCTTTGTCTTGACTATTCAAATAAACTTGTTTCCCCTTTGATCTCATGCATTATTTCAAGCAATGCAGTCGAGACTGTGTCACTGAGCTGAAAACGAGGTAGTTTAGAGAAGACAGGATAGATAGTTAAACTGTAATCACCCCAAATAGAAAAGATCTGAGGACAACTGCTGTGGTCATATGAAGAAGGTGTAAATTGCATGGAGTTCATGTTTGCAACAAGTTGAAATGATTGATTTTCCTTCTCTGTGTATTTTACAAGCAGCTACTAGGTTGGCAAGGAATCTGTTTTAGCAGCTGAAATACAGAAAACAAAGACGCACTTAGAACTTTCGGAAACTCCATAAATTATTTATCTGGACCAAATACTTTAGTAGTTGACCATTTCTAAAGAAACAGTCCTCCGAAGGCTCATTTTCAAAGTACGCCATTGTAAATGGATTGAGCAGTTCTGTGCCTAAATTAAGAAGAAAGAACAATAACTTTATATTTTCTGTAGTAAATATGTTCTATTGGTCTCATAAGTAGAGCTTATGAGTTCTAAGATTGAGATCTTTGCTTTATATTACATCACATCAATTTTTGGATTGAACCCATTGTCAGTATGCTTTGAGATGCCCATCCTGCAACTTAATAAGGTTTAGATAAAATGACCTTATATATGAATGCATAGATGCTGATGTATCACGTGAAGAACATACACCAGAGACTGAGTACAAAAATTAAATTAATTAAAGTGAGATAAGAGATCTTTTACCTAAGACATATTTGCAAGAAAAACACCTGAAACAGAGCATTTTGTAACAGCCATAATCTCGATGTTTGCTTATGATAGCAGTAAACTTTTTTGTTTTGTCAATGTGAATGATCCTTAACTTTGCCTCGGTCTATCCAAATTACCTGTTGTTCTTTAATTTCAAGCAAAAATATCAGTGTCTTTGTGTGGCATTGTTTTGCCATTAAAGAAAATGTTGTTTTGGTTACAGAGTCATATTTTTATAGATTTGGGAAGTGTGTAGCAAACATGTGTTTATCATTTATTGTGGAAAATATGTGAAGGAGGGTAAAGTCTGTGTGAGTCTTACTTAACTGTTTCTTGCAAATATTCTCCCTTTAGTTGCTGAGAAGGTTAATACCCTCAATGTTGACATCTTTTGGTTGTGAAGACAAGAAAGTATTATTAACCTACAGTGTTCCTTTATAAAAATTTTTGGGTTTCAAGAAATGCAAATAGATAAATAAATAAATTTGAATGTGTTCAATAAACATACAATGAGTCAATATTTAGACAGCTTGGTTTTGCTTTAGTTTTGGACTTGAAGTTTCAAAGTTTAGCTAAATCTAGCAGAATCAACTGAAAAAAAAAAATAGCATTGGCTAGAGACTACCAGTTTGCACAGGTGCAAATGGGTTTGATCATATGTTAATTTATCAAGAGCCAAGGGCACAACTCCAAACTGCAAAACCAGATGCTCTGCTTTTTTCTCTATATGAGAGAGATGGAGAAGAGAAAGACTGAAAACTGATGAACCATGGGAAGATTCTGTTTTTATGATCTGGAGTTTAAAGCAATCATAAAATTTGAGAGACTGGAGATGGTTTCAAATATATGGAGGCCAGCATTCCTTAAAATATAAAAATTCCTGGTTTATCTATGCAGTTTATCTACTACAGAGGCTCTTGAACCTTTTCTTATTATTATTTCTGGTTTTCCCCCTGTTCACTGTAATTCCAGCAGGAGAAATTCCCTCCAGCAAAATTGCTTTCCTTTCTCATCCCTTCCTTTCCTTGATCTCTGGTGGCTCTTGAATCTATTATGGCACTCTGTATGAAGCAAGCTTATGTCAATTCACATTCTTTCATCTCCTTTTTTAATTAAATTCACTTGTTTTTTTAGTGGCACCATAAAAATGTCTGTTGCAGTTTATTAAAATCTTGCATTATGAATATTTATTTTAGATATAAACTTTCAATGTATTTCAACAGATAAACTGCCTCCCAGTAAAGCGTGGAAGTGGGAGGGAGAAGAAGAAAAATACAATTAATATCTTTTATAGAAGAGATGCAGACCTTTTAGACCTGTAAACTTGTATAAATTTAAAGCATGATATTAGATGTATTGCAGGCTACAGCTGGACATTTGAGAGGGTTGGGGGAATTAATTAGTGAATCTCTTGAATATAATTCCAATTGGATGTAAATAAATGTTCCAGAAGTGATATATTTACTTGTACTGATAACATTGACTTCCTTATTTTATCAACACCTTGCAATTAATTCTTTTTATGTTGTTCATGCCATCTTGACTGCTATTCTGACCTCCAAGCTATAGTAAAAATACAGCTCACTAGTTTTCAAGTATGTATCGGAATGATATTTAAATTACTTGAAAACATGTTTTTCTTTGGAAGATCTATTACCTTTCATCCAGCCAAGGATCTTGGTCTGCTTTTCACAAATTACTGCATCCAGTTGTTATTTTAAATTCATTATGGCCAAAATTAATCTCTTGATCTCCTCTTTCAAAACATTTCACTAATTCATTTTCCATCTTAGGCAGAAACATCATGGTTCTCCAAATTACTTTACTAATGTCAAGCTTAAACT
Source organism: Corvus kubaryi (assembly GCF_017639235.1). NCBI lineage: Eukaryota > Metazoa > Chordata > Aves > Passeriformes > Corvidae > Corvus > Corvus kubaryi. The sequence goes on along the minus strand of NW_024582056.1, from coordinate 3,084,969 downwards.
CCTGCTGTCTCCAGGGGGATGCTTTCACTGGGTTTCTCTCAAACCTTGTCAGTCCAACTGTGCACGCAGTCAAAACATTTGTGCAAGCTTTTATTATTGCCTACATTAACTATGACAACATCTGTTCTCTAGACTTCCTTACAGCAGCCTTGCTCCTCTGAAGTCATTGCAGGATATTGCTGTTATAGTCACCCTGAACTCATTTACTGAGCATTATTGTCCTTCAACATTTTTAATTTTACTTTTTTCCAGGTTTTCTCCTGTGTCTTTCCAATAATTCAGTTCAACCATCATTGTAAAATCTCATCAGACATCTAGTCAGACTTGCTTCATTTCCCTCTACAAGTCAGTTTTGCTAAGATTAGGATCAATTTAAGAAACCGTTGAAGTATCCTTTCAACTCTGCTGAGTAGGTGTATTGGGTCTGGCTGAGCTGGAGTTCATTTCCCCACAGCAGCTCTCACAGTGCTGTGCTCTGCATTGGTGGCTGGAAAGGGGTTGGTAATGCACTGGTGTTTTGGGTACTGCTGAGCAGCACTGGCACAGCATCAGAGCTGTCTCTCAACATTCTACTCCCCATCAGAAGGCTGGGGGTAGGCAAAATCTTGGGAAGGGACATAACCAGGCCAGCTGACTCAAACTGACCAAAGCAATATTCCATACTATATGATGTCAACTCAGGTACAAAAGTAAAGAAAAAGGAGGAGGAAATGAGGACATTCATTACTTAAAATGTTAGCCTTCCAGAGCAACTGCTACACTTCCTGAAGTCCTGCTTCCCAGGAAGAGGCTGGACATTGCTTGTTGATGGGAAGTGGAGAATAAAATCTTTATCTCTTTGCATGCGAACACATGATATTTTGGTTTTTGTTTTTAGTTTTGTTGTGGTTTTGTTTCCTTTTCTCAACTTATGACTTTCATTCTGTCTTATTTTCTTTCCCCATCTTGCTGAGGGAGGAGAGTTACAGAGTGGCTTGGTGGGTATCTGGCATCCAGCCAAAATCAATCCACTCCAATAAGTATTAACTTATATCTAAGCCTTTTCCCCTAACTTTGTTTTTCCTGTTCCCAAAATGACAATGAAAAAAATGAAGTCAATAAGATACTTTCACTGTACTGTATTGTGGGGGTTTATTTTTATTCTTGTTCAAGAAAACCACAGGGCTTCTAACAGAGGAGGGTTTGATCAGGGTAGATAGAACTTTAATTCTTCAAGGAAATGTGATTAAATTGTTCTGTGGAGGTACATTGTGATAGAATCCCAAGCCAGTCAAAACTTTGGGTTTTTCCAGAGCTTTTCTGTGTAGAAAGTTTTCCAAAACCTTAAAGGTGGAAAAGATGTAAGTGAAAATTTTTTTTCAGAATTTTTAAACAAAAAAAACTGCAAGGGATTGGTCGGATAGGACAGAAATTATAAGAATTCATCATATGTTCTCCCAATGTGGCCTTGCAGGCAGATTCCTACTTCCATGTTAGTTTGTTTATCACGTCAGTGGCCTTGAGTTGGAACAAACTCTACCAGGTCCCTTTTGGCCTCTGAAGAGTTCTCTTTCTGACATCTCTGTGGCCTGCCCTAGAGATGGGAGTCAGTCGTACCACTGATATACAAGATAAGAAGTGACAGGTGTCCTGAGACTGTTTGTTCCCAGCTGCCTTTCCCAGGGTGTGGATGCCTTTACTGTGACTGATGCTTGGCTGTTCCTACAGAAGGAGCAATCACTCCATCCAGCACACACCTTTTCAGAGGAATACAGACGTAACATACACAAACATCATAACATACAAGCTGAAAGTGCCATACCAACTATTGCACATTTAATTGACTATCTTGGACTGTTTTGGAGAACTAAAATTACTTTGGGGACAAAAATCAAATCACTTTATTGATATCTAAGGTGAGGCTGCATTAAACTCATATTTAGCAGAAAAAGCCAGATTCAAGACGTTCTTTCTTAATTGTTTTTAAGTTCAGCAATTATCCAGGCAAGTGTTGTGGATCTGCCTATAATGAACGAAGCCTGATTCAATCCATCCTGAGGTAATTGCTCCTGCTTCAGAGGTGCATCTCTCATTTCCCTGATCAAAGAAAAAAGGCAGTTGAGGCACCTAACTTTCAGAAGGCCATCCTTGGGGCTTAGGGTTTGTCACACTGTTCAGTTTAAACTTCTTGAGAATACTAAGGTTTGGATATGAAGTTTTAAAAATGAGCAATTTAAAGACTTCATTTCAAAATCAGTTTGGTTTATTTTTAAATTATCAAATATGACAAACCAAGGAAACAAACCAGGACAATCTGTCATGTTTTAAGGTTAAAAAAAGTATTTCCAGTAAAAGAAATGTCTGGTTAAATATGGAAATGTTTTCCATGAGTAGAATTTCCTAGAACACAGAATTCCCTTACTTGCCAAGCTTCAATGGCAAAAAAATTAAGGCTGAAGGTTCCCAAAGACAAAAAGCATTTTCCACCAACTGTCCGCACTCAGCAACAACAGAAAAACAATGTGGTAGAAGAATTCTAAGTATGACTTGCAGAATATCCAGTATTGAGGGGTAACACACCTGCATCTGTATTTGGAATATATATATATATAGTTGAAAAGTACAATGGGAGTGTATTTTATATACATAGTACAGTGGGAACAGCTCTTGTATTTTATGTATTTATTCACAAAGCATGTACATATTGGATTTGTTTTTTCTGATCATAATCAGAAAAACTATGTTTTCAATACAGCTGGAGATGAAAAAGGGAAGCTGGATAAAACTTAAGTATTTTCTTACAAATCAGTAACATCATTACCCACATGAAACACAGCAGTGATGATGGGGTCTCTTTGTGCTTGGGGATAACTAATTCCTACATGTACAGTCCTTAGTAAGGTGATTCTTAACATCTTTGGTGAATGAGAAAACTATTCTAGTTGACATATTGGCCCTATAATTGCAATATTACTAAATCAAGTGGGTTTTTTTTTCTTTTTTGGCCTACTGCTAAAGTTTGAATATCAAGAAAAAGCTGATCATTTAGTTAGCTCTAGCTAATTAATAAGGTTATACATTATCTAAGACCACAGCTATTTTGTTTTTCTTATTCACTTTTTTCTCTGTTTTTCCTCAAGTCCTAATGAGGCATTTTCAAGACATTTTGCCCATTTTAGAACCCATTAATCAAGAAATTGCCTAATTCAAGCATTTTCTTTTAAAAAAACCTTAATGTGATATTTACTTTAAAATATTAAAATATCAACCTTAAAAAATTCCAAGGAAATGTTGCCAAAATTTTACCCATTTTCCAAAAGTTTAGTTGATTTTTTAGTTGTTTGAAGAACAGGCCAGGTTTTGGTAGTGGAGGGGTTGCAGGGGTGGCTTTCTCTAAGAAGCTGCCAGGAGCAACCTCCATGTCCAGCAGAGGCAGTGCCAGCTGGCTCCAAAATGGATGTGCTGCTGGCCAAGGCTGGGCCAATTAGAAATGGTTGTAATGCCACCAAGTAATATGATAACATATTTAAGAAGAGGGGAAAAGAAGTTATTGTGCGTTTGAAATTTCATCCAGAGAAGAGTGGTGTGAGAACATGTGAAAGAAACAACTGCACACACCAAGGTCAGTGCAGAAGGAAGGGGAGGAGGTGCTCCAGGCACCAGAGCTGAGATTCCCCTGCAGCCTGTGGTGCAGACCATGGTGAAGCAGCTGTGCCCCTGCAGCCCATGGAGGTCAATGCAGATGCAGAGATCCACCCGCAGTCCATGGAGGAGACCCCTGCCAGAGCAGGGCATGGCATGCTCCTCCCGGAGGTGAATGCCTGAGAGGGGGCTGTGAACCCATGGGAGGCCTGTGCTGGAGCAGGCTCCTGTCAGGGACCTGCAGACCCATGGAGAGAGGAGCCCACACTGGAGCAGGTTTCCTGACAGAACTTGTGACCCCATGGGGGACCCACGCTGGACCAGCCTGCCCTTGAAGGACCGCACCTGTAGAAGAATGACCCATGTTGCAGCAGCCTGTGAAGAACTGTTCCCCATGGGATGGATTTGTGTTGGAGAAGTTAATGGAGAACTGTCTGCTATGGGAGGGACCCCATGTTGGAGCAGGGGAATGATTTCTCTGCCTGAGCAGTGGCAGAAAAAATATGTGATGAACTATACCCCATTCTCTGTCTCCCTGCACCACTGGCAGAGAAGGTAGAGCTGGGAAGAAGGGAAGGGTGGGGGAAAGGTAATTTTAAGGTCTTATTTTACTTCTCATTATCCTGCTCTGGTTTTGTTAGTAATAAATTAAATTAATACCTCTAATTCTATTCTGTTTTGCCTGTGGTGGTATTTGGTGAGTGCTCTCTCCCAGTACTTATCTCAGCTAATGAATCCTTTGTTACATTTTCTCTCCCCATCTAGTGGTGGAGGGAAATGATAGAGAGGCCTTGGTGGGTGTTTGGCACCCAGCCAGGGTCAACCCATTACAATATTTAATATTGCGAAGTTAAATACAGTTATGAAGAATTAATTAGCCTCACTGTCCACTAGGAAAATGGACATCACCTGTGAAGAACTTAAGAAATAGGCATCAGTTCTCTTCGTCAGTAGGCTTGACCTTGGGACATTCAGATTATGCTTTCATTCTAGATTTTCTGTACTGATACTTAAATTCTTTTGTATTCTGCTATATTCTAGATCTCCTTCTTTCTGTTTTTGTTGTTGTTGTTTTTAAGCTAAAAGTAATTATTCCTATGTCTTTCGTATGTGGTTTCTGCTCTTATAAAAATAGGCAGTTTTTGCTACACCTTAAGTCTAAAAATCATCCATGCTTAAGGAGGCAAAAATGTACATAATGGTGTGCTGTGAACCCAATCTTGAAATCCTTTTCCATCGCATTTAATTAAAATTGTAATAATAAAAAAAGGGATTGCTTTGGGAATGGGTAAAGGAATATGAATGTTTTCATTTCTAGGTCAGTAATTCAAATCTGTCAAATTTGATGGAGATGTATAATTCCATCAAGCTCTTTGCTGAGAGCAAAAAGTTGCTTTTTTCACAGTCTGATTCAAGATAATAGTGAGCAAGGGTCCACATAGCAAACCTCATACAAAGAATTTGAACTACTCAGCACTCATACTGGCAAACCTTTATAGAACAGGGTTTGCACCAAGGATGGGTGCAAATGTAAGTGTACTACATTTCCTTCTTTTGGCTAGCCCATCTAGCCTAATACCCAATTAAGTGACTGGAAAGCTGCCCATTGGAAAAGGATCTGGGGTCCCTCAGCTGAACATGAGCCAGTGTGTGCCCAGGTGGCCAAGAAGGCCAATGGCCTCCTGGCCTGTATCAGCAACAGTGTGACCAGAAGGACCTGGATTGTCCCCCTGTACTTGGCACTGCGTGAGGCTGCACCTCAAATCCTGTGTCCAGTTCTGGGCCCTAAAATCAGGAAGGACATTGAGGTGCTGAAGTGTGTCCAGAGAAGGTCAAAGAAGCTGGGAAAGCATCTGGAGCATAAGTCTTGCAAGGAGCAGCTGAGGGACCTGGGAGTGTTTAGACTAGAGAAAAGGAGGCTCAGAGGGGGATCTTACTGCTCTCTACAACTACCTGAAAGGAGGTTGTATCCTGCTGAGGGTCAGTCTCTTCCCTAAGTAACAAGGAATAGGACAAGAGTAAATGGCCTCAAGTTGCTCCAGGGAAGATTGATTTGGATATTGGGAAAAAAGTGTTCACAGAAAGAGTAGTCAGGCTCTGGAATGGGCTGGCCAGGGTACGGTTGAGTCACCATTCCTGCAGATTCTGAATAAATGTATACATGTGGTTCTTGGTTATGAAACATAGATTTAGAAGAAACATAAAGATTTTAGTTATAGGCTAGCTGTGTTGAAATTAGTTAGAATAGGAAGGAATTTGGGCCCAGCTAGAGTTAATTTAAATAGTTAAGAGAGCTGGACCTGAAATGGGTTTTAAGACCTTAGTAACTGATTACCAAATAACTGATGATCTGCCATTTGTATGTTTGCTTAGCTGTGCTTAGAACGAGGAATAGAAACATTGATAAGTTGGTGTAGGGAACAAGGACAATCACCAACAAGGACAATCACCAATTTCCTCCCTTTGTGGGAACCCGTCCAAAAGTCATGCAAGAGGAAACTTAGAGGTCACTAAAGTAATTAGGATTGTTAAAGTTCAGAGAGGTGAAAAGGTCAAAATGAGGAAGATGAGTTACTTCATCTTCTTAAGACCACTGGCCCAATTCAAGACCACCGACTCAATTCAGAACACACACTACGCATGCTTAATGACATGTAAGCTCATTTCCATATGAAATAGAGAATGGGAGGTGTTAATGGTATGAATATACATTTGTATTTTGGATATTCATAATATCTGGAAATAAAAAGTGTCATGTTTGCTTGTATCGGGGCCCTGCATCTTAGGGAGCAATCCCACGCAGTGCCTGGCGCCAAATAAAACATGCACTTTCTAACTCTAAACTGTTAGAGAGTTTTGTCCGTCTCAGTTGGATATCGGCATTAGATCGATATTCATATTTTGGTAAATTGGTTACATGGTTTAGTGGTACTTGGTACTTGGTTTAGTGGACTTTGCAGCGCTGGATTAACCATTGGGCTTAGTGATCTTAAAGGTCTTTTCCAAGCTAAATGATTCTATGATTCTGAATTTAGAGCCTATTTAATAACATTTTGTATCTTAGTGGGAGACTTCAGTTTCCAGTTCTGTAAATGCACACATGTAAGCAGTAAATTAACACACACACCCAGGAAAACTGAAATTGGCTTTATTGCCCCATCAATTAGTAATTATGCACTCCTAGGTAGTCCAGTGGATTTTAAAGGAATAGTGAGGTGGTATTGCTTCAGTCAACCCAGTGAACTTGTTTATACTTTCCAATCAGGCCTGAATTTATTGTCAAGATTAATAACTATGTATACAGTACTACAGGGAGGATCTGTGCAGATCTGGTCAGACAGAATATTCTGGAAATGTTTTTTCTTCAGATAATGGCAATTCACTACAGTTATACTTTTTTGCAAACATGCCATTGTATTGACCATAAATTTGGGAATTTCTTGTTGCTCCATCACTTGGATGAGAAGGATACTCAATTGTACTGGCTGTCCGGTTAGGTAAAGTCAAAAACTTACAGGTCCCAAGAAAGTGTCGTAAGACTGAGCTGGAAAGGCAGTCCCTTTTGAGGATCATTCTTCCCTTTATCAGTATGGTGACTGAAACCTTAGTGTTTTCCACTAAAAAACTAATAATATTCCCCAGATATGGGGAAATTCAGATTCATTTTTCTACTATTCTTTGTACTGAATACTTAATTTCAATATAATTCAGAGGTCTGGGAAATACATTCTTTACCCATGTTTTCATTGTTTTGAGGTAAGACAGTATATGCCTGTGTGTGCCACATCCTTTTGAGGTGACCAAATTTGGCTGTTGAGAAACAAAGCTACATGTCAAAATTTTCCAATGTTTTTTCAATACTACATTTCTGGTTCTGGCAAATTTTAATTATTTCTGTAATAAATATAAGCAACAGTCCTTTTTGCCACAATATTAAAATGACTAAATTTTATTTGCTTCTGCATAGGCAGATGATTGAGTTGAAGCATAGGGAGGGATTAGACTTATTCTAATTTCCAGGAATATAGAAAGAAACTCAGATTCTCATAGTTGTGTTGCAGTTAACAGTATGTACTGGAATAGAATTCCACTACTTATACCTGTATCATGGGGGAGTGTTGTGATACACTACTGTTTACATCCCTCTCCTGCCTTCTTTTTGTCACTTGTTCAAGGATCTTCTATTACAACTGATGTAACTGAAAAAGGGGAGGAAAATACCTTCTTTTAGTAGAAATTGAGCCAAAGAAACAATGAGTTGTGGTACAAGCTTGTAAGAAATACTGAAGTCTTTAACACAATTGAAACCCAAGTGACCTCTTTAGAGTAAAGAAGAAAAAAAGTCAGTCATCCAGACTGTAGGAAGAAGACAGGGCATCAGAGAAACCCTTAATGTATTTGTTTTATTCATGTAGCCATGGTCACAGCTTTTAGTCATGATTAATGCATGTCACTGATGCACCACTTTTAACATTATTTTTTATTTAAAGAAACTAAGTAGGAAGTATTAAAAGCCTCTCAGTTCAGATTTTAACTTAAGAAAAAAAGAAAAGAAAAGGAAAGCTAAAAGCAAAATGGTTACTGATGGCATAGGAATGAGGACAGTCTTCAGATGCTTTATAGGAGGATAGGCAAGAATTCCAGAGCACAAGCTAAAACATTGCTAAAGTACTTGCGTTCTGGATTTTTTGTGAATACTGTTTATTAGTCAGGGAAAATATCCAAGTTATTTTCTTCCAGTTTGGAGGATGTGGAGGAAAGCAGTCTTGGATTATCTTACAGATGTGCTGTATGAAGAAGAGTGTAGGTTTTGGTGCTTTTTTCGTTCTATTAAGACAACCAAAGTAAGGATTTCTTCTAAGAAGTCAAATATCTGAAAAAGTAAAACATTCAGGAATTGCTTCTCCATTACTTTATCCTAGAGAGTCTGCCTTTTCTTTTTTCCTAGGTGGTTTTTTATTATTTTCTCTGCTTTTCCTTTCATTTGTTCTTCTCCTGCTGCGTGATTCTCTTCTGCTTTATTTTCCTTACATTTTTTATTTTTTCTGTTTTCCCCTACATTTCTTACAGAAAATTCCATCTCCCTCCTTTATGTGACCTCTTCAGTTGCTTCCACCCTTATCTTCTCTTTCCATGACCTATCACAATGAAGGCAACCAAACTGCACAAGATGCAGCACTTTATTTATTTATTTATTTATTTGCTCATCTCACAAGTAAAAGACTGACATATTAATATAGTCCACTGTGCAGAAAAAAAATTGTTAACCCTTGCTATATGTCACGTGAAGAGTCTTCACTAAAGACAAAATATTTCCCTTTGAAGTAGTTATACAGTGGAATAGCATGCCAATTGCTACTTCAATACTGGTGCTGAGCCTTTCTTGAGAATAAAATACCATAAATTAGATCCTGGATAGCAGTTTTTAAGATTGAAATGAACACAAACCTTCTCTGATAGTGAAAAGTAAGGCTGCTTCTGCTTTGGTCAGTGCTATCTTATTCTGTGAAACTGTCTTTCCTGAAGCTGAATGTGAGATAGTCCCTCCAGTGTGTTACTATTTCAGCACAAAGCAGGAGAAACAGGAAATAACATATTCTCTGGCTTAAGTGGTAGAGCTGCATTTGCTACTGATATCTCTGATTGAAGTAACATTCCAAATACCTGCGGGGAAAGAAGGATTTGAGGATTCCTGCAGCACTGTTCTTAGCATTGCCTTAGCCACTGCCACAAACTAGGTCTTTGCAAGCAGACAGCTCTTGAAGAATGACTCTCGACATCACACTGGGGAGTTCATGTCCTCACTATACACCTGGTAGCTTATCTACATGCTAACTCTGCTGCCAATGAACTTTATCCTATCACAGAAGTGAGGTTTGCTCCTGGCTGTTTCTTACTCCTTTGAGGACAGAAAATGCATGAGCTTGTGTTCCTGAGCAGTAATGATTTTCAAATACTTCTATTCAGCCCACATACAAGAAGTTAAAAATCCTATATAACTGTTTGTAAAAGTACCTGAAGACTTGTGGGTTTATACCAGTTATTAAAATCAAATGCATAATTGCTATTCTTGTGGGAGAATAGTCACAGAGTAGGAGTCTTTTAAAATGGGCATGGAAACCAACTGCATACATTGAGGGGATAAGATCCAGATCAGGTTTAACAGAATATAGCCACTCAATGGTGGCCTTTTTATGTATGCAATAATTGAGGATTAAGATAGAAGTCGTGGTCTTTCTTTATCTATAATTTACAGTTTTAAAAAAATGGAGGCACTTCTTCAACTGCCACCATGGTGACAAGCATAAAATAATTTTTCAATGTCACTGCAATGTCCGTGAAATTAACTCTTCATTTCACCCTTAATTCCTACTTTTCTAAGTTGAGCATAAACAGCTCCCACCATCATTCCAGTAAATTGCTCTAAGAACCTTTAGCAACCATTACGTGTATGGCAGGAAAACATTAAATATTCAGTCATGTTGCTAGCTTAAAAAAATTGGCTACCTTGTACTTTAACTGCAACTTAGCATTTGCCCTAGTTCTTGTTTTTGAAAGACGTATTTAATGTTTGTATACAGAACAGAAACTACAGGTCAGAAACCTCTTTAGTCTGAACTCCTCTTGTTTTGGCTGTTGGAAGTGGGATCTACAAAGGGAAGTTTTCAAGGGAAGGTGTTCAGAAAAGGCTCACATATACATTAGAGTTTACCAGAACCCCATCCATCCATCCATCCATCCATCCATCCATCCATCCATCCATCTTCCTTATCTTCCCTGTGTTTAGTTTCTTCCTCCCTTTCTTTAATAATCTGAAAAAACTAAAATACGTAGAGGAATAAAGCTAGAACTTGGATGAACAAAGTGCATTTGATGTCTCTCTTTGCTTAACTTTATTTATTTGCAGGTAGGTGTCCTCATCTGGTTATGGGTCATGACTTTTAAACTCATTCAATCAACCAACTTGTAAGTTGCCTCATTTTCCACTCCAGAGAGGATTTATTTTATTTTATTTTATTTTAATTTATTTTATTTTATTTTATTTTATTTTATTTTATTTTATTTTATTTTTTACCTTTCGATTGCTTAATATTGTAGGCTGGAACCACGACAGAGAAACATGTTTGTCATACCTTCAAAAGAATGGAAAATTAAAAATCTATTGTCCTTGTGTTCATGCAGTTAATAGATAGTTCCTTCTCTCTTGAAGAATTTATTAGCCATTACAACGAATTTAAAAATAAATATATTATATTGTATTATATTATATTGTATTATATTGTATTATATTATATTATATTATATTATATTATATTATTTTGTCTTTGCAGTATTGCAGTATTGCAACATATTTTTGTTGGGTCTCCCCAGGTTGTATTATTAAAAGTAAATGTGGGAACCAAGGATGGATCTGTCAGCTGCTGTGGGAAAAAAGAGAGGGGACTAAAAATGCTATAGAGAGTTTAGGGGAAGGAATGTTAATGAGGTATTTTGATGTTTTGGAGCTACAGACTTTCAACTATAGTCATTCAATTTCTCATTCTTCCCTTCCCTGGTGGCTTCTGGCATTGCTTAATATAGGGATACCCATCTGGCTCTGCACTCTTCTCTGTGGTACAGTTAGTGTTGTTCTGCATGCACACCTTCTTTGTCTCAAAATCACTAGGGAGAAGGAATGCTAAAGCTATTATTTCTGTGTCATTTAATACAACAGTCTTCTTCACAGAATTTATTTTGCAAGCAATTATTGTCACTATACATCATTAGGTTCCAATCAGCTTCAATGCCCACTTTGCAAAATGTTGCCTTCCAATGTGACAAATCTAGATTAATCCCAAGAAGTATGCAGTTGGAATAGGCCCTGATGCAGTGTGAAATAAGCAGTAAGATTCACCAGTCTCATTTAATATTCAAGACCTTTTCTTCTTCTTCTTCTTCTTCTTCTTCTTCTTCTTCTTCTTCTTCTTCTTCTTCTTCTTCTTCTTCTCTGTGTGTTTGTGTAAGTGATGTTAGCAGTTCATGAGACAGTTGTAGATTTGAGCACAGAAGCAGCAAAACAGGCCTCTGAGAACCATGAACAGAGGCAGTAGTGCAATTTAATATTGGGCAGTGGGATATTTATTTTTGTTCATTCTGCTGCTGGAACACATATATTAAAATCTGGCTATATGTGAAATCATAAATGTGACACTCAATCTTTGTAGACCAAGGGAAATAGTAAAACTCTCCCCTTTCCCTTTCTGCTTTCCTTGTTCTATCCCAGACATGATGAAAACAAGGCTGAGAATTTGGGATAGATGAGGTGAGACAATTTTCATGTTTTGTTTTTTTTTTTTTTTCCAATATGTTCTCAGGGGGCCTCCTTTAAAAGTCTGAGCAGAAATGACACTTGGACAGCAGGACATCATCATTAATCCAGTGTGCTAGATGTTGCAGGTTACTCACTCTCCCAAGAGAAACTGAAACTCCGGCAGTTCCCTCCTGGTGCTTCTTAGGTAGGATATATATTACATTTTTCTTTGTGGTTTCAAAATCCAGACTTTGACTCCTATTACTTTGCTGTTTATCAATTAGATTTTTTTTATTTTACCATGAGAATATTCAATAATTATTTTTTCCTCTACTTGTTTGCATATCTGGGTAATCACCATAGCAACTGATGTATGCCAGGTGCCTTCTCCAAAAGAGCTCCATCCTCTTAGTCTCTCTTACTAAATTCATTTCATTAATTGCCAAGCAGATACTAAATCAAACCCAGGAGTGAATAAAAGATTAAAATTGTATAGTCCTTATTACAAACACTGTAAGCAATTTCTAGGTAATATAAAATTGATAGCAAATATTGAAATCACGTCAGTGTAATTTTGACTGAGAAGGGGCCAAACTTCTACTTCGAAAAAAATTTACTGGTCTTACTTGCCTAATATCTCTTTCTCACTGCAGTGAACTATTTTATTTTTAAATATCCTAAACTAACATTAAGATTGTGCAGTTAAGAACTGAAATGTCAGGCAAATAAAGTAAAAAGCATTTAGAACATAATTAATCACAGGATCACAGAACAGTTCGAGTTGGAAGGGACCCAGAAGAATCATCAAGTTCAACTCTTAATTGAATGGCCCATAGGGGGTTGAACCTGTGGCCTTGGCGTTATTAGCAGCATGCTTTAACCAGCTGAGCTAATCTTATGTTTTTGCATGCAAATTATGTGCTTATATAAAAGTGACTGTTAACCACATTATATATAGTTAGTTATATATCTTTATTATTTGTAGTGCAAACTTCTATAGGAACAGCATTCATTTTTGCTTTAATGTCTATATGTACAAACTAATTCAGTATAGTATTAAGATTCTGATGAATTTTAATCATATTAGATTTTAGTCAGCATGTTTCAAACATTTACTAGAATTTTTGTTTTTCTTCTATTCTTTATCTATTGTCTCCTAATTAGTGTGCTAATAATTTTATTTTCAGCTAACATCGGTTTGCTGCAAATGTAAGTCAAACAGTTCAACTAGAACTCACAATTTTTTTTTTTTCACTTTCTTATCGGCCAATATTAAGTTCTTTAAAAAGTTTCTCTCTTGAACATGCTATTTCCACCCCCCCAAACATGATATTTTATTGTTTGATACACTAAGCACAATAATTTTAAGAAATTACAAGATTGTGCATTGCAGGTAATTATCCAGATAGCGAATTAAAATCAGTTGTTTCTGCGTGTCAGGAGTACATCACTGAGTTTTTAACATTCTCATTTCATAGCTGTTATTTCTAATGATCATCTCCTATTATAAAATACAGAAATAATAATTTGTAATGGCCTTATGCATTCTGACACTTTCAGATTGCATCTGAATCATGGGACAGGCACATACCACAGTCTACCCTGGTCACTGTGGACAGTCAGTCATTCAGATCAGGGGGGTGACTGGAACAGACCATGAGCTCAGTGGTATAATTTCTAAGATTGTGGGAGGATGGTGCAAAGGTAGATGTTGGCTCTGTAGAAACAGGACACAGTTTGAGAGTCTCTTAGATTTAGGAACTTATATGCTTTTAAATGACTCATAAGATCACTTGATGAAAGAGATTGACATTGATAAACTATGAGCAATTAATGAGATGAACAAAATAATACACTTCTGCAGACTCCTGACCTCAGTGAATCTATTTTTTTCAGCAAATGGGTTGATACATATGGTAGTACTGTAGTACCTGTAAAACTTCCAAATTTGGAATATGTAGTGTCATGGTTACAAATGATAAAAGTGTTCTACTATTGACCTGAATTTCCTGAATATATATTCTTGATACCCAAAGAAAAGACACTGATTGTGGAAAAAAACTTCTCATTGAAAATGTCAACAAATGTACATGCTAGACTCGTGAAAAATTTACTTCTTAGATCTGTATTAAACAATTCTGAAGAATGATTTTATAAAGGACTAAAATTTTTGTATGTTTTCTGAAAGAAAACATGAACTAATGAACTAATGAAAGAAAACATGAACATGAACTAATTTCCAAGTCATAGATATTAAATTCAGGTGAACATTATAGAAGCTTAAATGCTATAAATTCAGGCTGGTATTGAAAAACATCATGATGCGTTAACAATAGCAGATTTCATAAAAAGGGTCCCATAGGTAAACAAGTGTTTATATACAGGAGAATAGAAAGAAAACACTAGTGATTACATTGGAAAATGAGGCTGATAGTGATTCAGCATTTCTGATTACCTTAAAAAAATCTTTGTCCCTTTATGACAGATAAAGAATATACATTTTATTTTACAATCAGTATTCCAGAATGCCTCAAACTCCACTGTAAAAACTTTACTTAACATTTGAAATTATTCCTACAGGCATATACTACACAAATGTCAAGCCTTTTTAGCTTTTTGCCATGCTAATTTTAACACTGGAGTACAATCCCTTAAACATATAGGAAGATAAGAAATGCATAACTATTTAACAGTATTCTTTTTAGGAAGATGTTGGTTTTTTAAAAAGAGTTTATAGTGGCAAAGAAGTTCTAGTAATATCTCCTGTGAAATTTCATATGGGATTTTGTAGGAATACATAATCACATTTCAGGTCTGAAGCTATTAATAATATGTGGTTTTATTAAACTGTTGCTAAGTATTTTTTAGCATGTTTAGTTAATGGAATTCATTGTCTCTCTCCCTTACCCCTTTATGCTTCTATATCTATATCTATATCTATATCTATATCATCTATATCTATATATATATATACTTCCTTCTCTCTCTTACTCTTTTCCTTTTTCTTTCCCTCTCATATCCTGCCCAGTGAACTAGCTTTCACAGTTACACTTTGAGTGCACACATAGAAAGGTGACTTTGCGAAAGAGTAATGCAATTTGATAGACGATCATAAATGAAATTGAAAGGCTTTTTCTGATGATCCCCTGCTCCTTTAATAAAAATTAATGTAACATGTTACTGTAGATTTATAAAACTGCAAACAGCAGCAGCAAACTGCTGCTATTATGCTCAGTACATATTCTAGAAAATTAAGATTTTATTTTGATTGTCATGTAATGTGATTAGGATTAGTTTATTTAAATGGTGCTTGTGTTTTTCTTTGCTTTGTAGAAAAAGTATATTATTTTTCATCTGCATACCATAACTTATCCTTCTTTCCTAGCTTTGGAATACTTAAGGGACTGAATTTTCTCTCTGATAATTTCAAGATGATCATTTTAGAGAGATATAATTTTGTCCCAAATACAGCTTTTACAATATCTTGCTTTTTTGTCACTGTAAGAGATTTGTTTGACACCATGAGCACAGACAATATTTCTCCTACTAAAGAAATCATAAGCCAGTTTGTTTAGGTTTTTTAAGACATGGTTATATAAAATACCTTTACTGGTATAGATAAATCTATTTCACAGTAAAATAACTTATATTTTTATTTTTTGACAAAGTCCTCATTTAATCCAGCATAAAAGTATCCATACGGGTAGATATCACACAATAGCTGTAATATCCCATCTCGATTTCCACTCTTATTTCCATTTCCATACAAACTTATATATAGTATATACAGTATATATATTGTAGTATGTCCGTTGTAGTAAATTGTTAATGGGTTTCTCCATAATATTTCTATGAGTTAAGGATACTCTTACAAGAGTACTCTTACCTGAAGTACGTAAGACTGTGTGTACGTAAAACTTCACAGACCAACTGTGAAGTTTTTGCTGTGGAAAATTAAACCCAAGCATGTTTTTCTTGTTAATATTTTTTACCTTAATTCCTGACATGACCTCAGGATCTTTGAAGTCAGTAAAACATCTCTCTTTCAAAACTAGAACAATGCACTGCCTAATTTTTTTTTAAACTTTTTAAATTAGTGCATCAAATGAAAATTTCCTTTCATTTAGTCTAATGATACACAGGTAGATTTTGGAGAATTAGTTTTAGTAGTCAAAAGGGTTAAGATTTCTTTCACTCCACTGCCTCCTACCAACATCAGAGAGAGTGTTTTATCTTACTTCAGTGCAATGAGCTCTTGGCCACAACATAAGTTAGTTTAAATTAAGGGGAGTGCCTGATCATAGTCCTTGGTTTTGGCAGCATTTCTGGGGATGGGGAAGAAAACTGCCTGAGTTTGAAGACCTGTTGTCCATAAAATAAATGAAATGTGTAATTTGTTTTAATTTTCTGAAAGAAAATGGTGGAAGGAAGATATGTAGGGGATGGGTGCAGAAAATACCACCCACAATTCACTGTAAGAGTCCAAGGCTGAAAATATACTTTATTTATCATAGTCATTGTGTCAGATATGGTTCCAGAAAACAGCAATTTAATGAATTTGTGGGTTTGTTCCAGAACCTCAAGAACTCCTACAATAAGCAAAGCCATAAATCCATGTCGCTACCACACAGAAAGAAAATAATGACACAGAGCTGCCCCTGTTTGTATGTATATTGCTGTTCAGCATTAGGCTTCTGTCTAGGGAGGAATGGGAGATTGTGAAAAGGAATGAATTAATCATTAGACTGTGATTTTTGGTTCTTTGCAGGGACACAATCACTGATCTAAAGCATCCTCTATAATTCATCTTCATCAAATTCTGTTTGTTCTTTCCTTGTCCCGCTTACTGGTTGATATAGCTTCAAAATGGTTAATGGAAGACAGAGTGAAGAAATGAAGATTTTGATAATAAAACTTGCCCAGAAAACAGAAGCTCAAGGATAGAGCCCAGATGTGTGATGTGCCTACACCTATAGTTTTGCTACTCTTGATTGCAATACCAACAGAACTTTTCCTTGGCCTTTGCCCAGGATGTGTAATGAAAGAAGGCTGCTTTTTCTTTTTGTATTAACCCTAAAGCTGGACAGTATTGCCCCTTATGCACAGGATAGGCCATGCATAAAATAAACTAATGCACTATAAATTTCCTAGATGAAATTTAAAGCGTAAGAAAGTGTTCAATAAAATTTTAATGACATTCTAAGAATTAAGCAGACTCAGAAGAGACTTCAAAGTTCAACCTAGCCCTTTTCTTCAAGTGCAGCAGTGGAAAGAAGAAATTCTTTAGTTTCTTGGTTTCATTCTTTATCTCCTTGCATAAATGGGGGACTCCTGTACAGGATCTGTTATGAGACTATGCAAAACTAATTATTACTTTTCTGAAGAAAAATATGAATATCCCAAGAATCTGCTATTTTGTAAAACCTATCATGTAGCATCTAACAAATAGCCTTGAGGGGCTTCATAATTACTGACAGGGATATTAGGACTGACAGATTTCAGGTGCATGCTACAGAATAAAAAGGAAATATTGTAGGCTTGGTTAATGATTTCTCATTTATATTTACACATTTGACAAATCCAGCAACTACTGTCTTACAAGAAAGATCTGATTTTGCTACCTTTCAAATGAAGATGGATGGTTTAAACTATTTTGTTTTCTCTCCTAACAGGAGATGTCTACCTGACATCCTGCAAAGAGAGGCTTGTAAGTCTTATAAAGCTATTCCTTAAGAGGTTTCCAATGCATTTATTGAGATACATTTCTAAATAATAGTTGAGATAATGTTAAGGTGAAACAACTTAGCATTTTGTCTATGATTTTTATGGCAATAAATGTAAACCAGTTATTCTATCCCACACAATTTTCTTGAATTTCACGTGAAGAAAATCATTACATATGCAAGGCATATCAGGTTGAGTTATTTAATTTCTTATGTGACTGTTACAACACTACTTCTGCCTGCTATTTGTTAAAAAACCCCAAGACAAACAAACAACAAACACCAGATTAGCTTGCCTGATGAACCTTAGCTTCTTGTCACTGAATACTGCACTGACCACTGGGCTAGTAATTATGTCAGCCAGTTTTCAAAACATTTTATTTCATGATTTTTTACTTTGAACAGCAATCATATTTTTCCCCATCTCCACTATTTAGAGAGATGTCCTGGGGACTGACATCTATTATTCTAAACCAGTTATTTCCTTAATATTCCACAGGTGCTGGGCTGTGTATCCTGCATGTTTTATTTCTTTGACTTTTATCAACGTTTGTCGTCTCAGTCAAAAATAACAAAATTTAACTGACTGCAGTAGCTGTATGACTAGATGGCTATAAGTTTCTGTGAGGCACTTAGACATTTTTATTTCATTTTCAATTGCTTCTTTTCTGACCCAACATACTACTTTTCTGTTTCCTAAGACATTATATTTCTTTTCTGTTCTTTTTCATCATTTGGTCCTTCTCATCGTTTGTGCAAAAGTACCAACTTGTCACATACATGCATAATACAGTTGGTCAAGATAAAGCAAATTTTAAAGGTAGGTAATTTATGTCTATCTTTGTTGTTATCAGATTAATGGAAAAAAAAATGCCAGATCGAAGACAATGATGAGTTAAACTTTCCCATGGATCAGAAATCCCAGCTCCCTATCACTTGAAATCAGAATTTTTTGAAATGCTTCTTCTGACTATGTTAACCAGCCTTTCCATTATGAAGAAATCTAAATATGCAACTCAAGAGCATGAACTGGATCTCAGCAAGCAAAGAATTGGCATTTTTCCCTGATTAGCTCCTGGAATTTTCAAGTCCTTTTAAAGGATAATGTGATTAGTTAAATATAACATGAATTATTGTTCCCCTGGTTTTAACACCACCTGGAAATTAAACTCCAAATAAACCACTTTGCTAACCCACACCCCTTCTGGTAAGGGAAGGACAAAAGCCAAGATTATGGCTTGAGGTAACAGTTTACTGAAAGCACAAAGCAATGGAATAAGACACAGTATTAATAGCAAAAATATATGAAAAGAGAAGGTGTTTTACCCAAAAAAAGGTGTTCACCATCAGGAACAAAATAACCAAGGTGATGAGCCCCCTCCAAAACTCGTACCCACATGGCCTTCCCAGACAAAGGTAATATGGTGATGGTTCCTACACACTGCCCAGATGGCCACTGGGAACAAAGGCAAGATGGGGACTAGCATTTCCCAGCTCCAGCCTGAAATAACCAGAAACAATGACAAACATACCCCCCAAAACCTAGGTTGTTTGTGCTGAGTCGTGCCTCTTTCTGCTGAGCTCAGTTGCTTACCAGGTGCCTGTACTTGACTGATGCCATGGTCTTTTCTTACTAAATTATTTGCATGACTGTGTATTGGAAGCATATTTCAGATGCTAAAATTAAGGTGGTTAAATTATAACAGTGAATTATAGAAATTTTAAAAAAATGTATGTTGCTAATTCAGCTATACTCAGACCTGGGATAGCCTCATTTAGATAGTTTTCAGGATAACCCTGGAAATTAAACCATACAAAAATAGTTCTCCTACAGGAATGCTAAACATATACAGAAGTATTGACTGTAGATGTCAGTCATGGAAACTGTGTCAAAGGCAGTTTCAAATGAAAGCATAATTTTCCTTTTCAAAATGTGAAGAAATTAACTAAACAAGTCCTGTCAAAATGTTGAGAATTATGCTATTTTCTACCTTCTCCTAAATTTCTGGGTGCTCAGATTTTACATTACTAAAACACAGAATCACATTCTCCAGTCATTTCCCTGTTTTTTGAGCAAAACAGAAACTTTACAGCATGTCAGGAGAGCAAACAGAGCTCTGTAATATTCTACTATTTCATCCTTCTCTCATAATGTTAGGTCCAAATTCTGCAGGGACATGCACAGGTTTAGCTTTATGCACTGTGAGTTATTTCTTGGACTTGATGGAAAACTGAATTCCCATTACATTAAAAAAGGCCTTCTCTTTTTGAGGTTCGGCTTGCCAATCTGTCAGCTACCCATATTGAGTTTTCTGATCAAGAATTCATGAGTGAAAATAAGTTTTTTCTTCACAATGTCCAGGAAAGGTTTCGTGTAGAATTTAAAACTCCTGGGTATCCAAACCAGTCTGATTCAGCCATTTTCACCAGTGTTGAATTTGCATGTTCTGCAAACATACTCTCTTGAAAAATAATCAGATTCGTTATTTTCTCTAAATACCACACTGGCACTTACTTGTATGTTCAATGAAGCAAAGGTTTGGACTATCAGTTTCAGGTAAATGAACATTACTAAGATTATAATTAATGTTACACTATTGCCAAACTCATTCCAAAATCAAGATGAATCCTGATCAGCTTTAAGTACAGGGTTATGAAAAAATTGGTGTTGAATGGCAACCCCAGATAGAACTTTTGATTAAAAATTAGGGACAAATATGTCCTTCACCTCAGGTGCCATGCTTGACATGCATGAGGACAGCTGACTTTACAACACAGTGGTTCTTAACTTAAACTCATCATATTTGTCCAAGATAAAAGCACTGGAAATTTATTTTTACTTTTTTAAATCAGTACATTACCTTCCCTGTGCTCCTGTCTTCATTTTGCGTTGCAGGGTAAACTGATGCTTCCTGTTAACTTCTCAACAGTCCAAGGAAGCAAATTATATTCCAACTGAAAAATATTTTGATCACTATTGATCTTCTAGTGACCCAGAGGCCTTTCCCAAAACTGTTACAAATCTGAACTTCATGCACTCCCTTACCTTTTATTTTTAATAAGGAAAACATTTGTTTTCTATATCTTAGGCTACTAGATCTTGACATTGAATGATGATTCCCAAACTGGAAAATTCATACTGGTACAATACAATAACCTAGAAAGATCAACATTACGTTGAGGAATTAGAAGGGCTATATGCAAAAACTGTGTCAATAGAGACAGAATCTGTATTTCTCATAATATAGAAAAGAATGGGGAAATGTCCAAATGAAAACTGGTAACATTTGGTGTCCCCCAAGGGTCCATACTGGGACCCTTTAATATATTAATTTATCACATACTTAGTAGGAGTGAGCACACCCCCAGTAAATTTGTGCATGACAGCAAGCTGAGGGATGGGATGCTATCCAGACAGGCCTTGACTGGCTTGAAGAGTCAGTTCATTTGAGCATCATGAAGTGTTGCTCGAATCAAGGCCAAGTGCAAGTACCTGCACCTGAGTTGAAGCAATCCTCAGTATAAATGCTGACAGCGGGATGAATGGATTGAGAGCTTCCCTATGGAGAAGGACTTGGAGAGTCTGCTGTACAAAAAATTGGATATGAGCTGGCAATATGCTCTCATCTTGAAAATAGTCAGAGGGCTGTAACACGCCTTTTATACAGAAAGGTTTAGAGTGTTGGAGTTCAGTCTGGAGAGGAAAAGCCTTTCCTGGAGAGGAAAAGGCTTCAGGAACACACTGTTGTGGCCTTTCAATACATAAAGGGGGTTTATCAAAAAGACAGGAATGACTATCAAGATCTGTAGCAACAGGACAAAGGGGGAGCTTTTTTAAACTGAAAGAGCATAGGTTTAGATCGGACATAAGTAAAAAAATTGTTATGATAAGTGTGGTGAGATACTGGAACAAGTTGTCCAGAGAAGTTGTGGATCACAGGAAATGTTCAAGGCCAGGTTGGACAGTGCTTTTAGCAACCCGATCTAATGGAAGGTGTTCCTGCCTTTATCAGGATGTTTGGCCTAGAAGATCGTTGAAGGTCCCTTCCAACCCAAATCATTCTATGATTCTAAGTTTCTATTAAATAAAATGAAGGAAATGGAAGCATTTATTTTATATTTATTGCAATAAATTAATATGTTTAAGAAATAAAATAATAACAAAATTACTTCCAAAACTATGGAAAATAATAACAAAATTACTTCCAAAACATACTGTGTATGCCTGCTGTGAAAGAAGACTATTTATATGTAGTACACAAAAGAATTTGAACAGACAAAAAGATTCTATATTTGAAAAAACATCCTTGTTCTGTCAAGGTTAGTGCTTTGCACAGGATGTATGGAAGAATGAACTCTTTTCTCTGCAGTCAACCTTATTGTAAAACAAAGTTCACAGAAAAAGAGAAAGAGTGTTCCTTGAGGCTCTTCCAAAAACTTTCACCTTGACAAGGGGGATCTCAGAAAGTAACAAAAGTGAGCAGCTCTGTGGGTCAGGATAGCACAGAGAGTGTCAGAACAAGGGAGCAAAGAGTCAAGGAGAGATCAGACTTCAGATATGACATTTGGAAGAAAGGTATTTCAAAAACCTCCAAGAAAACCACACACAGCCTTGATGGTAATTAGGGTTTTTTTGAGTTTTTTGTTTATGCTCACTTTTTTCACTGAAAGGTTTCATTTTCACTTCTAGAGCAGCATCAAATATGACCAATAATGTGCTCTGAAATTATTAGTTCCACCTTGTAATTTGAAGAATTTATCAGCACAGTCCACTGTTCCTTATAACTCAAGCAACAAACTCTTCCCATTCCTATTACTGAGCTAGTCACATAAGTACTGCCATTGTTCTCTTATTTAAGAAGAAAATATCCAGATATTAAGCACCTACATCCTTCAGAGGACAGCATTTTCACAATCTTTTTTATCTCCCTTTTTATTTGATGACTCAGCCTCTTTTTGTTCTTCTTTCTAGTTTTCTTTTTTATTTTCCTTTTCCTTCCCAAGAAAACTGATTTTCATTCTTATATGTGCGCCTGGAGCTAAGTGGAATACACCTAACTATTTGCATAGGCTTTTGCTATCACAGTTCATGAACAATGGATGAGCTGTGACTCTCAGGCCACTTTTTTCTCACCCACTCAAGTTGGAGAACGAGTCAGCAAGACAAAGAGAAGCTACAAATTCATGGCTTCTCTCCCTCCCACCACATGCTGGCTGCTATAACAGAACAGCAAATGGAAGGAAAATTGCCTGTATGGCTGTGTCAAGTAATTTGGGTTTGTTCATACCACTGAGCCGTGAGAAGAAAAATGTTCTGGGTCAGAACAGATCCTCAGTGAAGGTTTGATGCAATGCCACCTTATGGGCCTGTAGCTGGGTTATTTCTTGGTTGTCTCTGTATCTCATTCTTCTGGCTGCTGGTGCACAGCACTTCATATATTCCTGCAGATTTTCGTCATGTGGTAGCTGCTCCATCCTTACCTCTAGCCCTGGTGGACACCTGGGCCCAATGCAAGAAGACACATCAAAACTCCAGTCCCAGGGGCAAGCTGTGAAGACTTGCTCCTCTTGTGTCTGTAAGTACTGCAGCACTTGGTGGTGTGTAGCAGTACTATCTCACTCCTAATTTGAGAACCCCTTTTAGTTTTTGTAAAGCTAGCAGTCAGTTTTCTTTGTCCAGATCCCTGGAGTACAAATATATAAATAAAAATAAAAATAAATATAAATACACATAATTTTTATATTCTCATATGGCCTACTCTTGACGTGGGAAAATTGTTTAAACTGAAACTTTCAAAGTTTGGATCTGTAATAGAAAATTTCTGCTCATTTTTGACCCTGTCCCTCAAGATAAATTTGCCATTTTGTCTTATGTTTACATGCAGCTTCTTAAAAGGTCTTTCATTATTATGCTAAATTCTTTTCCTTGGTGACTCTTATTTTATGTTTGAGATGCTTTTCATATATTTATGACAAAAATACATTTATATTACTTTTTCAACTTTTTATTCTTTTCTTCTTAAAGTGCTACCTGGCTAAATCATTCTTTCAAAGCCCAGTCCTGTCTTGGTTATGCCTCTGGAATAGCACAAAGTGCTGGAAGCACATTGGTAGCACAGTCTGGCTACCACATAGTTTTAATTGCCTCAGGAAAAAACATCATGAAGAAAAGGAAGCAAAAATTCAAATTAAAATTTATACCAAGATTTTAATCCCTCTAAACTTGCCAATCCTAGTTCAGCAGAGGTAAAGAGAGTTGTCTGAAGAAATGTGTATAGCCCTAATGTTTTCTGTATAGGCTGAGCCATAGCTGCATTTCATTGCAGGTCATCACTTATGTCAGTGTAAATTGGAATAATCCTTAAACTATCTCATGGGATACAATGAATCACCATGTTTTACAAAACTTTACTGGAATTAACATAGTGCTGTAGTGAAATTTTAACCATGGTCACAGAAGAAACTTGTATAGTATTAGAGTTACGTAGGGGTGGGGAAGAATTCTCGAATATTAATACAATGATGAGATGAACTGATGAACTGCATAGGTGATTTTTTTGGGTGCACTTTCTTTACATTTCTCTAAAAAAGAATTAGTTTGATTATCATTATTTCTGTAGCATATTGATGTCTTCTTTTTCATCCAGTGAGCCTGCTGGGGAGGAATAGAATATATTTTGGAGGGTGTGAAACAAACAGTTGAAGGGTAGAGTTGGCAGTTGTTTGAAATGAGGCTCTGGCCATCGAGTTGCAGAGATGGCAGAAAGTAAAACATCATAAGCAAGAATAAGAGTTTGCTGTAATTTAGTGAGACGCTAAACTAACTAAGCCTAAGAGCCTAAAAGCAGGAGCCTGCTCTGCAGGGTTGCAGTAGAAAAAAATATCTACAAAGTCTTCTTATTTCTGTTCTGACTTAACTATTTAGAGATTTATAAAAAGCTAATCAGTCTTTCACATAATCGAACCTTTATAAGGTAAGGGCTGAGTTAAATCTAGTTCAATGATATGGTAAAGGGCTGTTAAAAAACCATACTTAAAAATACCAAAAAGTAGTAAATACTTAAAAAAAAAAAGAAAAAAAACTAGAAAGAAAACAAGCCTTTAAAATATTTTGCAGTTTTCTTTCTCCTAGTTATTTCCAGTCCAGTTTGTTCATGTGAGGCTCTGTTTCACTAGATAATTCCTCAAGTCATTGAGGAATCTATGGGAAATCAGATTCATTTGAACAGAATCTGCAGTCATTAAGTAATCACACTGCTGTCTTGCTGTAATCCAGGAGCAACAAAAGTAAAAGAGTAAAACCCACTAAGTTCTAGTTACAGGATCAAATGGGCTCATGCAGAGTCATAAATTTGGTTGCTGCATTTTCATCTAAAGTACTGTGTAACATTTCAGCCACGATTATGATAATCTATCTTGAACCCCTAAAAGGCATTTTTCAGTGGAATAGTGAACGTGTAAGATGAAGTCTCAATCTTCAAGAACAAGCAAAAATATGGACCAGAAAAAAAGAGAGTTACATAGAAAATAGGTAAAAATATGCAAACAATCAAACAGAAACAGAAAGATAGATGAAGAAATAGTCATTTAACAGTATGTTATGACTGATCCTATACAATACTTCACCCATATTTCAGATCAAAACCATGCATTAATGATACCATCTTATACAATATTCTTCTTAAGGGTGTCTGTAACTTAAAGTGAAATGCACGTCTAATTCTCCCATCTCCCTTGCTTCACATCAGGTTACTCATGATTTTAGCAGATGTTTCTGCTTTTGGTTGCAAGACAACTTAATGAACCAGCTTTTTCTCTCCTTTCTTTTCATCCTCCAAGAAGCAAATGCACTCACGAGCAAATTCTTTGCTATACTTTGGAAATCAATTTTGCATGTTTCACCCAATGTTTCCAGCACAGTTATATGGTGAAATTTGTGGTCTTAATACATTATTTATGAAAATATCTAAATAATTTAAAAAATGTGAGGTTCAGGATGGTACAACCAACACGAGGACCCACTTTCAGTGATGCTAATTGCAAGATAAGTCTTTGTCAAAGCTCTTACATATTGTATCCTATTCTCTGTTATCCAGAGCAGAATAAAGCTGGGTCCTGGAATGATTGCAGTAACATTTTAAGCCATGTTGGAAGTAGCACACACCAGTAAAACAGATTGGAATGAAGAATAATGGATCTATCATTTTGTGATCTGAACCTCCTCAGATGGTATTAACATTGCCACAGTTAACTTAAGGAACAAACTTTTATTGTGACTGCAAGCAACAGAAATGGCATCAGTACCAAATACAGAGATAACAACCGAAAACGATCCTCTGAGTTGTTATTGTTAGTTTTAAAAGCTGATGGGGCGAAAATGACCTTTATATCTGTTGGAAACCATGCACAGATGTTAAGATAAAAGATTTCCAAAAGACATTTGTAGGGAAACTGTTACAGAATTTTCATTAACATATTTATTTCTTCAATAGGTTTTCCAGAAGATTTCACAACTCAGTTCCCAATTAAACTAATAAGAGCTAAATATATAAATTCTTTTGTACTTTCTGGTGATTTCAGCACCTATCTTTGTCAAATCTTAAACACTTAAATCTATCTCAAATCTCGTTTTTGATGTTATCCAACAGAGCCATTTTTTTCACAGATACTAAAATGTAAAAGACATGAATTCAGACACATTTCTGTTCGAGGTAGATAAGTCTGTTTACATAAACCAGCCAGAATAGGTGCTAAAAATTTCTTGTCTGGTCTGCTGTAAGAACCAGCTATACTGATATCTCAAGGGCACAACTACCTGATTGAAGGAGAAGAAAGGGTCTGAAACACTTTAAAAACTAGTCTAATTAAGTAAATTGAATGCAGAATTGAACTCTTGGTGAATATTAAAAATATTAAAAATATTAAAATTACCTCAAATATTTCTGAATCTTGTATAATTTGTAGAGTACACAAGTCAGATACAGCTGGGAGGAGGCTGTGTGATTACTGCCGATTCCCATGTGGACACGCACCGTGTCTACTCTGTCCTGTTGGGAAAGAAAGGTGGTGAGGCAACCCAGGGTTCTCTGCCTGGTATGTCTGTGTCGAGCAATAGGCAGGACTGGGTTGAGGACCTTCACTGAGTGCTCTGTTCAATCTTATTGGAAAGAATGGAACGTGCTTCTTTCATTTTGTATTTGTTGCTTGGTTTGGGGCTTGTTTTTGTTTTTGTTTTTGATTTTTTTTTTACCAGCGATACTTGACAAATGGGTAAGATTTTTCATTCTGGTGAGAAATTTTGAACTTTTTACTAAATTTGCCCTCTGAGAGACAGTCTGATAACTTATGAAGGATTTCTTTTAACTTTATCCAGGACTCAATGAAAGTATATGTAGGGTCTAAACTACTGCTTCTATTGCTACCAGTAACAACACCATTAGAAGAATTCACTCTAATTATTAGAACAACCACATGTGCAGCCATTGTAAGTACTATATTTTTTCATCAATTACAATACCGGCAGTGTAATTCAAAACCACTGCAATTTATGATAGTTTCATATTCAAGCTGAGGGATTCTTCTCACACTGTATTAATCATATAGGTTTAACACCTAAAGTTTTATACCCATTTCAGAGAAAAATTGCTAATCTACAAAACAGTTTGAAACTCTGTCAATTCAAAATAGGACCAGCATGCACTCTTATTAGCATTCAGTGTTTAGCTTCCAAATTTTAGAATTTTAGTCAGTATTTCTGCTCTTCTAATTTGGCCAAATCCTTTTTGCTTTGCTGATGTCTTTCTGTAGGTTTTGTAAAGTTTTTTATTTTCCTCTTTATAATCTCAATAGTGTTGTTGAAACATCAGTAGTGGTATTAATAACTTTTTCTACTAACCCCCCACCAGTTCCTTCAATGCATCTGAGATGTTGTGATATTGATTAAAAAATACCTTTTAGTTCATTTGCATCAGAGTTGTCTAATGACCTATTTTTCATTCAGAAGTTACTACTAACCTATATCACTTTTCAGAGTGTGCGACAGATGATTAAAGGCGTAGATAAAGAGAATAATGTAGTGTCTCTCTGCTTGGTAACAGGTTAATCAACAGAATGTAGAAGAAACATTTTAATTGTTGTGGTTGTTGTTTTTTATTTTTTAAAAGTATTTTAATTGCTATTAGTCATATTGAGTACAGAAGGACTGTCAAGAGCAAAGTTATACTATGCCAGACACCGTACAAACTCGGAGACAGTCTTTGCTCCAAAATCTTCCATTTGATACCTGTTTTTCTTGGAAGTTTCTCATGACCAACTCTAAGCACAGTCTTAGGACATAACACACTGTTGCAAGTGACCATGAATGATTTTACGACACTCCTAAGTGTACCAGGCCTTGCTTCACTCCACTGAGAGGGCAGAATGCTACCCAGAAGCTGTGTAGTCTTGGTGAGTGATTAGGCAAGTAATGCTGCAGCTGTGGCAGTGACAATACAGAAGTAAGAATTTGATGCTTACAAGCACTTACCTTAAAAGAAAATTAAAAACCTAAGTCTATGGACAGAAAAATAGGTGTTTCCTTTTTTTCGTTTTAACAAGGGTATTATGCTCTATAAGTAAAATTTTACAATGCAACAGAGAGAGTTTATCCTTAGAAGTCTGAGCTTGTAAGCAAATGAAGCAATAAGGAGAAAAAGCATGAGACTTCTGAAAGATGTGAAAGGCAGAGTTTTAAAGGAATATCTAGGTGTTGCTGGCAGACATCCAAAAGGATGTGTTTGTGATGAATACATAAAAACCTGGCATGGCTGCAGCATTAAATATGCTCACCTGTTATGTTTGGTTCTCAAATAAAGGAACAAGGGCTGAAGAATAGGACAAGAATTTGGTAATGCTTTGCAGACAACTGGTAGAAACTGAGATCAGTATAAAACAGACCCAGGAGGCAGACGTAGTTTATGAAGTAAGAAGAATAATGATACAGATAATTAGGACAATTATTTTTGCTCCTCTTTCTCTAAAGCAGCAGATGCCAGCTGTTAGAAGTTGCATATTAAAACTGGTGTCCCTGTAGTATGATCCTGTACAAAGAAATCTCAGTTGTAATATCATGAAACAATGTTCTTAAGAATATGAACATTCTTATGTTTCTTCTTCAATACTTTGCTAAGCTTTTACCACAGCTAGAGGCAGACTACTGGGTTCCAGCTGGGTCAGGGTTTGTTGAATTCTTTGAAAAGAATTCTAAATCAGAATGCATATGGGTTTTTTTCCCTCTGAAGCAAATATTTATTCAACAAGGAATTCTGTCACTGACAGTTTTTCTTGCAAACTAAAATATTTTAAAATTCCATACTTTAATTACTATTTGTTCATTTCATAATATACACAGCTTTACTGTCTGAGAAAGACATTTTTAAAATCCAGTTAGTAATAAATGTGTGTTATATTCACTTATTGCTTGATCAGTTGATTTAGAGAGAGAATATCTCTTCACTTCTGATAGAAAGATTGCCATACTGAGAAAAAGGAAATATTAACTTATTTAGGTGGTCAGGGGTATATGAGACACAAGCAAATATTGTATGCTCTGACAACAGAATTTGAAGTATTGTCTTCAGTCTTTGATAAGTAACTGTCTTTCTGAATTAATGCATTATTTTCAAACTGAGAATTTAAACAGAAGCCATTTATTTTTTATATACCTATATATCTGTATATACACAGAGTATCTGTGTAATGTGTCTTTCTTCCTAAGAGTAGTTCTCTGTCTTGAAATAGATATATATGTGAACATACACAAATGACATTAATGTATATGCACAGTACATTTGCCATGCTCTGATTAGCAGTGGGAGCCAGCTTCAGTTTCAAAGAGCCATAATTAAACACTGGTCTGAGTTCCATCCCAAACTCAGGGAAAACTAGACCAAACTGGTTGCTCAGTGACCTTTGCTGTCTCCTCACAAACAGTGAATCAAATCCATGTTGTTGAGGGAGGAATTGAAAAGAAGAGAGGAAAGGAGAAATGTAGGCTGTAATAAGATCTGTTTTACCAATTGACATGAATGTAATGTATTCTTTCTTCTTTTATTGTGAAGAAACTGTTAAGTGCTTGGAATTGTAGTGGTTTGTAGTATGTTTGTCCTGTAGCAGTGTTTGACTCCCTGCCAGCTGGTGGCAACCCTGGGCACCTCCTGCCTCTCCTGTCCTCTGTGCAGGAGCCAGACTTCACCCAGTCCCCCACCGACATCCCCATTCCTTCTTGCTGGTCAGAAGCAGGGCACTTTAGTGACCTTTCTGCTCCTTAAAGAATAACACAGAATACTTCACCACATAGAGTCTACTATCTACAGATTTCACAAGTGGTATTTTCTTCACCTGAGACGTCAGTGTCCTAAATTTGAAGGCTGACATACTTGATTAGAATGAAAGCTTGCCACTAGCTCTCTTTCACTCAAAACCCTTTCTTTGCACCAATTAGAAGAGTTTGTGTTTCCTACAGTGTTCCAGGATTACCTACTGTTTTCTCGGAAGTCTTAGGCCACTTGCTCTTTGCATTGCTGGCATGAGGAAATTAAATACTGGAAGAGTAAGACCTTTAAGTATGTCATGCATGACACAAAACATTTGGGTATTTCGTTTTAGAAGTGTTTTGCTTTTCAGTTTGTGTTGTTGGACATCTATCTAAATTCATATATGCATCTATTCTAATGATTTTAATGAGCTTTTCACATCTGCTAGCACATACTGTGGTCCCCAAGTTTAGGTGATTACTGAATCTCATAAACTGAAAGAGTTGATATTGCTGCAACACCCTTCCTGCAAAGCAAGGATTCATAATAGTCATATATTCAAACACAATAGTCATATGCCACATATACACACATATGCACATCTGGACACACAGAGTACATATATATACATATACATGTGTGTGTGTGTGTGTGTGTCCCAGATACCCTCAATAGTCACACTTGTTCAGTGGCACCAATGGCCTCATCCCATTCCACCCAATCCTTGATTATGAGGAAGGTTCAATAGTGGGAAAGACCCATGCACACCCACATGTATCTGCACGTGCGCAATGTGGATCC
The DNA here is from genome assembly GCF_017639235.1 of Corvus kubaryi. Classification (NCBI taxonomy): domain Eukaryota; kingdom Metazoa; phylum Chordata; class Aves; order Passeriformes; family Corvidae; genus Corvus; species Corvus kubaryi. The sequence goes on along the minus strand of NW_024582056.1, from coordinate 3,054,241 downwards.
CTCCTGAAGCTGGACTCAGGCACTTTATTTATTGGCTTCCCCTGGATCCAAATCTTCCCAGTTGTCACACCTGGACAAATGAGCCACTGAGGCCCCAGGGCCCCTTCAGCTGCTGGTACAGACCTCTCACAATTTCACACCCACACTCATTCCAGTTGCTGACCTTCAGACCCCACTAAACACACCTGAGCTGAAAATGGAATTTAATAAGAGAGCAGAGAAGACTGTGTTGGCAACATGATATGACCAGATGTGAACTGAACAGCCAGCCACCTGTATACATGTTCCTTTATTGTCTTATTCCCCCTTTTTTGTCCATGCTTGTTCCTCCCCAATCCACCTTGTTCTCTCCCATTTTCCACCTTTGGTCCCTCCCCCTAACCATCCTAGAATGTCCTATGTGATCCCATAATACTCCTCATACTTTTGGGCAGTGATCCCCCTCAGTTAGAAAGGTGACCTCCAGAGCTGCTGTGTTGGCTCATGGTGGTGGCTAGTCCCATCTTGACATGGGTGAGGGCTGAGACCCTCCTGGGATTGCTGTGGGAAATTCTGGAGTTAATTTCTCAAAGGGGTTATTAGGGCTCCCCTGCCTGGCACTGTGCCTCTCTGCTCCTTCATGCATATATGTGTGTGTGTGTGTAGGAGATTTTAATCACATAAACTGGCATCCACATCTCCTTCTCTGCTGTTAAATTAAATCTTCTGTTTGGAAACTGTTCAGACACACAAAATAGAGAGAGACATTGCAAATGGTCTTGTTTAGCCCAACATTATCAAGGCAGATGAAGGGGCTGACCAGGATGCTAGAAACAAATGTCAAAAATAAAAGTATAGCATGTCAAAATAAAAAAGTGAATTATTATGTTTGGATGATAACAATTATTTTTTATGACAAATTTTGGGAGCACTCATTATGAAGCAAAAAGTTCCAGGAGCTACACTTCAAGGAATACTAAAGGGAAGGTTGAGTTTGGTGCACTTAGAGTGTATTACTGGTTTAGTGGAATTCACCAGATAATGAAATATTCAGAGCTAGGCATGTTAGGAATGTCAGTCTGTTGGTTAAAGGTCAGTTCTGAATAAGTAGCTGAAGGAGGCTAATTTGCAGTGATGTGATTAATTCTCCAAGACTATTATGACAATCCACTGCTGTCGTTCTCTTAGTTATCTCTGAGAGAAAAATTTAGGAAATCTGTGATGAAAATGTTACACAGAATTTATAATAGGCTTTCAAACTGTGAACATATTTCCAGGAGTGCTTTGCAGAAAGTCTGTGGCACCTTGATCCACATGTTTGTTTCCTGCTTTGTTTTTCTCTTGGTACTGTTACAGGGCTTCTTGACTCAGCATTATATTGTCACCCCACAATGTGCTAGTGAGCTGGCTCCTGTCAGCTAACTCTGAAAGGTGGTCAGCTGAGGATTCAGCTATTCTGTTTAAAAGCAAGACCTTTTTTTAACTTGCTATCATTCTGCATCCCCTCAAATATCATTTGAACGAATGCTTATGTGATCTCTGTTCAGTATCCAATCCACTGACTGGAATATTTTTGGAAGTATAGCATGGATCCAGAGGCTAGGATGTACAGCCAGCCAGTTTTGAGGCCAAAGATGGAAAAGAACGTCTTATAGCTAGAGTGAACTGATTACATTTAGATGCACCAGTATTTTGAAGGTAGTCTTTATTGTTCAATAGTGGAGTAGAGGGAAGCTAGGGCATTTGCCCAAGATCCCAGTCTTCCAATTTATGGCACTGTCTTTAAGCATTACTAACTATGTCAGCTGTCATCAATCCCTGTTCTTCAGGGACAACCACAATCCCATTTTCTCTTTTCCTTGCTGCAGTGTTCCAAAAGTCAACCTTTGCCATTCTTTCATCTGTTGTGAGGCAAAGGGTGTAAAGAGTTTGAAAGAGCACAGAAGAACCATTCTCTTAGAACTTTCTTATCTTTGATGGCAATCTGAATTTCTGCTTCCCATTTGTTTTTAAATCTGCAGTGACTTCTCCATTTCACACTACTTTGAATTTCAGAGAGAATGGCTATTTGTCTTTTAAATACATCTGTTTTTTCCTCTTGCAGTTTGGTAATTTATTTTCACTGTCAGAGTAAGGCAGACTGCTGCAGATCAGCATAGGGCTTTTTTTTAGATATAAAAGTATGTAAGACATTTTGAGCATTTGCTCTTTTTGTTGTATTGTTTAGATGAATTCTGACCTGATTCAGAGATGTAATATTTTGTTCCATCTAATTTATTTATGTATATACATACCCACTTAACTCAGAAGATATTAAAGTCCTTTTAGAATGAGAGCTAGAAAAAAATCTAGTAAATGTGGTTATTCATTTCACATCCAGGTCTGATAGAAGCAAACACTGAGTTTGGTTCTACTGGAAATACACAAGAATGATAGTTTATTGAAGCTATAAGTGATCAAGTGATGAGCATGTAAAATCAGAGGCAAAATGCAACAATATTTTTTGTGTTCTTGTCCCTGTGAGTGAATAGGGAAACCCCGTTTCTTTTAAATCCAAACTTCTTCCCACTTGGTTTACTATCATGATGTGATAAACCTTATTTAGTGCTTGGTATCACCACTACTGTAAAGGTAGCCTTTTCTTTCTTTCATACCACAGGAGTAATAAATAAGGAATATTTTTATTGATCAGAATAGAGGTTTTCTTCTAGAATAAAATAATGGGATGTCACCTGGATAGGACATGCATCCTGTGTTTTATGATCTATCCACACATGAAATCTTTGAAATGGTCCATGAAACAGACCTTGGAAAGACAGTGTATGTCTGAATTTGAGTAAAAGTGACTGGCCTATTATATTACTATTAGTACCAAATACTAATGTGTTTGAAACAAACAGACCTCCACAAATTCTTGATATCAACACAAAATTGCCTTTGAGGAACTATGTCAAAGAATGTTTTAGATGTAATTGTTATGCTTGTATCACCTCTGCTAATGACTACACAAGTGTGTTCTACTACAGTAACAACTCCAGCTTTAACAAGGACAAATACTCTTTCTAGCTTTACTTTCTATATGGCTGTAAATCTTTCCAAGTACCCATATTGCACCAACATACAAAAAGTCTGGATATTCTGGTTTTTGTTAGTGCAAAGACAGATGAGCAAAAATAGTTTCATTTTACTGGAGTTTCATCACTTTACAGGGGCAGAGATTTTCCCTCTCAGAATTTCATGAAAAAGAACATCAGATTCAACCTTGTGGTAAGCCTTCTGGTAATAAATCAAATAGGGACTACCTGTATTTCTGTAGTTCAGAGAAAAGTACACTTGCTTTCCGTAATATTTGATAATGTCTAACTTAAAATCACCTAAAAAAATCCTCTTTCTCTAGCAAATTCTAACAGTTGATTTTATTTAATCTTAAAAAGAAATACATACCTTGCTTGAAATAATTTTTGTGAAGAACAAGGAAATTAATTACATTGTATTTAGGCATTTTGATAATGTACAATTATTTGTTACAATAAAGTTAAACACCATTTTGGTTTGCATCATTCTGATGTAATGTTACTTTTGTGGGGTTTTTTTCCCATATATCTTGGTAATATATATTAAATATGGACCTTTGGTGTATTAGTATGTTAATTCAGTAAACCTTCCTAATAAGTAAATTTAAAATGAAGCATTAATTTCTTCTTTTCTTTAATTCTATCGTGTTGAAGTGAAATGTTCTCTCAGAATTTATGAAAATTTTGTCAAAATTGATGAAAAGCTGTTAATACAAAATTGTATTTTTAAAACTGTCACGCTGAGAATTTCGCACCCGCTTTTAATTTTTTCTATCAAGAGCTGTTGCCTTTTCAACAATCCAGAACTCAAGATGTTTTTCTCAGGATGTAATTACAGATACTTGTTCTCTGCATACAAAATGTTCTTTAGGACTTTGAAACCCTGTTCAAATTTTTGAAAACCGTTTTAGTCACCTAAACCAAATTTATTGATTTTTTTTTTTAAAGAGTATTAAAACTGAAATTATTCACAGAAACAGTCACTATGATAAGCTCTAAATTAAACTCCTCTTAAAACTTTACAAAATCAAGGTAGTTTATTGAGTTATATCAAAAATGTTTGATTTCTATAATTATTTCTAATCTGAGCAAAAAAAAGGAAACAGCTACATTATTTCTGATGAACTCCTGTAGTCAGAACAAGTTTATAGCAATAATGTGTATGGTGAGAACAGTGTTTCAAAAGATGGTGCACATTTTTAGACATGGACATTCTGCCTCTCAGTATCTTTATGACTGCTTTGAACATAGAGGCAAATACTGAAGACATTTAAAATCCCCACATACTACATGAATTTATTATCAGAGGTAGAGTAGGAATAGCTAGGACATGCTGGGGGCTAAACACCCTTGAGTACATTGGAGCACTTATGACCACTGTTCAGTGTCGTGTGGCCAGGTAATGGCAGTCCAGCTGTGTGCAGCTGTGTAACTTCCCTTTTTTCTCATTCCGTTTTCAAGCCCTGAATCTTTTAAACATTACAAGTGCTGCTGCTGCTTTGAGACACTGCATAGCAGGTTTGCACTACTCCTGTCTGTATCAGTCCTGTGCTGATCACTTGGCAACATTTTGCCAGGGGCAGATATAATCAGAAATCAGTAGAACAGAAAAAAGGAAAATTTTTGTTATGAACTTTGCCATTATAGTAGGCGGTAATGCAAAACAATGGACAAACTTATACTCTTTCTAAAAAGAAAGTTCTGTTTCCAAGCTTATTATTTTTTTTTTGTTTTGTTTTGGTTTTTTTTTCTGTGAGAGGGGTAATGCAAAAACCTCAGCATTGTCACCCTCCACTCTCCACCACCCACTGCCACACAAAGACATGACTTAGTGGTTGGGTCAACTAAAGAATGAAGGGAAAGACAGGGGGAAAATAAGTAGTGATGTAGAAGGCCATGTTGCCACATATTCAGAGGTTAGCTTTCTGGTATGAGACACCTGAGTACTCCAGCTAACATCTCTGATCCATCTTCTCAAAGAGTTTCAGTCCCTATGGATTATGTAGGATTTCTTGAAGCTAGCCACCTGATCCAAGCAGTGATATTCACTGTATTTCTGATGGAGGAAGGGGACACACTCTTCCCAGGTAGAAAAGGTGTTGAGGATGAAAAGGGAAGATGTGAGGGGCACGTGTCTTCTTTGGCATTCCTCTTTATCATCTATGTACAGACTTTCAACTCCTTTCAAAAAGATAGGGAGAACAAATTAAAATTTAGATGATGCCATTTCAAGTTCCCTTGTTCTATCACATTATATGTATGCCTTAGACATGAGAAGGTCAGGGAAGGAAGGAGGGGCTCTGTGGATAACTAAAAGTTGCAGATCCTTAATATGACAAGCTGATGTTGCTTAGCTGAGGAGAGATGGGAGGCACAGGGGGAATAAGGGTAGATTGGTATCAGATCTATTACTGCCAATATTAGTACCATTGGTTCATTCAGCTTTTTGGGTGTTTGATTCTTGCATCTTCCTAGAAGAGAGGTGAGGCTGAATTTGTGCCTCTGACTAATGGAAGTCTAGCACACGTCTGGATTGATGCTGTTATCACAAAAAAAAACACCAGTTTTTGTTCCTTTTGTGAAATGTGGCTCCTAGTGTAAGGCTTCTGAGATGCAGTTCACTTTTTAAGTCCACATTAATCATTGAAATAGCTTGCTGATAATGAATTAGAGTCCTGTTTCTCACTGGAGCTGACTCGGCGCTCACTGAGTGGTCCCATGCAGAGGACTATCTGTCTGTGAAGATCTGCTATTTCTACCCTTCTCTTGATCTGATGTGATCCTTGACTAGCTGAGACATATGGAGAATCTATATTTATGTGTTCTCCAGAATGCAAGGATTTGTTGTTTTGTGTAGAATATTAAGCTGGATAGAACAAGGGCTGAGTAGGCTTCATTCTATCAACTCCTGAAGCAGAAATGAATGCTGTTTTAGAGTAGAGTAGCGTTTAGAAAACCAGTAAATTTCTATGTATTTAGAGGAATCGTGGAAGATATGAGCATATGAGTTTGGACCTTGTGTTATGAACAGTTAAAAGGATTTCTCTGACCAAAGGCAATAAAATCATGTGCCCCTAATTTCAAAGTAAAGTAATAAAAAATAATGACTTGGGATTATTTTTTCTAAACTGTAGCTGATATGATATGCTAACTTCTTTGACAAAATAGTTTATCTATTGCAATGACTTTATTTTTTAAATCTATTATATTTCAGTTAACCTAATAAATTTTAAATCTCCCCTCTCCTCTACCATTTCTTCCCTATAAACTAGTTCTATGCTAGAAGATGAAGCCTCTGTGTTCCTTAAAATAACCATTTCTTTTGGCAATGCAGAGGGTGCACTAATTAATATAATCAAAACCATAAGCCATTACTGCAAGCTTGAAATGGACAATTTAATGGACTGAGTTTTATGCACTTTCTAATGAAAGTTGACCTCTTTGGTTAATCAGAATTCATAGTAACTCAGCAATGTCTAACTGTTGCATAAAATTCTTTACCTGAAGCAGGCAAATAGACTGTGGTTAAAAGAGGAGAGAGGAGGAAAGCAATAAAAGAGACCTCATAATAATAAAAAAACCCTCATAAAAGTCCATCATATGCATTTATTCAGGTTAGATATGTGATACTCTTCAATATGCTTCAGAGGAGAAACTGCTTCTGAAAGAATAAGGAAATCCACAGTTACAAAGACACGTGATATTTTAATATAAATGGTGCCAGTCATTAGTTCCTGGCTTATTAGAGCCAATAGAATTCTTCCACTTCAACTAAACTGTTATTAGTTAAGCAAAGTGTCCTAACAGCACTTCACATCCAAGACCTACTTTCATGTCAAAGGTATAACTGGTGATATAGGAACATAAAGGGTTCAATAATGATTTATATATTTTAAGCACATTCATTCATTTTTCATTTTGATTGTCAAATTTAGTGAATGTTAAGAGAAAGCATGATGGCCTTGCATTTTAAAGCAGTGGCATAAATATTGCCAGATAGAAGTATCAGAAGTGAGATGATCTTAAAAATGTAGGAGGTTGACCACAAAACTGTAAGATGTAAAAACAATGAAGAGACTGAATCTGTGCTCCATTGAGACAAAAAGAGAGGTTGACAAAGATCTGAATTTGCGCATGTTACTTATAAGGCTACCCTTACCTCCCTTACTACTTATGAACCTTTATTTAAATCAGTATTAAACAAGATTAGTAAATTTTTGTTTTCTCTGTAATATGAGATTTGTGAATGTTTCATTTTAAGGTTTTGTTTTGTTTCATTTTTTTATGAAAAGCATAATTCTTTAATGGCCTTAAAAATGTAGGGGCAAAAATACCCTAGTGGTAACAATTTTCTATTTTCAGATGAGAAAATAAGTGAAAATAAAGGCAGTTCTTTACTTCCTCATCCCAGTAAAAAGTCCGTGCTTTAAGAACATTGTAATAATACTCAGACAGATGCCTGATTTTATAAGTACAATCTTGGGTGATTTAACTTTGTGAATAATGTAATTTGTACAGTGGTTCATATGTGATATGAACTTCACAATCTTCTCCTACCAAGATTTTTCTTCACAGAAGTGGTACCTGGTTTTAAAAGAAAGAAAGGGAAAAAAATCACAATTATACCTCATTTCAGAGTTACGATACCCATATTTTCAATGACTTTGATAAATGAAGATTATCACTATACTTATATGTAATAAGAGCATGTGTACAAAGAAATAGTAACTGACAGCCTGCATGTGCCTTGTAGCCACTTCTTAAATGTAACTAATAATTTTGAAATACCTAATTTGTATTTTCAGAATATAAAACATTGTTAGAAGGAAAAAACTTAGTGCAGTTTTTGCCAGTATTTGTGAAATAATGCAGAGACTTTACCCGTGTAATTGCAGTAGTGAGAGAGTCCTGATGCATCTTTAGTATTCTTTCTTTGTGGTTTTTAGGTTCAACTTATATCCATTCTTGTTTTGGGACTGGGGGGTCAGAGGTGGATATACAAATAAAGAACTGGCTTCTGGGCTTCAGATATTTACAATTTCCCTACAAGAAGTGTTTGCATTTCTGGGAGTTATTTTCTTAATTATTAAAAATATTTCAAAATTACTTACATTTACTAGACATAAATTTAAATTCTGAAAACTGTTGATTTGAGACTGTTCTGTGAGCACTCCATATACAGTGTAGATAGAATTTACAAACATTCTAGTCCTCTAATGCACTGCTATTGGAGGCAGGGGTCTAATAGACTTGATTCCTTTGACAGCAGTTGTATTTGCAAAGACTGTTAAGAACATGAGATCAATAAAATTAAATTATTAAACACTAGTGTTTAGAACTGGCACAATCAAATGCTTCCTCTTATTTCAAATAATACTCATCACATTTATGCCAAAGAATTCTATACAAATAATTCTTTCCAGGTAATTTAATCTTTCACTTGATTTCTACAGGGAAACACAAAATGCAAAAGGGCAAATTGTCCCCTTATTTATTCCATTGAATATGAAACATCTCTGTTCGTTTAATGGGGTTCACTGAAATTAACTTTCTGTGAGCAAAGACAGATTTTGACTTCTTTGCCGTCCACAATTCAGAAATTACAATTAGTCAGGTAAGAAAGCTGTTGGGTAGAAAAAGTCTCTGTTAGTTTGTGTGAACAGCTTCAATAGCTTCATATAGTTCCTGGAGGCTTATAATTTGCGAGCAACTGAAGAATAATTGTCAGTTCCCGCTCCTGTCTTCCGTTTCATGATGCTACTCATAAATATGTAGTAGTATAGACAAAAAAAGTATGAAAGCATAGCAGGGATTATTCTTTAGCATTGTTATTTTATATTATCTTGCTTCAATTTCTTTTCATGAAGGAAAACCTCAACTTTAATTTTTAATTGTGTTTAGTGTATTTTTATTGCTATAAAGAGCCTGTTTAGCAGATGAATGCTATGTAACCTCTTTTGCTAAAATAAAAGACCTACAACCAGCACTTCTCTAGGTAAAAGACTCTCCACCAAATAGGTTGATTCTCTGGGCTCTGCATGTGTGTGAGAGAGAGACAAAAACAATCCATTATCAAGGAAAGTCAGTTAGCACAACCACACATCTTGCTACGTATTTCCTTACCTCAGCATAATTTCGCTGTGTCTGTACCAATATCTACATTAAAGGAAACCAGCTAGTTTGTTCTTATCCATGAGTCTTTTAATAAGTTCATTATCAGCACTGGCCAATAAGCACTCCAGGTGTTCTTCCACTGACTAGTTGGAGGCAGCTAGTGATATACCAAGCCAGAAATATTACTGTTGCTTCCTAAGGAATCTGGTCAGTATTTCTTTAATTTAAAATTGTATTCCTACCAGAAAGTTAATTTCATTTAACTCCTAGAAGTAGTGCAGGATAAAATACTAAGGAATGCAGGAGCAGATGACTAAAATACACAGGTGTGTACATGTTTTGAGTCACACGTTCAAACATATTTTGTATTCCCTTCTTCACAGCAATGATGAAAGTACCTTTTTTTTTTTTCCCAGAAATAGGTATCTATGGTGCCTTTTATCGGCTCTTAGTGAGATAAAGCAATCAGTGCATGAACCAGAAATGACAGCAATAATGTAGTGGCAGAAATTGCATTTTAAAGAAATGGATGCTTTCTCAAATCTGCAAGGCAAAATAGACCATCATGCTCTCGCTTAAGCAATGAAAGTGAAGGGGAACAAAGTCACATACTTACAAGTAAATAAGTCAATACTGATCTAGTTTGCAGCTTCGTTAATTTAAGTATGTTACTTCATCTCTTGAGACCTCATTTTTCTTATATGTATAAGAACTGAATCTATTAAAACTAATATGAAGTAGCAATATAAATTACTTTTTCAGGAAATCCTTTTCCTTCCTGAACTTTCTGTTTATAAAAGCTGTTAGGGCAGTGAATTAAAAAAAGGATTAAATTCTGCCACTGTATAAATGCAATAAGAACTCTATAATTAAACCAATTGATCCAAACATCTGAGCACTGTGGACAAATTCTCAGATGCAAAATGCACTCTGGAATACAGATTTAGTTTTTTTATTATGTGAATCAATATTATTACTCAATGCAACAGTAAAGCATATTTAGAAAATTATGCAGAAGCTGGGATTCCAAAGTACATGAAATCTTGGAGCAAAGTTAAAGACATTCTCATACAGACTGAATTGCCATGTTAATTCTAGAGAAGCTAGATTGTTTCCTAGCACCTTCAAGAAAAAGTCAATCCTACTTGTCAGCTCTGCCACACAAAATGAGAATTTCTCTAAATCGTTTGAATTTTCCCAAACATGAAATTTTATGTGGGCTAAGTTTTGGTCTCTGGCACAAGATTAAATCCTCAACAATAGCACTAAAATCAAGACAGGTATTGCTAGAACTGGAAATTTTGAGATTCAGTCACAAGGTAAGTCTTCCATTCATATCCTTCATTATTGTTACACCATGCTTTCTCCTAGAATTGTTGACATAAATTCTTTAACCTCTTTTCCTGGCTCAATTTACCATATTCTGCCTTTGTGAGATGTTGGGTTTGGTTTTATTGGTGGCTGTAGTTTATTTGGGTTTTGGGAGTTTTTTTGGTGTGGGTTCTTTTTGTTTGTTTGTTTGGGTTTTTGGTTGTCTTTTTTGTTTTGGTTTAGGTTTTTTTTTGGTTTTTTGGTTGGTTTTTTTTGGTTGGTTTGTTTTACTTGCTTCTCTGTTTTTGCTTTGGATTGCAAGAGACACTTTTAGAAAAATACTGTGGGGACTGTAGGAACCCAGAGTGCTGAGAATATTTCTCTGCCTGTTTTTAAGGGTTCTTACCCCCCCAAACAACACTGTTTTAACCTCCAACCTTGGAAAAAATTACCAACTATCAGACAAGAACTAGAAAATACAGTGGTGTGAATTAGGTGAGAGACTACTATGTAAGATTGTCACAGGGTGAAAAATTTAGAGGTTTTGGGCTTCTCTTTGTAGTAAATAGATAGGAGTAAAAAATATCAAAATGGAGGATTGTTGTTCTCTAAACCTTCTTCTCCTTCTTCTACTACTCCATGTTCTGCAGTAAAAGTAATTTGGGATAACATCTGTTACCTTGTCTTTATTTTGCTTCAACCCTGGAGAACTGAATACTACACAAAACTCCATTTTATTGAACCAAGAATCTCTAATTCCTGAGGTTCATAAGGAGCCTTCGGGAGGGATTTGGTCCAAACATCCCAACTTTCCACTGGATTTGAACCGAACCATGAAAGTTTTAGATTAGCATGTTTGGAAGGTGGCCATTTGTCTGCTGGTAGACGACCAAACATGTTGAAAATGGTTTCATTGGCCTTGAACGAGTTAGACAGATCGTATCTAAGCCTGATGCATTGGCCAAAGTCTCCCAGACATTTTCTTTTGGTTGTTTTACTGGGAAAGCTGCATTGCTTAAGGCAGTCAGTGAGATGATAAGGCACAAGTGTAATACCTGATTGAGCTTCATTCTCAAAAGCTTTATTATTCCACATAGGAGTCTCTGATCTGTAACACAACTTCTAACACACTCTTACATACAAAATTTACACCCTTAACTTGCCCACTTTTTACATAAGATTCTGTCCACAGTTCTTGCACAGAAAGACAGCTGATGTCTGTGGCATCGACAGTAGCGTTGACACTGATTCACGTCTATGTGCCCCTTAGAGACAGGTGGAAAACGCGATGTTCATGTGAAAGTCCCCGAGGTTTTTAGCAAAAGGGATTATCCCTTCCTTCAGGCACTGCAGGCGGCAGGGGGGGAAGTGCGGCCATTCCGGAGGTGGAACGGGAATTTTTGCTGGACCCGAAATTAAAACTTTTGATCGGTCTGACGGAGGAGCATGATACGGCAATTTTAGAGTTCCCTTCACGTGCACATGCCTGGGGGGGAGAGGGAGGGTCCCTGGCCAGGGACCTTTATAAAGCATCCCTTTTCTAACACATTCATCTTCAAAATGATTGAGCTATCTAGAATACTCACCAGTACAAAATAAATTTATATACTGTGTGAGGAAAAACTACTGCACATTCTCTGTCAGCTCCCAACATCAAGCATTTCTGTGTATCTAAAATGATGAGTGTGTGATGTTTTTTAAGTATACATCTATGAATTTCAATTTATTTCACAAAAACATATGATGGGAACATAATTGGATCTAGATTTATTATGCAACTAGCATTTTTTTTCTTCATGAGTTGGGAGAAGGGGAAAATTTTCAAAAATGTTCTGTGAAATATCGCAACTGCAACCAAAATTCATATTAAGTCACATAAATAAAACATGCTGGTTCTCTTGTGCTATTACTTAAAGGAAATGAATTTACTGATTAACTCCAAGGACTATGTATTATGCCTGTTGCTTCATTATTGTATTTAATTAGGGTATTTTTCTTAATATCTTCTGTTTAAAAGATATTTTCTTAAAAATTAAAATTAGCTTCTTAGGCAATCTCAAAGGAATGAGATTATCAGACATCACACTAGCATTGAAGAAGTGAGATTAGCAATTTCATAGGAAAATGTCAGCTGAAAATTGCCCATAGTTTTGTATTCATTTGTTGTACAGAAATTACTTAACTTCCATATTTCTTTTAAAAAATGTTGAACTTCTCAGGACTGCAAAAAAATGCTTAAAACTGACCTATAAAATGCTGAAACTTTTAAGAAAAAAAACCCCAAACTTATAATAGGCCTTTTAAAAATACCAAGTTTTGTTCTGTGCAGACAGGGAAGCCATAATGCTGAATTATGATTTGTTGTGTCAAAGGGCCCTTTTTGCATGTCCTGTTCTGCCTTTTGTGTGAATGTAAATAAATGAGGGAATGTGGGGATTTTGGTGGTGGTGGTGACACTGGTTTTCTTAACCACTAACTAATTTGAGGCACAGAATAGTGAAGGAACATGCCACTAATTCTTTGTGGTTTGCATGGAAATTGGGCACTGATGGAGCATAGATCTCCCTTTAACAGAAACCACGCTGTCCATTACTTTGAAAGAAGTTGCCTATAACCCCTCAAGACATCTTGCAGGGATTTTCTGAAAATAGAGTGAGATTTCTTGATTTGATTGTCCAAGAAAGGTTGACAAAAGGAGAAATGAAATGAAATGAAATGAAATGAAATGAAATGAAATGAAATGAAATAAAATAAAATAGGAAGGTAAAATTAATGGCAGAGTCCTTGTGCTCTATGAAGACATTTTTCTCAGAATATTTATATGGAAACTTTGTTAAATTAGTATTTTCAAGTACTGGAATTTTACATTGAGCTGAAAATATAGGCTTGAACACAGAGCTAATAGATAATTTTGTTCAACATTAAACCTTTTAAAACTTGCAAGAATATTTGATGCAATGGCACTTTGAAACAACATCAGCTGAAACAAGTTATTAATCTATGTTACTAACTAATCACTACAAATGTATTTTTGAGATATTTATTTAGAATTAAAACAAAAAAGTAGTCCTACAGAGTATACTAAACCCTGAGGGTATTGATATGGGAGAAATTTATGGCAACTATGTTCCTTAAAAAACATATAAATTACATATGAAAATATTCCTTTTGAAGGGCAACTCTACTTGTGTGCATTGCTATTTCTACTACTGCTGTTTTATCATCTTGTATTATCTTAAATAATAGATATTTGAATTAGAAATTACTGATTTGGTCATCTGTACTTTCAATTGTACTTACAATATATTTTTTTTTAATAGGTTCATTCTGTGCTATGCCTTGAATGCTTTTGGTGATAATAGCTGTGTTGGCAGGTTATTCCACTATCTAATTGATCTAACTGTTATACAGTGCTTTTTTACCTTTTGGTTTCCATTTTCTTAATTTTAGACCTTTATTAATTCTTTTACTTACAAGGACAAATTAAGCTAAAACTGTTTTTGTTTTTTTTTTCCTTTTTTGATGATTCCTGGAAGGCACTTATATTTTAATCACCTCTTACTTATCTCTTCTTTAGACTGTATAAATTCCTTACCCTCAACCTCTCTTCATAGGTCATGTTTCCTAAGCTTTTCAGCACTTTCACTGCTTTTGTCTCTACCCTAACCATGTCATTTTTTACAGTGCAGAGATGAGAATTACAGTGCTCCAAAAGCACCCTGTGAAATTTTTTGTAGTATTTATATAAATTTAAAATACATATTTGCAATTATTGGCAGGCATTATATTAATCAGTTTTAAAAGTATTAGAAAGTGGCCAATTCGATATTTGCTGAAGGCCTAGGTATGTTGTCACCTTACTTTGAAAACTTACTTTAAAGCAATGGAGAACAGGTGTCTTGTTTTCAGTAGTATTTCACTATATAACTCTTGTTGAAAGTGCTGTTTTATAAACTGAGCTGTTTGGTTGGGTGGTCTTAAGCCAAGAAACACAGAGTAAGAAAAAACTTTCTGTCATAATATAATTGCTTTGATACAGCTTATCTTTTCTCATTCATAGCTAACCATAAACCTCCTTATTCATTACTGTATGAGGGGCCTTTACATAAAAAGAGACTACCCAACTTCACTGTCACAAATCAGGATTATTATAACTTTCTATTTATAACAAACAGTCATTAACAGTGTTATTGCTATTTAGACTTGTGTTTTTATTGCTATTTAGACTTGCTGGTATCAATCCATATGGGGCTGCTCTTTTACATGCTATATTACATTGGAATAAAGATGCACTCTATATCTGTGCTGTTTCTTTCTAAAACACCATTTAAATGTTGGCCAGTGTAAGGGACTGAAATGAAAGTACTAGATCCTGATGTTTAATTTTAATTGTTTTGTTCCTCAGTCTTCTTACACAGCACATCACTAACCTCTACTGAAATGAACCTTGTTTTACATTGAATGAGCCCTGTTCTGCAAAGCTGTTTTCCATGTGTGCCCCCCCAGCATATACTGGTGCATGGGGTTGTTCCTCTGTAGGTGCAAAAACTTGGACTTCCTCTTGTTGAACTTCATGAGCTTCCCATCAGACCATTTCTCCAGCTTGCTGTGGTCCCCCTGGATGGCAGCATGACCCTCTGGCATATCAGTAACTACCCCAGTTTTGCGTCTGCAAACTGGCTGACACTACACTCTATGCCATCATGCAGGTCACTGATGAAGATTATAAGCAGGACTAGACCCAGTATAAAGCCCAGGGGTACACTGCTAGCTACTGGCCTCCAACTGGATTCTGTGTCATTGATCACTACCCTCTGGGTCCAGCACTCACTTTTCAAACAATTTCACTGATGTAGGAGAGCTACCATGAAGAGAGATCTGAGATACAGTCTTGGATCTTTGTCTAGAACTTTTTGCTGAGAAACATAAATATGTTGACTTCTTAATTTAGTTTAAAAATCTTATTTTTTTGTTAAGGCTTTTTAGTTGGTTAATGAATAATTTTGGATTTGAAGTCCAAATCTGTGTGTGAGATCAGTTTCTTTCCAAAATGACTGAATTCAAGAACAGATTTATCTTGAAAGAAGATTCAAAATTTTGGTAATATTTCTTCCAGGGTACTTATACTTTAGGCGTCTTTCAGTTTTTCCCTCTCCAACTAATGGCTCACTGTTTTTCTGATACTTTCTGCTTGTGACCACAGAGAGATGCTGGCATTTTGTCATATTTCTCCCTATACTCACCCTGTTTTCGTCTTGTCTGCAAGTCTCTCATGTTATTGCTGGTCCTTTCCATTTTCCTCTGTAGATGCTAAGAGAAGGTGACAAAGAAATTTTCCTATTTTACAGCTGCCTGTGAAAGTCTCCTTTCTCACGCTAGCCAGCTGGGAAAACAGTTTGAATTTCTGTAAACTATCTCACAGGTGCGGGCTGTTTGTATCTTAGTTTTCCACACTGGAAAAATATTTTGGAAAGGGATGTTATGCCGTTCATTCAATCCCTCTGAGAGGTGGATAGTCAAGCATCCAATGATTTTATGCCATTTTTGCGAACAAAACTATATAAGCTGAATTATATAATTAAATATAGCTATTTTCTGGCCTTTGAACCCAATCCTGAATCCATGTTGTTCTTTGCGCCGTCTTGGTACTACAGGGACAGTCTTCCACTTACTCAATGTAACATTTTATATGTTGAGATTTCAGGTTCCTGATGAAAAAAAAAAAAAACTGAAAGCAAAGTGTAGTAGCATCACAAATAAAGAAATTCACATCAGTCCCATTTCTACTGACTTTTTTTTGTATTGTAAAAAATCTGAGAAACAAAATGAAATCCTTAATTCTGATCTGTACTTCTTATAATCTTCTAAATGTGAGAATAAGTGTTGAAATATCCTCTTTCATATCGTTCTGGTATCTCATATTTTTTTTAGTCTGGATGGTGTTTTTGAGCATTCTTTGAATTTATGTGCGACCATAAAAAATATCAGCCTTAGACAGAATAAAAAATTAGTTGTTCCTGCCCATTCTCTTCTTTATCATACAACTTCAGGCAAATGTAAGCCTTGGTGATAGCAATGTTTCCCTTAACAGTTACCCCTTCTGCTCTCTAGGAAAAATTGAATGAATTTCAGAAGACCTTAGCAAAGCTCACCATAAGACAAAATTCATGCAGTAGAAGCTAAAGGCTTATATGGGCCATATATAATAATATACAGTTCGGGTCTACTTTTAATGAAGGCTGTTTTGACATAGTAGAAGAAGAGACAGAAGCTGTGGCTAAAGAGAAACACATACGTGCACATACATGTCCGTATCACAAGGATGTATTTTAAACATATAATAAAGACAGCATTTCTAATGCTATCAGACAGTATTTTTATATGATTAATTCTCCCTAAATACATCTTTCTGCAGTTAGCAGCATAAAATTTATGTTACAGGACTGTGTGCTGAGAGTGAGGGAAAAGGATAAGCAAACATTCTCTGATTTAATGGATAGCTTCTGCTAAATTTTCTTAAATCCTGACATCCAAAACTCAGGATGCATATATGCTATGTTCCCATTGTAATTGCAGTTACAATTGCTGTTCCAATAACTGAACATGAAAATGATTGATTATGTGTCCAAATGCAGATTTGCTTCCTCCTGTAAGTCAGCTTGCTTGATTCCAATAATTAATTGCATGGGCCATTGAATATGAACTGGCTGCAAAATGCTGTAATTTTTATTTGGTCATAGTTTTCATGAAGTATAAATGTCTGGGACAAAGGCCTGAGGGTGACTACCAAAATATACCTATAAGATATTACATACTTAGAAGTTTTGGAATAGCTGGAATTACTCCTGTAAGGCCATTTTTATCTGGCCAAGCTGAATGCAATATACAACCTCTCTACGATTGTTATTCTCATTTGTTAGTTTTTAAATCAGTTTGCAATGTGTAGATTAACCAAAAGGTGCAAGATATTAAAATATCAGGCATTAGACCATTTTAGAATAAGTAGTTGGCATTCCCATAGTATGAATATGAGAAGTGTAAAATTTCAGCTATGTCTCCAAGGGGACTATTATTTTATTTTAAAACAAAGATTTTTTCTCTCAGTTGAACAAGGATTCTATCATGAAAGTGAGACTTATGCCTTCCAATTTTTTTCTGTAGTGCAGACTTAGTTAAAAAATAATCAAAAAGATTTTTTTAGAAATCACTGAACTTCTGTAATCAAAGGAGTTCATTTTTGAAATTCACTATTATTTTCTTTCTCTATCCCTCTCTCCACTCCCACTGCTTTCTCCCTTTTCTTTTCCTCTGAATTTTGAGCCTGAAAAAACATTAAAACTTATATAAACAAATCTCTCTTTTTCTGACATTTATGGAAAAAACCTCAAAGAGGATTTTCAGTCATTTCCATTAAGTATACACTTATAATTCTTTGTCTGAAAAACATATAACATTTAGAAGCCAGGTCTCCCTGATGTATACATTTTTGATTCCTTATCAGCTCTTTTCATTCTGTCAGATCACAGGACTGCAAAAGCCCACCAGGGTCATCAAATTCAGTATTGTGCTATTACAGGCAACAACATTATACTGACCTTTTTACGAGTCATTGAACTGGATCTTAAAATTAACTAGGTGGGATTTGGGGACCTTTTTTTTTCTTTTTTTTTTTTTTTTTATTCTGCTTGAGACACAGCAATAGGAACTGTTTCAGCTTAAAAATTATCTGCTAATGTTACAGATTTGTGATTTTGACCTAAATTTCTAGCCTAGCCAATGAAATGTCTGTGGGGCTTATGACATGCATCCCAGGGCCCTGATAGAACTTGCTGATGCTGTTGCCATGCCACTTTCCATGCTCTTTGAAAAGTCATTTCAGTCAGGCAAAGTCCCTGGTGATTAGAAGAAGGGAAATATCACTCCTATTTTATAGAGGAGAGAAAAGACCCAGAGAACTATAGACGGGGGAGCTTCACCTCTCTGTCTAGGAAAATCATGGAACAGATAGTCATGGAAGTGTTAAGACATATGCAAGACAAGGAGATGATCCAAGACATCCAGCATGGCTTCACTAAGGGCCAATCATGCCTGATCATTCTGGTGCCCTGCTGTGATGTAGTCATCACAGTGGTCAAATGAAGACCAACCCATGTCATCTGCCTAGACTTCTGTAAGGCCTTTGACACAGTCCCAAACAACATCCTTATATTTAGATTTGAGAGACATGGATTTTTTAGGGTGGACTATTCAATGGATAAGGAATTGGATGGAGACCCAGAGAGTTGTGGTCAATAGTTCCTTGTCCAGGTGGAGACTGGTGATGAATGAAGTCCCTTAGGGCACCTGTCTTGGGGCCAGTGCTCTTTCATGTCTTTATCAGTGACACAGACAGTGAGATCAAGTACACCCTCAGAAAGTTTGCAGATGACACCAAGCTGAGTGGTGTGGGTGACACACCAAAAGGAAGGGATGTGATCCAGAAGGACCTGGACAAACTTGAGAAGTGGAGCCACAAGAACCTCATAAGATTCAAGAAATCCAAGTGCAAGGTGCTGTGCCTGGGTCAGGGCAATCCCAAACATGAATACAGACTAGGAGAAGAAGTCATCGAGAGCGCCCTTGCAGATAAGAACTTGGGGGTTCTTGTGGACGAAAAACTGGATATGAGCAAACAATGTGCACTTGCAGCCCAAAAAGTCAACCACATCCCGGGCTGCATGAAAAGAGGAGTGGCCAGAAGGTCAAGGGAGGTGATTCTGCCCCTCTGCTCTTCCCATGTGAGATCTGACCTGTAGTGCTCCATCCAGCCCTGGGGTGCTCAGCACCAGAAAGATGTAGGCCTGTTAGAACAGATCCAAAAAAGGCCTATGAAGATGATCTGAGGTCTGGAGCACTTCTTCTACAAAGACAGTTGGGATTGTTCAGCCTGGAGAAGAGAAGGCTCCAGTGAGACCTCATTGTGGCCTTTCAGTACTTAAATGGGGCTTATAAAAAGAAGGAGAGGAACTTTTTACAGGGGCAGACACCAATGGGACAAGGGGGAATGGCTTTAAACTAAGAGGAGAGATTTAGATTAGATCTCAGGAAGAAATTCTTTACTTAGACGGGTAGTGAGGCACCGGAACAGGTTGTCCAGAGAAGCTGTGAATGCTCCATACCTGGGAGAATTCAAGACCAGATTGGATGGGGCCCTGAGCAACCTGATCTAGTGAGTGGCATGCCTGGCCATTGCTGGGGGATTGGAACTAAATGATCTTTAAGGTCTCTTCCAACCCAAGCCATTTATGATCCTATGAAAAAAAATGTCAGAATGTCTCTGTGTGTTGGGGTCTCCTCCTCCTGCCATGTAGCCCTGGGAGAGGGGCCCTGAAGGGACAGAGATGGTGGTTCCCTGCCCCTGGTCAGCCTCGTTCCCCATTGGTTGTTTTGTGTTTCCCTGCGCAGGCAAGGACCCTCGGGTCCCGTGATTAAGCAGTTCCTCAGCAGAGCCCCGGCCATGCGGCTGGAGAAATAAACATCGCTCTGAAACATCTACCAAGAATCTGTCCATATATATTTCTTTTCCACGGCCTCCTGGTTTGATACATCGTTTTGCAGTATCCCCGCAGCAACATCTGTGTAGCTACATTGTAGTTTTGCATGGTTAAAGCAGGTGCACAATATAATCTCTGTGTAAATATTATAGCAGTATCAGGTCGCTGATGGTACTGTAACTGTGGCAACACAAAGATAAATTACTAGTAAAAAGATTAGTTTCTCCCCCTTTTTTAAAATTGTTTTTTTAATTTTATGTGCCAGGTGTTGAAGCTTTCAGTGGATTTTGTATAGATATTGTAAGTGTCGAAGGATTTTGACCATTGTACATCTGAATAACAATCAGACAGAATTTGCATCCATTTTATTAAATATTAATTGTATTCAGAAAGTTGGACATTCATTTTACAGTATCACGTTGAGCAACATTTAATGCAAAAATGACCCCAAAGCCAACAGGAATTTTTGTGGTATCAGAGACTACGTAAGAGAAACAAAAATGGCATATTATATCAATTAACTAAAGCACTCAGGGCAAAACCAGTACCCACACCATTTGTGGAGCTTTCTACCATAAATGATGGCTTCCTTACCAATGTCTGCTTTCTCTATGAGTAAAACTTCATTTAACTTAAACCACAGTAGTTGTAAGGTGATTCACCTATGCATTAGTAGTGTATTCATCCCACATTTTCTCTTTCTTGCCTGAAGAAATACAAACATCGAATGAAGTGTCAAGACCTGATAAAAAATACGTGAAAATTAGAATGAAATGGGAAACCACAGTATCCTAGGTGAAGAGCTATCATAGGTATGTCTGATAGAAGCCCGTATCATTCAGAGCAGGGAGCTGGCTTTGTCTACATTTACATATTCCTCAGAACAGATTAAAAGAGAAAAAAAAAAGAGTTAGGCAAAAATCAGTTTTCAGCAGACTGTAAAAAAAAAAAAAGTCATGTTTTTAAGACTAGAAAATCCACTCACTGGTCAGAGAGACTAGAAATACAAGCAATTTAATTGAGAAAATCTATCCTTTCTCCTGAAAACCTTGCAGGCAGGTTTCAGTATGCTCAGTAGCTTTCAAGGTTACAATAAGCCTTATGCTGCTCCTTTTAATTCCTACACAGCTTTAGTCTCCTTTGAGACCTAGCTGCCTATTCCCTGCTCCTCACTGTCTCACTATGACAATCCCTTCTGTGTCTACTTCATCAAGTGTTATCATTAATGTCTGTGTCCCAAAGGAAGAATCACTTTCTTCTCCTTGTGTTTTATCTGACCTATTCCTTGTAGAAGGTTGTCTTTATAAAAGAAATATGGATCCTGCCCATATGTGTAGCCAAATAAGAGATGAGAAGAAGGGGAGTAAACTTAGAGAACCATCCCTTTTCCTGACATAGGTGTTTAGCCTTTTGTTGTGCAGCTCCCCATGGGTTATCTTCTCTGGCAGTTCGACAAGTAAGCGACAGAATTTTTATTAGAATCATACAGAAATGAAAGGCAATGCTCCTGTCTCCTTTGATGCTGTAATACAGCTGTAAGAGTAGTCACTCAAGTGGGACAGAACTGGATTAAATTTTCTGAGGGAATTTTAGATTTATTTTTTCTCCAAGGTAAATGCTCTGTCAGAATGCAAAGGTTTTGGTGGAACAGAATTATCCCTTTAAATTATTCTGTTTTCTAGGATAATAAATATTCAGTAGGTCAAAGAATACTTTGAAGGTTCACATTTCATGGTTTAATTCTTGCCAAATGCACGAGTTGGAGGAGCTATCTGAATCTGTGGTGAGGCAATTTCAAAGCACTGCAATTTTCACTGCCACCTCCCACTCCATGGGAAAACATTGTACATGTGCGATTATGAATTTTTCTCTTAAAAATCTTCTGGCTCTTTAGTATAAGAGGAATGCCCAGTTTGTGTGCAGCAATCAGCCTAGACAGTTCTGGTCATGCCTTGAAAGGTAGAGATTCCTGTGAACTATTTGATAAGTAGTGGTATTTCCTATAGGTTGTAGGTGATTTAAAAATTCTGTTTATTTTACAGGAGAATCTACAAAGACAGTTTGATGATACTTGGGTTTCTGAGTTCTTTTATGAATCCTGACTAAATATGGCTATCTGAATTATCATAACTTTTCATATTAACCAGGGCTGTGAGTGTACTTTTTGGTATGTGTGTGTATGTTTCTTTTTTCTCTCCCTTATTCTTCAAGTCTATAATAACTAATTTTTAAAACTCCAAAGCTAGTTCATGGATTTTATGATTCTGGCTCCAGATATGAGAAAAGTAATTTTGACTTATCAAAAAGCACCTGTTGTGATTTAAAAAGAAAAAGAAAGGAAGCCAAACCCATATTCTATGGCAGTTTAAAAGGGTTGAAGAGAGACATATGACTGGGGATATTCAGATCATAATTATTCTGTAATTAAAGAAAACCAACTACTGGTAATCCTGCAAGAGAAAATGTTGTAGCATAAATCTTTGATTAAATAATGTATAAAGGAGCACTTATACCAGAACCTGCTGGTATTAATGCTGCTTCTGAGAAGCATTGACCATGCACCTTTTGTCTTAATTTGAGTATGATTGCCACTCCAAAATAAGGCCAAATGTGAAAAATTGTACTTCTTACAAGTCTTACCTCCTGAGCCAATCAGCCATATGCAATATAAGTTCATATATCTATTTCATTAAGTTCAGGTGAAATTATGGAATTATCTATACTTCTGTGAAAGATAAAAATAGAATCACTATGAACAACTCCTACACAATGCAGCTCTCATGCTGGAGTCCATGCCACTTACAGAATTCTACCTCAAGATCAGTATCTTCCATGACTGACCTTCCATTCTTCTGTGAGATTTCAGTTATGATGTAAAGAGTGAATGTTTCCCAGACAATTTTCTTTGCTGTCACCTGCAATGTGCTAACAAAGCCTGGACAAAGGATAAATAAAGATCTTCACTGTCTTAGATACCAACAATAGTAAAAGCCATTGAAGGTAGTCCTTAGTATGTTGGCATAACTTCTGAAAAACACGCTCCACCAGTAATAATGAAGTACTTTCTGAAAGGGCAGGATTCTGAAAACTATTCTCTTGCTAGTATTATCTTCACTTTTCCTTTTCTTTCATTACTTCTTGCTGCCAATAATCTCTGATAAAAAATATTTCAGTGTTGAAGTTGGTCATTAATTTGTTATATTAGTTTTTTTTCACTGTGCCATTAAAAAGGGAAGAAGGCAGGCAGGCAGAAAGAAAAAGAAAAAAGAGAGAGAGAGAAAGAGAAAAAGAGAGAAAGAGAGAAAGAGAGAAAGAAAGAAAGAAAGAAAGAAAGAAAGAAAGAAAGAAAGAAAGAAAGAAAAAGAAAGAAAGAAAGAAAAAAATGAACTAACTCTTGGTGGTGCATAATCTGTTTCAGAAGATAATTACAAAAGTAAAGGAGAATTCTAGTTTCAGACAGTAGCTGGACTCATACACTCAAGGGATTTGTGAGCTGCAGATATGTAATCTGTCCAAGATTTATGCCTTCTTTGTACTTCAAAAGAGTTCAAGCTTGGAAACACAGGGTGCCTTTCATCTAAGCAGATAAAAAAAAGGAAATATAAGGTTCTTAAAATTTTTGTATGTTTTTAAACATAAAAACTATACCATTAATAATTGCTGCTGGTTTTTTTCCTATTTCCTTTTTCTGATTTTTGCTGTAATCAGTGATTCCTAGAGTCAATAATAAGTGTTATCTGCTCAAGTTTTACTTAAATACACAGGCATGTTTAGGAAAGAAAATTACTGTGCTTTGCTTTGTTTGCACTGAAAGGTATAGAAATGGAACATATGCAGCTGGCATGCCATAGTCTTTAGAAACTCTTATCTATTGTTGAGCACTGCTAGACTCTAGTTCATGTCTTCTCAAAGAAGTGTATATATGTGTGCATGTGTCTGTGTTTTCTCAATTCAATGGCAAGACAAGGAAATTGAAAAACTGATAAATTACTAGGTTTCCATCAACTCAAATCATGTTTTGCAATCATTTTCAATGAAGTCAAGCACTTGGTTTGAATCAAGACATACTTAATTTGCTTAAAAATTAAACCAGTTCTAGTTTTGGGTGATTTTTTTTAAATTACGCGGAAATGTAGAAACAAAACCAGTGTTTTAAAGGAATACTCACTTGTCAGCCAGAAACTAACAGGAGGCAGCTCTCCTTCCTCCTTACTTCCCCCAAACCAATGGTTAGGGAAATCACATAGACCACGGGACATATTTAAATATCTGACCTCTGTAGTTTAGAGGAGAGAATTGAAGCACAGCCCTCCCTCCACTGAAAAGGGAATGCCTTACCCAGAAAGACAATTATCCAACAGGTGTTGCTTTGTCCACCCACCACTGTGTTTTCCTTCTCCAAAAAGCTGTCCATCTGGGGCCAGTTGTCTGAAGACAGCACTGCCTATGCTTTGCCGACTAGCAACCAAATGTTACAGCCATTATGGCCAATTATCTTTTCTTCCTCTGTGAATGTGTCATGGTCCTAACGATCCTTTCTAAGTAAGTTACACTTCCATAAATAAGTAGATCAATGAGCCAAGGAAATTATGAAAAATTGTCCATGTCATTATTTGTTAGAAAAAAAAGAATTAAAAAATCTAAATTGGTCCTGCGCCCAGGGAGCCCAACAACCAGGAGGGGGGAGATCCAGGACCCAACAGCTTCAATATATTTGTGCATCCTGTGTGCTCAGCACACAGCCCTCCTCTATTGGAAGAGTGGAGCTGTGCTCCCTGTGGCCTCTGAAGGTATGACACCTCGCTTCTCCACGTACATGGGTGCAAATTGTTTGCTGTATTGGAATATCCCAAATATGATCCTACTGGAAATAATATGTTTAATCACTTCTGATTTTGTAATACCTTTCAAATTTTACACTAGTTTCTCACAAACAAGACTCTCTCTGTCAGGGGCTGTAGATCTGCATTCACTTCTTCATGTAAAATCTCTTTCACAGAATCAGAGAATTGTACAATTCTTGAGCAGTTTGGTTTAGAAGGGACCTCACAGATGATCTGACCATGGGTAGGGGCACCTTCCACTAGACCAGGATGCATTCACTCTTTCCTTTGGGACCAGCATCCACCGGGGAGTCTTTTAGAACTCAGCTACTGTTGTGAGTATTTTTCAGATCATTTTCTCCTATTTTTTCACTCTTAGGGTTTCAGCTTCAATATTACATGTTCTCTTCTTTTTCCTGATTCATATACTTTCCCAGTAGAGATGACATATACTAAGGGACAGTAAGGGATAGTCCTGCCAGGTTGAGGGGGGATTTTTTTGGTTTTTGGTTTTTGGTTTTTTTTTTCTTTTCTTCTAGCTTGGTGTTTGTTTTTTTTGTTTGTTTGTTTGTTTGTTGTTTTTTTTTTTTTTTTTTTTTTTTGGTTGGTTAGTGTTGATTCTGGTTTCAGTGGGGTTTTTTTGCCGGTTTTTTTGGGGGTTTTTTTGTGTGTTTATACATTTCCTCCCACAAAAACTTTACAGTGAGGAATGAAGGTTTAACTGGAGTATTTTTTTAAACTCTGTGCCAGTCCCTCAGGAAGCAGACTTTTCCAATCTTTAGGAGTCTTCAGAAGTTTCGGTTGTAATGGCTTAGAAAATTTGCAAGCAGATTTTGGAAAGCTTTAGGTTCACTCATACATATCTGCTGGTTATAGAACTGTTAGTTCAAAGAAATTAGTTTTCATTTTATCATCTGTTACTTTGGCTACAAATCCTCAGAATTATCAGCATTAACTGGGGTGATAAACAAAACAATTGCTTAGCTATCTCAAGGAAAGGAGATAATGCTTAAAAAAGAAAGCATGAGATTAATCTAAAATTTATCACATGTACCAAACAATTCATCAGAGCTGCTTGTGTCTGTCCTGACTAACACCACAAAATGGTGTTTGACTTAGCTAGTATAGTCTATATCTTAATAAATTTCGTATTTTTCCATGGACTTTTCTGCAATTTTGAAATTATTTAGTAAATACCACAAAAGGAAAAAGAGCTATATTTTTGTATATTTATCAAGCTACTTCAAACTCTTCTACTTCCTTGTGGTAAGCAGTCACCTGCTAGCTACTGGGTTATAGACGTGTAAGAAGCTGCAGCATTTAATGTAGCTAAAAATAAGTGCAATGGTTGAAAAGAAAAGAAACCCAACAAAACTATTGCTCATATACAATTATGGAATATTAAAAATGACTGAAAATTACATTGATTGTGTTGAATGCTGATGTAAAACAATGTTGGTGCCACAGATCATTTGCAATTTGATTTAGGTGAGATCTGTTGATTCATAGGTTATTAGTATGCTGTGTATGAAAAGAACTAGTTGGTACATTTGTTTATTTGTCAGAGAAGCTTACACATGCACAGAGTAGCATAAATAGGCTGCAAGAGCACCTGGATGTTTGCTAAACAGAATAATTAAGAACCCACAGAGTCCCAAATGAATGCAAAGATTATCTTTGGGACTATATTTCTTCAAAAAAAAAAAAAAGTCAGTGGCTTTTATATATATTTTTTTTTTTTGTGGTATGAGTGTAATCTACATTAGACGCTGATGTTTTAGAAAAAGAGTATTATTAGATTTTGTGAAGTAAAACATGGCATCATAATAGAATGGGACAGAATTAATTTAATGAGCATAACCCTGTTTCTAATATTTGTGATATTATATTATATTTTCATACTCTTAATTACATATTTTTAAAAGCTGTTTTTTTTTACATGCACTGCCTCAGATTTAAATGCATACCTCCTTTTTTGTTGGTTTGGGCCTTATACAAATAGATTTATGCCTCTTCTCAGTCATCACTGTCTGCATCTGAACACTGGACCTTCAGCTTTACAGCATAAATCTCTTCCACTAAAGCTCTACTGTCACAATTATCACAGATGGTAACAGAAATAAGTGGTTATCTCAGTGGACCAGGTGCTTGAGTGAGATACATAGCACAATACACCAGTGGATTACATATTTATGAGTAAACACATTTCACAAAGAACATAGATGACTACTTAAATGAAGGAGAACCTTTCTTGAAGGCACCATGTATAACTGATTGAAAGGCAAACTACAAATCCATTATGTTACTGATTTTAGCAGCCTCTCTTTTAAAGGGCACAGGTTTTAGCTTATAAAGGCATTGTAATGTACAATGAACAAAAAGTGCCTGGGGAATGTGATCCTTAATTCTTGTCCTTTAATGTTGTAAGCTTTTAAATTTGTTGTTGGCTTTTATAGGTTTGTAGATTTGTTCCCTTCGTCTTACCTCCACACTGTCTACCTACTACAAAGGACAGGTATAAAGGATTCAGATATGTTTGTAGTGACACAGTTATTTCAGTAAGTGTTCTCTTTCTTTTGAAAAGAGGTTCAGCGAGAAAAAAAGTAGAACTAGACTTGTTCACATATGCATGTGAAATACTCTTAATATTTTCTTTCTATCATTCCTCAACTCTCAGGCAGAAGGTGATAAATATGGTCTCACAGAACAAATTTCACAAAATGTATTTCCCAAGAAACATGACTACGTTAACTAAACTCAGATGCCAGCTCCTTATTTTTTCTGTGTTAGACAGCGATAAGTATGCTAGGTAAAATATTTTTTAATTTAAAAATTAATTACATAACAGAGGAAATGCCAAATGGTAATGTGCATGCAAAAGAGGTTTTGTTTGCTCAATAATACCCGAGGTACAACTGATAATATCTCCCACAGGTAGCTCAATAGGGAACTGTAGTAACATTTGGTAGGTTAATGTGCCTGTCTTTCTCAAATGTTTCCTCTGGAAGAAAATAACAACTTACTAACTTTTTTTTCTTTTTAATTAAGTTGGAAAGCAACAATTTGAAACAGAAACAATGTGTAAAAAGTTGTTTTGGTCCTAGGTGCCCTAAAATCATGAATCAGAGAAGACAAATACTTTATATAACTACAACCTAGAGAATGATCACCCACAATTTGTTGGTTGAGATATTAAAATAGTTTTTTTGTTGTTGTTGTGGAACAGTTACCTTTAAACAACGTGAAAGGCTATGCTGGTGTGCTTCCTCATTATGGGTTTAAGTCTTAATAACTGAACTGAGTTATCAACATATATTGTGAAGACAAGTGTAAAAATGACTGTATCACCATTCCATAATTTCCCATTGCTCCATGCTGTCTGATGTCGAGCAAGACTTACGGTTGTTTATGGCATCTGCTTCATAGCAAAATGATGCAGTGCAAGGCTTTCAGGGCTGTGGATGTGTAAAGCAAGACTGAATCCTTGTGCTTATGTGTTTCTTTTGTTTTGTTCCCCTCACACAAAGGCAAAGAGAGAGTATAAATTTATCATTAGTGGCTCCTCACTTGCCTTTTGAGAGCAGCAAATACATTCTTGTGTTGCTCTGGGAGTGGTTAGGCAACAGTACATGACAGAATTCAAAGTTCCATCATACTCATCATACTCATATAGTTTAGTAAGAATTTACATGTGTCAGATTCCTAAATTATTGTAAACCATATGATGCCTACCTGTTTTAACATGAAATGAGCACATGTAGTCTCACAGTAAAACTAGAAAAGCACAGTATCCTGTTATTCCCTGAAGCATCCTCCTTGTTTCTGTGCTAAGACTGATCTAACACTTCACTGCGGAAAGTTTTACCTGGTTAAATACCTCTGACAGGGCAGCACCAACTCTTACAATCCAAAACTTAGAACACCTCAAGCCAGAACATAAGCCAGCCTAAGTTATCATAGATTTGATTAAGATGATGGAGATATACTGTTCCATAACATCTGAGAATCTTGTTTTCTGTCTTATAATTTTCAGCCTTTTTACCTGAAAAGCAGGTATTTCCCTGCAGCTCATGGAGGGGACCATGTTTGAGCAGATATCCACAGTGCAACCTGTGGAGGAGCCCACACATGAAAAGGTAGATTTGCTTTAAAGGAAACTGCAGGCTTTGGAAAGAACTCACACTGGAGCAGGGGAAAAGTGTGAGGAGGATGGAGCAGCAGAGATGAACAGGTAGGGACTGATCACAGGTCCCATTTCACATCCATGTGAGCTACTGAGGGTGGAGGGGGCAGGGTGAGAGGTGTAATAGTTGGGAATGAAAGAGTGAAGCTGAGTCTGGGAAGAAGGCGGTGTGGGAATATAGAGAGAAAGTGATTTAGTTTTGTTCACGGATAGCTGTTGTCCTGATACCGATGAATATTTTTGTGCCAATGCATAAATACAAAAGAACAGCCAACAACAAAACAAAAGAATTAGCCAAGGAATTTAAAACACATTATAAGGGACAAAAACCTGTAAAACATAAAATCATGTTCTTAGGTAGTATGTGATGCTTCAGCTTCAGCATAAACCATGCAACCATGAAATATATACAGAAAATAAAAAGAACAAAGACCTCCCAGAATTATTCTATTTTTATCATTAGGACTATAAAATTATATATGTAAGCTATCTCTCTCTGGAGACTCCTTTAATCATGTCTTCCAATAGATCATTGCTAACATGATGGTTACACTCATTTACCTTCGGCTCTTCTGCTCACACTCATTTGCCTTCAGTTCCTCTGCTCTATTGTCAGTAAAATCACTTTTGAAATTTACTTTTTTTCTAATTTTCCATTATAAGATATATTTTTTCCTTTTCACAGGAATCCTTGCTGATGTTAAACCTTTTTTTGCTTCAAAAAACCAAATACAACAATGTTCATTACTTAAGTTAAAATGGTAAAATACCATCTCAGTAAACTGAAACAAATATTCATGAATGACAACTGAGCAAGAAGATGCATTTGTGGCTGTGTTTGAAAGAACTACAATCTAAGGGCATAGGGCCAAATATTTCTCTGAGGGCTTCTTTATAATGAGATAAGGAATGAGAACAATGATTACAGTAATTCAGATCAAAATACTTTCCAGGATTCCAGGAAGTTTACATAAACTGCATTAGTAGTAGCAATTAAAATTCAAAATGCTACTATCCACTATTAGTTCCATCATAATTGGCCTCACCCAAAACTCTTACAAAAATCAAATAGATACTTCCAAGTGCTTAGTGGCTATCCTGTTCTCATTCAGATTTAACAGACAGAAACAAAAGCCTTCTGTCTTCCTGTCTTTGCAGCATAAATAAATAAATACAATATTTTGGAGTCTGAAAGTCCCAAAATGTTCCTCAGCAAGAGTCTATCAATATCCATTACCTTATCAGTATGTGTGCCTGGTGTGGATATCAGGCCATGGTTTGCCTTAATTTTCTTTTTATCCATTTCTCTATGCCCTAAGTCAACCAGTTCCACTTCATTACAGCAAGACAATACAGCAAAATGGTCAGATTTTGGAGTGGCTTGGTCCATTGGTATTGGCCTCCAGATTGCTTTTTTTTTTTTTTTTTTTTGCTGCAAGATAAAACAATCATGAAGCTGCAATTGCATGCAAATCTCAGCAAATTTCTGTTTTCTTAGAGAGTGCATTTTCTGGTTCTTAAAAATAACTTCTGGTTCCTGAAAAAAACAAACAATCAAACAAAAAACCCCAGAAGTGTTGCTGAATAAGAAAATTGCTGAAGTTTATGTAAATACACCAAATTGAATGTATGCAATAGATGAGTCTTGCTTGAAATTACTTTTTGCAACTTAGTAATATAGCCATTGAATGATAAAAAACTGTTTCTATAAAATAAGGCAAAATATTATAATCATCAACTCTCAGCCAAAAGCTTAAGGGTTTTTTGGTTTTCTTTTCAGAAACCATTTTGAATGGCAAGTAGCTTTGGGTATACCTAGTGATTCCCATTTAAATACTGAGAGTAAAAAAAGAGAAATATTTTGGAAAAATAAGGTTCTCTCACAATCTTTCTTTTTTGCATTTTAAACTCCACATATGTTAGAAAACTAAACCCAAAAACTGCACTCAATTTCTGTTGCGCAGCTTTTTTTCCATTAAGCCAATTGCTGGTCTTCAGGTTGCCAAGAGTGAATTTTAAGTAACAGTGTTTGGGAAGATGCAGGAAAGAGTGTAAAGAATGGAGAAAATAATTATTAATGGACGTCCATCCATTGTCTTTTAAAAGCCTTTA
This sequence comes from Corvus kubaryi, assembly GCF_017639235.1. NCBI lineage: Eukaryota > Metazoa > Chordata > Aves > Passeriformes > Corvidae > Corvus > Corvus kubaryi. The sequence goes on along the minus strand of NW_024582056.1, from coordinate 3,023,112 downwards.
TCTTTACTACTGCCCACATGGGGATTAACTGCTCCTTAACTGGGCATCTAGAAGCTGAAAATTGGCAGCACTAATAGCGTGGACACTCTCTTATCAGAGGGCAGATAAAGAAAGAATCTATTTCTCATCTCATCTACCTGTTCATCATGTTTGTTTTGTTTCACTACAAATCTCTCTGAACTGTGTTCAGGACCAAGACTCATAAATATCTCACAAATATCTCATAAATATCTTTTTCTAATTAGTTTTCCTCATACCTCCTCCAGTATATTTTATTTAGTTTATGACATTATTATTATTGGGCCTCATAGGTTAGAAATTGTAGGCAAAATGTTTTGTCATTGAATCATGGAATCTTAAGGGGTTGAAATGGATCTTAAAGATCATCTAGCCCCAAGTCCCCCTGCCATGGGCAGGAACACCTCCCAGTAGACCAGGTTCTCAAGGCCTTATCCAACCTGGCTTTGAACAATGCCTGGGTTGGGGCATTCACAACTAATCTGGGCAACCTGTTCCACTGCCTCATCACCTTTAGAATAAAAAATGTCTTCCTAATATATAATCTAAACCTACTCTCAGTTATAAGCCATTCCCCCCATCCTATCTCTATACCTCCTGATGAAGAGTCCCTCTCCAGCTTCCTGGTAAGCCCCATTCAGATACTGGAAGGCTGCTATGAGGTCTTCTGTTCTCCAGGCTGAACAGCCCCAACTTTCTCACCCTACGTACAGAGGGGAGGTGCACCAGTCTTCTTATCAAATCTGTGGACCTCCTCTAGACTTGCTTCAACAGTTCCATGTCCTTTGTATATTGGAGACACAGAGTCATCCCATCTTTCATTTCTTGTTGCGTCAACAAGGACATGTTCGAAGAAAGACATATTCCCTATGCCTGTGTTTGTTTAGCTTTAGGAATTCTGAATAAAACCCAAAGGCCAGATGCAAAATTAGATTAGTCATAACTCTAGGTATAAAATTACTACAGAATTTTAAAAGAAAGAATAAATCACCCTGCAAAAAACCAAACAACACCCCCCCCCCCCAAATAGTATCATTCTTCTCTTCCTGTGGGAACTACTGTATGCAAATACAGCCATAAATACAAGCACAAATGCATAGTTTTGTTTCTCAGTATGTTTTCTGTATCTTGCCTTCTTTTTCTTTTTACTAGATCTTCTTTCTTTCAAGATGCTCTCCTTCCCTCACCCCCTCACTGGGGTAGAATAATATGTAGGCTTTCTTTGTTTGATTGCTCTGATCTTTACACGTCTGGGATTGTTGCCCTTCCTCCCAGAGCCATTGCAGAGCATGCTCAGGCAGTAGTTTCTGTCTATGAGCCTTTTCCCATAATCTCCAGTCTCTAATGGCAACTAGTACCTTCTCAAGAATCAGATGAAGAAATGATTTTAAGTGGAGGAACAGTATTTTACTCCTCCCTGGGGCATGATTGCTATGATTAGCTAGGTCTGCTAGAATGTTCAAGTGCATGAAGCATCTGCTGCCTGGAAAGAAAGTAAAAAGGAAATAAAAAAAGAAAACAACAGAGAAAGCTGTTCAACCCTCACTGCCCCTTGGCAAAGCAGCAAAAATTGTGAACATCTTTGTAAATGTCAACCTGGGGTGTGGAAGTGTTTTGTTCTTTTTTCATATACCATTACATGAGGTTTGAAAGCAGGTGTAGAAGAGATTTTTTACAACCAAGTGTATGATGTATGCATACAAGTCTTTGTCTGAGATGATTTGTAAAGTAGAAATGCTAGCTGTTCTGTAGACACTGGCCATAAAGATATAGGTACAGACAACATTATGTTAGAAAGGCTGAACAATCCATATAGCAACTGGCTTATTTGCAAATAAATGAACAGCATTCTATGAATTTTTTTAGTATTATATTGGAAACAGAAAGATAATATTTCTAAGCATGTACTTCTACTAATACATATTTTGGTTTAAATACACAAGTTATATTACTCTATGCAATACACAAAGGAGCAGCAGCAGTTAGTGCTGGTGTGGCATGAAATTTAACAAGAAATGCCAGATTCTGCACCTGGGACAGATTTATGTTGGACACAAGTATAAATCTGAAGAGAAGTGTCTGGAGAGCAGCCCTGCAATAAGGGATTTGGGGGTGCTGGTCAGCAGCAGCTCAGTGTGAACCAGGAATGTGTCCTGGCAGCCAAAGGAAAGAACTGGTGCATCAAATACGGCATCAACAGCCAGCCAAAGAGGTGATTATCCTGCTGTATTCAGCTTTGGTGTAACCTGACCTTCACCACTGTGTGCAGTTCTGAGCCCCACCATTTAAGAAAAATGTGGAAGTCCTTGAATGCAACCAGAAGGGCTAGTCATAAATACCCTTATCTTATTGCACCAATGCATTTAATTAGCACATAAAAATGCAACTGAAAATTTTATTGTTGGCAAAAGCTCTGGCATAAGTCCACTATGTTGTGATTATTTAGTTTCAAAAATATAAAGAACATTTTTCAAAGAGTTTCAAGTATGTTGTTAATTTCAAGCAGCATGGAATTTATTTTCTTTTTTATCACATTACATTCTGACAGCATCTTAATGTCAACCTTTTACCCCTGAGATTAAACTTTTTCTTCTGAATGAGTCTCAGTTACTAATTTGGTCAAGGTTAGAATCCAACTTAGCTCCTTTGGCACAAATGAAGAATAAATTAAGGCAGAAAGCTGCAAAGTGCTGCTCTTTACAAAAGAACCTTTGATAAGGAAGAAATCATAATTTTATTTTAAGTGATTTTAATCACGGTTAATAATGCTGGACCGACAGAATATTTGTTTAATTGAATAGAGACATAGAATGTAGCAGAGGTAATTTGTCAGGCTAAGGAAATTTAGGTGTGATTCAATTTTCTTCATACAAAAAATTCACCCTCCGTCCTCTGCAGAGCATGCTAAGCACATTATTTATCCTCCTGGCATTAGTGTTAGCTGTATTATCATGTGAAGTAAAGCAATAAAATGTACTGTTTAGATCATTTCACAGGAAGAATTTGGGCTGCGCAAGATGCTGATTCTTATTTTTATTTTTGTTTGCCTTTCACGGATACCACACTAATCAAAGCTAGCATTTGCTTTAATGTACTAGATTGCTATTGAACTTATGTAAAAAAAAGTCTAACGTTTGAAAAGTATGAAAGTCCCAGTGATGAAATCTAAAGCTAAAATAATTGAAAGAAGTTTAGAAATACATTTGATACTTCACTTTTGTAACAGTCTAAAACTGGATTACCTTTCTAACCTGGTCTGAAAAAGTGATCAAAGTGTTTCTGGACTTAAAATGGGTTCTCACTCTCTAAAATTTTCCCAAAAAGATCATAAGAAATGCTAAAAGCTCTCAGTAACAGAAAGTTCATTTTCGCAAACCTTTTCAAGAGATTAAAATCCAAATATTACTGAATCTAAATCCTTCAGATCTTGAAGTGTCCCCTGCTAATTATGGCTGAAACATTTGCCTAAAGGATGAAATAAGTTTGTACTACAAGGATAACAACTTCAGATTATGGCACTGTCAATTTGCTACCTCGTGAGAGCAATACAAACACCCAAAACCAAACTCAGTGCTGTTATTTATTCTCTAACAAAGTTCAGTGGTAACTGTATTTCCTTTTTTGGTTTTTTTCACCTTGGAGGAAAATAAATATAAACAAGGGTCTAAGCAATGCAGAAGCAGTTGTTTAAGTATTCTAGTCTTACTGATAAATGTGCAGGTAGTGTATAAGGGAAGGAAAAAAAGCAGACTATAGTCATATTCACATGCTTCTAAATGCATAACAGGTTAACTTTTTGTCTTCTCTTCATGGGAAGACTGCAATCTAATTTTGTTTAATTAGTTCTATCCCAGCCTCATCAGTTCCTCACACTCAATACTGTACCAAAGGTAACTAAATTACTTTTTGAACATTAAAAAGGGACTCACAATGCAAGAAAGTTTTTAAACCAAAAAATGCAAGCTAAATTCTCATTTACAGGGTTTATCATGGATTCCAAACACAAAAAAAGCCTTCATCATTTTATCTTCTTTCTTTATCCTCTTTAATCTGGTTCATCTAAAGAGTAAGGATACTGATAAAGCAGCAGGATTTCACCTACACCTTTCCTGTCTTTACAGTCTCCTGCAGTTCTGCAAAATATAGGATACAGAATTATTTTCATTCCAGAGGCAATCATGCCAATATTTTCCTCTTTCAATCAATGCAAAACTTCAGGTACTCTAAATTGATGTGCACATAGTAAAGAATACAATTTGGCTCATTATCTGGACTCATTTTATGATTTTTTTATAATGCTCAGTAATGGGATCTTATACCCCAAGGACATCCTAAATAGACTGAAAAACAAGGATTCCACTAAATACATTATGCCAGATGGATGATTAGAAGTGGAAACTGTCGAACATGTCATAACTGTTAGGCCTATCTATTGTAATGTTGTACTTCTAGTTTCAGTGCTAAAAGTCAATACTTCCAGTGTCTAATAACTATTAGAATCAAAACAACAACAAAAATCTAAAGAGATGTGAAAAATTCACAGATAAAATGTGAAGAAATAAAAAAAGAATGCTATGCATGCTTAAAAAATTGTGCTTTGTTTTCACTGTTTACAGGACTGTGAAAATAAGGAGTCCTGTCTGAAAGAGTAGAAGGTGTTGTTATGTAAAGGATCAGGATCTAACTCTTGTGTATAGGGAGAAGCCTAGAACATGACACCAAAGTGCTTGTAAAAGGATTTGAATATTTAAGTCATAACTGACTTATATTGGACACAGAATGAGAAAGCCTTCAGGGCAGAGGATAAGGAATTACAAAGAGGGAAAGAACATGAACTAGAGCCAGAAGAAGCAGTAGTTGAAGTATTAAGAAGAAAGGGGTGAAGTACATGATAGACATGTCAGTGCCCTTGTTATGCCTCAGTTATTTCCTGAATGATTACTCCTTCCTGAAAACACAAATTAAATGAAAAGGCTAGATTTTGGAGATGTTCTAAAGGGAAAATGATAGGATTTAGTAACAGCCTGAATGTGAGAGATAAAGGACCGAAAACTGTCTAGTGTAATAATAAGTTACCTGTTTAGGGGATGAGAGGGATTACAAGCTTATGTGCAATGATGGGAAAGGATGCCAGGGCGAGGACACATGTGAAATGGTTATTTGCTTCCATCTGTTTAAAAGGTCTACATTTCTACTATAGAAACATGAAAAATCCACAGTGGTTTTCAGAACTGAAATTCAATATGTGTCAAGCACTGAACAAATTGAAATTTTAAGGTGAGATAGAATGTCCAAAAATTATATACAGAAATTCTGTTTTGGTTGTTTGTATGTAAACTTATACAAGACTAGGAGGGATTAAAATACCTGATAAGAGATATTAATAGATGCCAGGAAAGTTTCATTTACATTACAAGATCAATTACAATGTGTTGATTAAAGCTACTTAAATGTGTTTAAAAATAAAAAATGGTGAAACTGTGGAAGAAATATGTAATTATTTTAAACACCATGAAAGCAGAATTATTTTTCTTCTTTGATTTTAGTTTTGTAATTTTATACCCTTTCCATGTAACAAATGTAGCCAAACTGTATTGGTGACCAGAGACAAAGACTGGATCTTAAAAGGGGAAGAAAGTACTTACAGCAGGGTGCCATCACCTCGATTCCCTGATAAGTCTAAATATCAATGGCAGCGTATCAGATCAGTTATCATATCAGATAATGGGAAAATTCCGTAGTTCTTCTGAAAGCTTTTTCTTGTTCTTTTCTCTTGATTTCCTTCCTTCCTTCCTTCCTTCCTTCCTTCCTTCCTTCCTTCCTTCCTTCCTTCCTTCCTTCCTTCCTTTTAACCTAGACTTTTATATTTCCTATTCTGTGTTTTTAATTGGATCAAGTCAGATTTAATTCCACTGAGACTGCAGCTCTAGTGTCATCCCCATATAAGCTGTTAAATCCCTCTGAAACCTTCAATTCCTTTGTAAGTGGTAGAGACACTTTCTAGGGGTCCTCACTCTGCAAAGTGTGTGCTGAGTTTTGATCAGAGATGTTTTCTTGCATTCTGTTAATTCTTATGCATGTGTGGTGGTTGGATGCATGTGTAAAACTACTCATACAGGGCAAGGGAGATTCCACCCGTGACTACACGGGAGACGAGCACCAATCCCATGTCTTTCAGTTTTCTACCAGACAAGTACTGTTGAAACTCCAGGAGGGATATTAATTCATTTCAATGCTTGATTAGAGACAAGCACCATCTTTCAGGTTAGTTTGCTTTTAAAGGCAGTTCAGAAATTAAAATAAATAAAATTTTAATCAAGTACACAATTGACCTTCAAGAAAAAAAAAGATACATTTTGGTCCACTCTCACATGAGAAAAACACCTATGTCAAAATTTGTATTTTTCTCTGGTTTGGGCTTCATTTCAATTCATTCATGCTGGTTTTTATTGTTGTCCTCAGTTTGAGAATATTGACTTATAAGGAACCACTAGCTGGAAAAGGCTTTATTTCTGCAGTGCCCATGGTTTCTACTGGACTACACTGTGTGCTTTATAAGCTAAGGCAGCTTGAGCCTGTCCTTTCAATCTGCTGATGTGAAGATACCCATACAAAAATGAGTTAAGAGTCACTAAAGACAAAATGTAGGTTTGAAAAGAAGACTAAACTGGTACTGTGTCTTATTTTATGTCTGCAGTTCTTTAAAATGCTACCTCAAGCACTAAAAGTAGTTTATTTTGTGCTGAAAACCCAAACAGTAAATTAGTCTATGCATTATTTTTGATTGCTGTGTTTAGGCTGTTTCTGATATTCCACACCAGCAAAGAAAAATTTGTTGGTAGAGTCCGTCTCTTTTCTTTGGACCACAGAATATCTACCTTGTTTCTCAGTAACTATAAATCTATATAGGTTTCTGTAAACCTATACCAAGTCTATAAACCTCTTATGCTTTTGTATGCATAGACACATTTTTTAGATATGTATATTTGTAGAGAGATAAAGTATTTGCATATCTATATACATACATAGATAAAGAAAATTTACTTTTATTCAAGAGTACATTTGGAAATACCTACATGTTTATGATATTAACCATAAGGAATGAGAATTTACATTCTAAAAATAATAAAAAAAAAATTGTGCCTATTTTTCCTTATGAAATAGAGCAGAAGGCCAAAGCTACCATCAAAAAGCAATGAGAATTCTTGTCATCAGAACAGTCCATTTTTTTTGGTCTTGTTTGTACATTTCTTCTTTTGATCATCTGACATTTATGTACTACTATGCTTATAACTCTGAAGCTATTTTACATTTTAAGTAATACTAAGGGAAATGGAACACTACTAGATAAGAACCATCTGACTTCAATCAAAACAAACTTGCCTTTGCTGTCAAATTTATTCAAAATTGAGATACCTCCATGAAATATTTCACATTTCAAAACATTCTGTTCAGTATTTTTGTGAGGTTCTGATACCTGTCAAGAAATCAGCAATCTGATTAGGTAATATGTTATATAAATAAAGTGAATTCAAGCAATATCAGTTTTAGTTAATATTAGGTAGATTCTCAGTAGAAGGTACATTACTTTTAGATAAAATGTAAAGATTTTTATTCTGGATTTTTTTTAATTTTTTTTTTTTTTAATTTAACATGTATGCTTTTGGTTTGCTTGGTTTTTAAAATAAATATATTTATGGTTATTCTCATTCTAGATGCAAAGTCTTTTTCCCAACTATGAATTATGTCTTGAGATGACTACTTCACTGGAAGTCATGCCTTACCTATTTTTTTTGTCCATAGGTTCAAATCTGATTAAATGAGCTGTTGTTTGTTGTGGTAATTTCCTGTAGTAAAGACAACCCTGAAGAATGTAATAAAACAAAACAGAAAATTTTAAATGGAAGAAAGCAAGAGAGAATCTGTGACAGGACTCTATGCCTTTCAGCAAGAAATTTTGCTGCTCAGTGTCAGGGCACAGCATAGGATGCCAGGCATGGTGATGGGATGGGCCAAGGGTGGACTGGAATGTGATCTTGCTAGTGGGCAACAGCATCAGGCCTGGTGAGGGAAAACAGGGTCAAACACAGCCCTGGAATGGATAAGCAGGGCCATGGGGATGGTTGTAGGGAGGCTGGGCAGAATCAGTACGGACTGTCAGTTCCTGCGGAGCTATTAGGTGTTTTCTGTGAGAATTTGAGCTGAAAAAAGAAATTGTAATAATATTGCAAATTTCACTAAGTTTTGGAAACTTTCTTCCCACTGTATCTAATTTTATTCTCCTTGAAATCCTGAATGTTTCTGATTGCATGGGCATACTATAATTTAGCTTGTAAAACTGTCACAGCAGACAAAATCTTCAATAGCAAACTGTACATTATTCAATCTGACAAAAATTTCTAGAACATATACTATAGCATAAAGGACTTTTTTTCTCTATAGACTCCCCTCTATCTTCTTAAGCAGCATAGAATATGTGAAGAGCCTCCCTTCTGGCTGTTCCAACATACCTTGTTTCAGTTCATCTGGAAACAGGAAGCCCAGGGTTGAGGGGAAGTAACAAATGATGACAGAATTTGAAAATACAGAGAAAAATCTTTTTCATTCTTGAGTTTAAGATTTGTTTCTCTTATACCACCATGAGCAATCCTCTTTCTGCAGTATTTCTTCTTGCATTCATATTGAATAGGTCATCTGCTGGAACTTATTTTTTGTTAGACCCAGAAGGATGGGCTAATATAGTAAATCCTACACTCACCTCAGTTGTTACAACCATGTCATAGACCTCAGCAAAAGAATTAATTGACTTTTCTTTTTTCAAAAAATGTTTAAAACTTGTTTTGACCTGTTCCAGAAACTTTTCAAGCCGCTTTTGACACAGAGTTTTAACAGAGATTTTAAAAGAAAGATACTTTGAGATTTTTTTTTTCATGAATTAAAACTTAATTAAACAAAATAAACAACATTTGATATTGGGTTGAGAAAATAATTTTGTTCAGGTTTGGTTTTGACTTTTTGGTTTGACTCTTTACCACTACCCCTGGAAGTGAAGAATAGTAACTTGGAAACATAATTTTTTGAGACATATGCTGCATGCAGCATTACAGCTACAGGAACTTACTTTCCTGAAATAATATTTATAGTTTTCTTGGTAGTGTGCTTTACAGAACATTTTGAATTTCTCATTTTTTTCCTACTCCTTTCCTGTAATTTATTTGGAGAAAGTGGAAATATATATCTCAAGTATTAATAAATAAAATTGTTATTCAACAGTCTTCTCATAGAAAGATTTTCTACTAAGCACCAGAGTTGTAATGTTAAAATTTGGAAGAAAATGTTTTAATGGCTGTAATATTTATTGCATAGTTCTGTTTTTTTCTGTCTATATATATTCCTCTTGACAGTAAATAGAAAACTGAATGCATGGAAAAATGATAAGAAGTCAAGTAAAAAAACTTTTGTGTATGGGAAAGTGAATTGACAAAGCAGAAAAGAGAGGTGTTTTTCAGATGAGTAAACTGCAGTCAGAGCTTTACTGCTGGTTATCTGCTCAGATGTATCAGTGGCCCGATGAAAACAAGCATTTTATTTGACCAGACAGTACTTTTTAAATCACAATTCATGCTTTGAATTTGATCAGGTTTTCTGCTGAGGGAGAGGTCTTTGCCAAATTTATATCTTTCAACCAAAGAAGAAACAGTAAAATAAAACCAAAGTGGATCCCTGTGTCTCAACAGCTCTTAAAATTTTTAGTAACTTTCTTGAAAGAACAGACTTTTGTTTCTCTAAACACAGTTTAAAAGGAACTTTCTGGGTAATAATAACTTGATGGTAGACAAAGAGATAACAGACACAAGATATTCTCAGTTACTACAAACTCCTTTTATTAGACCAGTTTAATCTGGAAACTACTGGGATGGAGGAATTAAATTCTGCTAAATTAGTGTTTTTATTGAGATTATAAATCTTATTATAATCTTTTAGCTTTAATATTCTATAATATGTGTTTGATTGTTACCAAATTTATAACTCCTGAGCCAAGAAAGTCCAATAGGATAAAGACTTTTCATATGTGGGAAAGATTTGACCCTGGGCATATCTAAAAGTGAATAAAAGCTTGTCTTCTACTCTTCTTTCTTTTTTCATGTGTGAGTTCTCTTGCTAATCCAATATTAAATAGATCAGTGGTGTAGAAAAAAAGGCATTTCTTCCTGCATGGTACAGAGCCTATAGCTGAGTGCAGTGTGTTTTCTTCTTAGTACTTCATGAGTGTTGAGAACCTAATGAGCTCATATCTCCTTTCTGAAGGAGTTAAAAAAAAAGTGGATTCTGGCCTAATGATTGCTTTTGCAGCCAGCAAGAGCAGTGCAGTTAATATACTGCTATGTGGGAATTGCTTCTAGCAGCTGTCACAGCAGACATTCACTGTTAAGTGCTGGGGTGTCGACATGACTCTTGCTCTTGATTAACTAGGGAGTAATCAGGGAAAGAAAGGTGCAAGCAATGCAAAGGGTGACTTGAAAGAAAGGTCTGTCTCCCAGCATAGTGACTACTTTTCCTGCTAAGATTTTTCTCCCAGAAGAATTGAACTTGCTAGAGCTGCTAAAGCTGGGCCAGCTAATGGACCTTTAATTGGTGTTGTAGTCCAGATCCTTTGCTGTAACACAGTCTTTTCCCTTGTCATAAAACTTGCCCAAAACTTCTCAGAATCAAGTTATATTTTGAGTTTGAATTATTTTTTTTCTATCAGAAAGGAAAGTTTCTGTGATATTTAGACTATCTTTCAATACTAATAGCTTTGTTTTGAGAAGATGAAAACCAGCATGGAAGAGATATACATCTATGGCAGAAAAGTAGAACACTAGACCTCCTTTTTCCACTCTGTAGAAGATGAAAGGATTTGTGATGCTTGTAATAAATCTACTTTGCTATAAACAGAAAAAGGTTTACACAGAGCACTGGTAAAAATGTTTAAACTAATCTAACTCCACGGCTTGGGAAGACCTGGTTTTACTACCTTTCAGGAGAAGGAGAGAGGAATGGTTACTGGCTCAAAACAGCTAGGGAGAAAGCGTGCGTGTACGGAAGGGGGAGAGCAGGGAGAGAGGTGCACTGCTCCACAACCTGCCCCCTGGACCCTCTGTTCTGCTTCTGCCAAGCTATGTGGAGCACTGAAAACCCCAAAATACTGCTGGCCAGTTGCATAGGTCCCCTGGGGAACAATAAAGCACAGGTGCACGCTTGAGGGAGGGCCCTGGGACAGCAGAGAATATAATAAGCTGTGGCAAGTGTGTGCAGCAGACACACCCCACTGCCTTGGATTTGCAAGGAGTTGAGTCTATGCTGGATCTTAGGTGGTGATTATATCTATATCTTTCTCTCTCCTTTTCTTTCTCTTTCTCTTTCTTTTTCTCCTAACCTTATCTTCTTGAAATATATTGTAATTCAGACTAAAAAATCCAGTCAAGTGCCCTACTTTTTCTGGATGCAATAGTTTACTAAGTCAATGTTTTGCAAAGTGCCTTACTTTGACTGGATGTTGTTTTAAAATTTGCCAAGTACCTCATTCTACCTTAATTTTTTTAAGTTTTCAAGTAAAAAATTATTAAATCTCCCATGAATTTAGTTCTTTTGCCCATGCATCATCAGAGTGAATATAATTACCTTTCCCTTTACACTCATCAAGCAGGCTTAGGACTGAACGAGTGTTAGCAAGACTGGGGTTTTTCTGTTGTTGTTGTGTTTTAACCCCAGTCAGCAACCAAGGCACAGGTAGCCACTTGCTCACTCCCCCACCAGTGAGATCAGGGAGAGAACTGGAAGGGTAAAAGGTAGAAAACTCGTGGGTTGACATAAAGACAGTTTAATAGGGAGAGCAAAAGCTTCACCCAGAAGCAAAGCAAAACAAGGAATTAATTCACTGCTTCCCATGGGTAGCCTGGTGTTCAACCATCTGCAGGAGAGCAGGGCCCCATCCCACATAACAGTGACTTGGGAAGACAAACACCCCACTGCAAATGTCCCCCCTTTTTCTCCTTCTTCCCCCCACATTATATACAGAGCATGATGTCACATGATCTGGAATATCCCTTTGGTCAGTTTGGGTCACTTGTCCCAGCTGTGTCTCTTCCCATCCTCCCATGCGGCCCCAACTTCCTCACCAGTGTGGCCATGCGAAAAGCAGAAAAGGCCTTGGCTCTGTGCAAGCCCTGCTCAGGAATAACAAAAACATCTCTGTTTTATCAACCCTGTGTTCAGCACAAATCCAAAACACAGCCCCACATCAGCACTGTGAAGAATATTAACTCTACCGCAGATGAAACCAGCACAGTTGTGAAAGCATGTAAAAAAGTCACAGAGACCATTGAGGGGTGTGTGCTTGCTTCAACAATATTCTAAAAGTTTCAGGAATATAACAGTAATTGGTTTTGGATTTCACCTCTGCTGCCAGTAATTTGTCACAGTAAGTTTTTTGCATTGATTTACAACTCTTTAAAGAGTATCTAGAACTAAGATGGGCTGTTTAAAAGAGCTAGAATTATTTTTATTGTCACAAAAGAGCATATATTTATGCTTTGTGGATCTTTTCCAAAGCAATGTAAAAATATTTCTCAAAATATCTGATCATAGTAAGCGTTCACAGATGTATTCACCAGCATTTCTGCAGGTATATACATACAAGCCTTATATATTTTCAGGACTGCTATCTGTAAGACTCATTATGATTCCCCAGGATGCTTGTGTTAAGAAATTATTATCCCATTAAAAAAAAAAAAAAGCCAACTAAACACTTTATAATAATAATTGGTCTACAAACTGTCCAAGTGTTCCAGCGGCTGTAATAGCAACATGGATTCATTGAATGGACATATGGTTATATTCAATTAATTACTTGAGCACTGGACTGTGCTGTATACATGTAGAGAGTTTAGAACATGTTGTCATTGCAGATGCTGTGATAGAGACAAAAGTAGAGAGTTTACTTCAGGGAAGCATATTGCTGATTTAGGAGTGTAATGGCCCCTGAAAAACTCATTCGTAAGTGTTATATACTGTTGACATAATAGCACAAGTTCAGGAACATTTTCCTTAATTGCCTTTTCTGATTGTTGGCAGATTTTGTTTTCTGTAACAAGATCAAGAAGAAAGTCTATTATTCCAAAATAAAGCAGGTAGAAAACTTTTGCTAATTTTATAAAACATACTGCTTTTATTCATATATGCTTGTACTAGTAGGAAAGACATTTGATTTCAGAATTGCTATCAAGGGAGTTAGTGGGCTGTCAAGCTCTAGGAGGTTGATGATATAGTTTCCAGAAATGGTTGAATTGTTTTTCCATGAAAATAAATTATCTAAGCAATTACACCTTCTTTATTCTGTTAGAGAATCATTTATCAAATGAGCTTCATTCCTTAAATGTGAATTTGATGCATAAATGCAATCTGAACAGTTTAGATAGCAGTTTGCAGTCTAGGGGGTATGTGTGAGTTGTCCACTTAACTATATTTTATCCATTATTTGTAGTGTGTAATTGAATTCATCTGATGTTTGTTTTTTGATCATTTGACTATTTGGAAGAACTGTATAACTGCCAGTTTTTAAACAGTGAAATAGAAAAAAACCCACGCAAACCGGCTCTTTTAGAACTAGTATTCAGTTGTCAGGATTTCCAGAACCAGTGCAACTTTCACAAACAAATCTTGTCCAAACTTTTGATGCATGTGATGGTCTGTGAAATGTTACTACTTAATCATCTCCCTGAAATAACTGTCAAAGTAGAGAGCATCAGTTTAAGAGGCTTTGCCTCAGTCTGCTTACTTTCTTCCTGAAATTCTTTAAAGAGACACATAAACAGCTGATGGGAAAAGGTACATTGTCTCCCCTGGTGTCTCATTGTGTCTTGTTTGCAGATAATATTTCATCAAAATTTCCTTGCCTGGTGATGGCCCAGGAATTAAAACATTTTAATACTTTCCGACATGCCAGTTTTATGCTACTACTACAGGACACTTTTTGTGAAAAGTGGATTCCACTAAAGGCCATTTAAATTTGGTGGTTTTATAGTCTATTTAAGTATTACAAAGGTTGTTCAACCAAGGAACTGATGGGACTGGCTCTAGGTGTTCTTTAAATATTGTGTCATGCAGCTATAAATACTTTATCTGAAAAGCTCTACTTATTAAAGAGTCAATGAGGATGAGGAAGAAGTTAGTTTGGGATGTATTAAAGATTTGATTTAAATGGCATTAGATAGAACTATCCTTCAGAAAATCAATGCATTGCAAATGACAGTAACTGTTTCAAAATAGAAAATAGGCTTTGAGTGAGAATAAAGGATACATTTTTATAGAGTCCCATAAAATGGCCTGGGTTGGAAGGGACCTTAAAGGTAACCTGTTTCCAACTCCTGCTGCTGTGGATGGAGACAGCTTTCACTAGACCAGGTTGCTCAGAGCTCCATATCCATTAGGAGATCATGTCTCTTTTTTATTTTCTTGACATATTTTTGTTCAGCAACTAATGAGTTATGGTCATCAAGTAAAAGTTTTTTTGATTGATTTATTTTTCTCTTAGGCAGTTTTAATATGAGACACAGAGAAACAAACAGGTTTTTTCACCAAAAGACAAATAATTCAAACACATTAGCATTACACTAAGGCCACTAGTGAGTGGCCTGTTCATAGTCATGTCTATTTGATATTGTGTCAGAGGGAGATGGCTCCCCAAACTGCTTTTTGTAAATTTGTTTTAATGTGTTTCTTTACTCAATCCATCCCTTAATGATTTCACCTCTTGAGAAACTCCTCCTGGTTTCCTTCTCAATAGAAGAACTTGTGTCATGGTCAAAGAGATAAACTGGGATTGAATTAACTAGGTTAAATTGCTAGCTCCATCCATTTTAACAGAGACCATACAGCTCAAGGGTACTTTGGCTTTAGTTTTGGGGATTTTTTTTCCTCTGCTATTTCTGAAGGAAAGTAGTAACATTTCAACTCCACTCAAAAGTGCTCTTGTTTATTTTGTGAGAATACTGGAGAAAGTATCATCCTCTATATTCTGCATTCTCTGAACACTGCAATGTGACTTATATTCCTGTTGTTGTATATAGATATTCATACATATATATATAGCAGATGAAGATTAGGTGGGCTATAGGAGTGAATAGTTGTATATGCACTTTGGAGATGTGGCTTGCTTTCTTTTAAGGAAGAAAATATGTTATTTCTAAAGTTAACCACATTATTAAAAATTTGGTCACAGTTGTAAGTTAATTTTTAAAAGGACATCCAATCAGTCCAAAACCCCTTCAGTTCTGTTCGTTTTTTTTTTACAAAGGAGTAATGCCTAGCATTTGAAAGGAAGGGATAAAGTGGAAGAATAATTTCTTTATCTGTTCTGACTCTCTGGTACTCTTGTATCCACTAAATGCAAGGATAAGGTCCTAGATAGGAATTTTTCTTTTTTTTTTTTTTTAAGTAAAAATTTTCTCCAACCTATATTCTCATTATAAATCTGCCAGAAAACACC
This sequence comes from Corvus kubaryi, assembly GCF_017639235.1. NCBI lineage: Eukaryota > Metazoa > Chordata > Aves > Passeriformes > Corvidae > Corvus > Corvus kubaryi. The sequence goes on along the minus strand of NW_024582056.1, from coordinate 3,007,565 downwards.
ATTCAAAGGTGATTTGTTCTTTGGCATTGTGAAAGAACCCTTGCAACTTAAAGAAGAAGAGGAAAAAAAATAAAAGAACATCAGGAAAGGATCCAGAGATCAGATTGTAATCTTCTGGGTTGTGTAGAAATCTTGGATGGTGTATTATTTTTCTAAACACTTTAAGGGGCATTATGAAAAACCGTCAGTGCAAATGAAGAGATGGTAACAGCATTCAGATAGATTAAATAGTATTGCTCCCATATGATTTTACTACTAAGTGTAACCTGTGAGGCAAGCATGAACAATCTATTTAACTAAACATTTGTATCTCTGAAGGAAGAGTCTTTATTTAGTACCCTGTGTTCACATGAGAATTTCCGGAATATATATCAGACTTCTTAATGCCAAATCAAATAACACCATGTCTATGTAAACACTATATCACACTATCATATGAATTTTAATGATTTTATTGCAGCATATTTCCCTTTTATTTTTATAATGATGATAAATTAATTATTCTTGAAAAGTCTTTGCCAATTTCTATGGCACTTTTACCTCACTATTCTTTGTTGAAGTAAAAGGGGGAAAAGGAGCTCTGCAATGCGATATAAAACTTAGCCAGTTTTGAATAATTCATTTTAAAACTGGTCTTCACATTCTAAATATCCCACTAGAAAAATGCAATACTAAATTTCATTCAGGCGACAATAGACTCTGTCAGAAAAATTTGATTTTATGTCCTCAACTACATTACTCACTGTAATGTTAAACCATTGAAAACCACTGTGTTCTTTGAGATCCTCATATGACTTCTTTTCTGAAAAAAAGTGAAGCTCTAACTGATGTCTACTCAGACATCAGGTGATGCAATGGATATTACTGTTTGTGGTTTGTATAGTCTCACAGCTCCTGAATTCCATTTTTGATCTGTAAAGGAAGCAAAATCAAGCTCTGGAATTCCAAGAATTATGTAATAAATCATCCATCTCCTCTGGACTGAAATAAGAGAAATATGTAGGCAAAAGGTGGAACAGTTAGTCTGCTTATACCTTCAGTACAGAAGAACAAATCAGCACTGTATTTGTTCAGGGTAGTCTTGTTTTTCAAAACTGTGGCATAGAGTTGTAAGTACAAGTCAGACACACTGACAAGTCAGGCACACAAGGAGCAGACTTTGTACAGTAATAGGAGTTTTGGGTTTTCTCATGCTTGAAACCACCAGAAGACATTAATCAACTAGTAAACTTCTAAGAGTGACATTGACAATGCTATGATTTAAGAAAAAAAGAAATCAAAAGTCTAAAAATAATGCTATCTTCAATGTTAAAAAGAGAAGACTGAATAAAGTTTCTCTTCTTCACATACAGAGCAATGAGCTTTGAAAGCAAAAAGAAGGAGGATTTTTTTCAATTAAAAGTAAGGGTAAAAAAGAAACATTGATTTGAAAGGACTTGAATGTTACAGATTATATGCCGTTGAAAATTTTTACTTCATAGCTAACCACAACAAGAAAAGTAAATGTAATATGCCATAGGGTGTCAAGCAAATTAAATTTTTTTTTCCACAAAATCTGTACAATTGGGCTTTTTATTTCTTTGTCTGGTACTGTGATTAATAAATTGCCAATATATTTTACTTAAAATAGTGGGAAGCACAAAACTAAATAATTTTACTGTGTTTAATGCAAGTGTATGGCACTAGATGAATATAACTTGATTTACTTTACAATGGTGTCCAGGCAGTTTTTTCAATGTGCTTGTTCCTAAGACTGCATTTATTTATATACAATTTATTCAACTCACTATCAGTCAACTTTTTTACATGAAAAATGTGAAGTGATTATAGGAAGGATTATGTGACCATTGTTCGGTGTGAAGTAGTTGATGAGTAGTTGATTTGACTACATCAAATGAATACAGAACATTCATGGCTCTCTTTCCTTCTTGTTTATTTTTTAATTCAAATTTAATGTAATGATTTATAATTTTTAAGATGTAGATTTTTTTTCTTCTACTTTTTTTTTTAAGGAAAGTGAGAAATATTAATTTTGGGGAGAAACTGTTAATAAAATTTTTGCTATCTTCATCTTTGGCTGCTCAGTGTGATCCTGGTAATTTTATGAAAATTGTCTCATAAGAGAGATTTAGTGCTTGGGGTATATTTAAATACAATTATATTGGCATTCACAAAATCACTCTCTACCAATAGGTCTGCACCAAAGTGGCCCTTGCCTTACTTTGGAAGAAGCAGGATTTTCTCCAATATGATGAGTGTATTAGAGTCTATTTGTGCTGGGACTTAATTGGTTCCAGTGGGGAGCCACTCAGTAGGACTGCACCTACTGCTTACAGGTTCTTTGCACTTCTTCTTTTCCATGACACCAGTTAAGAGAGCTGATCAGCTTATCCATGCATGAGAAATAAAATTAGCAAGAATCTTATGATTACTAGGAAACTTAGGAGAAAGAGTTTTTGTAAATTGCGTAACAATCAGAGGGAAGTGGTTGCTTTAAATTTACTGCCTCTCTTTTGCTTTTGTTTGATAAACATAACAGAGAGAGAAGTTTGTTTCCTTAGGTAATTTTCAGTGATCTGATGGCTATCCTCCACGCTGTCTGTGTGATCCTGACACAAAAAAAACCCTAACCCTTCAAAACCATGTAAAATCGAAATGTAGATACGGTACAGTGTCTGAGAGAGTACTGATATGACAATAAAAATTGTTATTTCATTCATTTGTGGCCAAAAGGAAGAGGAAAATTGAAATATTTTTAAAACTTCAGAGACAATTGAGAAGGTTTGCAGTATTCTGAAACAAAAGTCAAAAAAGGCCAAGGTCAACAATTAAATGATTGGATGAAGTGGATAATTATAAATCAAGATAGAGTATTAAAACCTGGTACTTTTTGCTTGTAAATGAATCATGACGAAATTATTTGGCTTAGTAAAGAAATCTGATAGGAATACTCTAAGGGCTGAACAAGAGAGAACATTCAGATCTATTTCTACTACAGATTGTATCTTACAGTTTGCACATACAGGTATCTTTTTCTTTCTCTTAACTCGGATGAAAAGAGATAACAGAGATACAATTCATTAAACACTTCAGAAATCTGCACTATTTCCTGTGGTTTTGTGATACATATAATAAAATATTCAAGGTCCTGATATAACTCAATGCTTTAGCACAACTCAAAGAACAATATACTGGTGAAACGTTGAATAGTTATAACATGAAAATCTTGCTTAAAAAAATTAATATATTTTCTTTCATGAAAAATGAAGGAATTTTTTATGTATCTTCTTTCTGGCAGGGTGTGTGTGAAAGATTACAAAATAAATTATTTGGAAGCAGTAAGTCTTATTGTCTTAAAAAGGAAGGGCAGTTAGGACCAATTTCAGTTTTTACCACCGTATATTTGGAGTGCAATGAAGTTTTTATCTTTTTATATTCATTAAAGGCTTCTGGAAAAAAAACCCCCTCTTAACCATGTATCCAAAGCACAGCTGAATAATCTCAAGAAAATGGAACCGAAATAAATGCTGTGGGGTTGGTGTGAGGGGAGAGAGATGTTCTACACTGAGATGTCAGTTGTGTTTTACACCTGAGTGTCTGGAGTCTGCATGTGCAGCCACACACCAGCAGACCCCTTCCTCTCCCTCCCTGCCAGGATGCAGTACCACTGGACTTCAACAGGCTGAGCCCAGGGTCCTGGCAGTCATGTGCTGGCAATTGGCTGGACAAGCTGTGCTGATAAGACAAGTGCCAGGGCAGGAGCAGAGAGATACGTGACCAGGAACAGGGATACTCCTGAGTCTGCTCATCAAAAGACCAAGGCTGCTTGTCATAGCCTGTATTTGGCCATGTGCCTACTTCTTGTAGTTCCTTCTCAAATGTCTCTTCTTTCTGATTTACAGCCACACAGCAGCACCAACTGCTGTCCCTAAGCCCAGGCAGCTGAACTCCCAGAGCTGGGTGTGGAGGTGTGGTTTGCACTCTGGCCCCTGACGACTAGTACAGAAATGTGACGTTCCAACTAAAAGTGTCCTTTGCCTAGTGTCTGCTTCCTTTCTGGAGCACAGAAAGAAGTGTGCACCTGATATAGTTTTCATGAGGACAGTGACACACATTTGGTAACCAAAGGCAGTGGGAGCAGTTGCCTGCCAAGTTAGAAAATCTCAGTGGTTTTAAAAGACTGAAGTCTGTAGAGGCCAGTAACCAGAAGCACTGTGATCATGGTGTGTGAAAAGAGTTCATGTGGTAACTGATGTGAATTGGGTGCTCAGGATGCCTTGAGTTGCTGCTTAAGACTACAATGTTGTTCTGAATGCAGGCTCCTTACCTGGAGAAAGGTATTTCTCTTTTTTATTCTAGTTTGCACAGATTGGGAAGCTGGGCTGTGAGCCACAGAAGGCTGGCTCCTCCATCATCCAAACTTTTAAGCTATTCATACATTTTAGCAAACCAAGGCATCAGCATTCATTTGTTACATAACTTTTTCATTAATTAGTGCTCAAACCCCTATTCGCTTGCTATATCTTTCACTTTTCATGTTAATTAGTCTGTGTGTGCAGTTTTTCCCTTCATTTGAGTCTGGGGTCCATTTTGAGTGAGTGGTCAATGAGGGTGTTCAGAGTCTCCCACCACTGAATTGCTTTTTCCCCAGCTGCTGCTCAGTTCTACTGAGTTCACTACTGATGGCTATTTTCTAGACTGCCCGTTAATCTTGGAACTGTCTTTTCCTTTTCCTTAAAAGATTAGCCAAACATACAGTGATCACAGTACAATTGATTAATTATAACCATCTGGCTACAATTAATAACTAAGACAAAATTGCAAAGTTTGATTAAAATCTTGAGGGACAAAAATCTTGAGGGGCTTGATATCAACAGGACTGCTGGAATCAATGCAGTGCTGTTTGTGAAACACTAGAGGACAGGTTCCCTTTCAGTGGCTGGTGTGACAACCTCCTGATATCAAATACCTCAATGAAGGATGAAACTGTGTGGCTCCTCAGTGAGCTGGGTCTGTGTGACCATGTCTGAAGTACACAGTCAGCTCTGGTATGCCTCGTGCAGGGCAAACATTGATTACAAGGAGAGAGTCATAGCTGAGGAGGAGACTGGAGCACTGGACATATGATGAGAATCTGAAGAAACGGGGTTTGCTTAGTCTGGAGAAGAGATAGTGATGCTAAGAGGAGACCTAGTTACACTCTTCCTAAAGGGGGTTTTTAAAGATGGTGGACATGATGGACTCAGCCTATTTTTAAGGTTCAGTGAAAGGGCAGGGAGCTAAGAATTCTGATAAATTATATATGTAGCAAGTGCTATGGGACATAAGCCATGTAGTTACGGACATGAATATCAAGTTTTTTGTAGGAGTGGACTAGCTTGATATTAGGGTCTCTGTGGACAGCCAGTGCACCTTGACCAATAAACTTCTGGATTGTCTCACTATTCATCTATGTAGATGAGATAAGGAACTGATTTGAAAGAAGGAATTGGACTTGAAATTGGATGAGTGACTGAAGTTCAAGTCACCTTCACAATTAAGAATCTAGCTGACATAGAGGGGCTCTAGAAACTGCCCCAATCATCTCCCACTGTGTTTAGTCCAATTTGTATGTGGTTACTGTGTTGGTTAACTTCCTATGGGGACAATCTGTTCCTTCCCTCCACAGACTCCCTGATGCTGCTTCAGAAACAATCCTGTTTGGATAGTGGTAGATAGTCAGTAGAAACTTCCTACACACACAGTCAGGTAAAACAGCCTTTTATAGGTAGATAACATACTTAAGAAACAAGTAGTGGCTAATTATGCATGGACCTGTGTTGCAGCCTGCTCCGAGCTGCCCTTCCCCCTCCCTGGTCAAACAAGCCAGGACTCGCCCCTGCCATTTGCTCTGAACTCCTTTGTTCCAAGCACGGGCAAACCTGAAAGTAACTCAAACTCTGTAGCAGTGTCTGATTGGCCAGTTAACCCGGGTCCGCCCCCAGTCCGCCCCTTTCCTTTTGCCTGAATAAAAGAGGACCTCAGCGGGGGCTTGCCTTCTTTGGCTCTGCACCCCTTCTGTGAGCAATGTCTGTGTGTCTCTGTCTCTTATTGAAAGCAGGACTATAGCATAAGCCAAGAGCTGTATTTCTCCCTCTTTGCTTCTAGTGGTGGTATTGGCTTTGCAGCTACCCTTGCCGTTCTTGCTGAAGTGCCATGTTGCTTGTGCCGTCCCTCTCAGGCTTCCTGAGGCACTGAGACTGAGCACTAGTCGGTAAAAAGCTGTGAGTATTCCACAGGCCTGAGTCATCAGCAGAACTGTGGGACAGCTGGATTATTAGAATTGAGCACAAAATAGTCTTGTTTCAGCCAGGTGAAGATGTAGCTGGAAGGACCTTTGTAACAGGGACTCCCATTGCCATTTGACTAATAACTGGCCATCCTGTTCAAAAAATCTGATTTCACATGCAAATGTTCCCTTTATGGCAGTATTCTACCCTCTTTTTTTTCCCCATCTGTTAACAAGCAATGTGCCCTCATCACCTACACAACACAAAAGCAAAAGATTTCACCATGAAGGTGGTCAAACACTGGCACAGGTACCCAGAGAGGCTGCAAAATCTTCATCCTTGGAGATTTTCAAACTCAAGAGGACATGGCATTAAGCTATGCTCTTTGACTTTGAAGTTCATCCTGCTTTGAACCAGACATTGTTGATCTTCAAAAATCCTTTCCAACTTATTTTTTCTATGTTTATTGTTTTAAAATTCTCAGCTTTTTGTGGAAAGCAATATTTTTTGTTCATAGGTGTTCTTTTCCTAATTCAAGAAAAAAGTCACAATCCGTGACTGGTGCCTTAAGGAATTATATGAAGCCACTATGATTATGACAATAGTATGTTACCTGGCAAGTTTCTTACTGTAGTTTGTTTGGGGTTTTTTTTTTGAATATTTTATAACTGTTTTCCAGAAGAGCAACAGTTAATGGTTTGATTGTAATGGTTCTGAGAACACAAAAACATTCTGACCTTCAGCCATAATACTTATGGCTTATTTCACTAGAACAAAAATGGTTGCTTATTGTTTCCTAAACTTTTCTCTTAGATTTTCAGCTATAATCAATACATGCTGGTACTCACATTCTATAAAATATCATAGTCTGTGCTATGCACAATTTGTAAAATTTAAGACTGGCCCATTTTTCTATTTGCTTTGGTGGTCAATAAAATAAGGAATTGGAAAAGACAAAAATAAGAAAAAAATTTCCATTCAATAGGAAAGTTTCCAATATGAGGAACCTTTGGTTTGAACAATTTTTTTTTTTTTTTTTAATTTATTTATTGCTCAGAAGGCGTATCTGAGTTTTATAAACCATGCTGAGATTCAGAATATGTTAATAGAGACTTGGCACTACTGGATTGTATTTAACACTATGATAAACCCATCTCAAAGTTCAGGTAGGGCAAACCTGACAATATAGATTGTCCCTTGAAAACTGGGAAATTGTTTTTGTTTTTAAAAGAACCAGTCTGAAGGTAAACATTTCCTGTGCTTGAGGATGTGCATAGGATGTGTAGCATGGAATGGGTAAGAGAAATTCCACATGAAATCAGGTGATGAAAAATCAGTTTGCACTTAGCCAAGAATGGTATTAGGTGGGATTAACTGGGCTTCATTCCTAAAGGAAGAAGGAGTTCAAGAGTGACAGAGGTAATATCAAGATCGTAAATGAAGGAAAAGTCAGCTTAAAGATGTGTCAATTTTACCAATCTATATTCAAAAACAAGAAAATGGAAGAAAGAATGTCACAGGAAGTGATTAAGTCAAATTATTGAGGCTGAGCACCAAAGAACAATACAACTGTGAAAAGAGAATTAGGAAATAGAAACATAAACTAAATTGCAACAAATAAGGCTTAGAAAGTATAGCAACGGACAGTGGTGCCCTGGGAGGCATTTACAGGGACATTGCCACAACATTGAGGGGAGGTGTTACTTCTTGCTATTTGGAATACATGAGATCCCATCTGAAGTACTAGATCCAGTTTTCAGTCCCTGAATATTAGAAAGAAATTGATGAGTGAGTACAGCAGAGGATACTGTCTGGGGGCTGTAGCCCTTGCCCTGTGGGAAGAGACTGAGGAATTTGGGCTTGTTAGACTGGAGGAGAGATCATCTCAGGAGTGCTTAACAAGAATGTCTCAGCACCTCTGCAAGGGTTATCAAGAAGCTGAAAGGGGTCTCTTCCCACTGGTGCAGGGATAAGAGACAGTGAGATAAGAGACAGTGAGTGTATGATGAATTCAGCCTTGCTTTTAAGAAACACTTTTTCACTCTGAGAAGAGGCAGGCAGTAGAGCAGGCTGGCCAGAATGGCTGTGCATTTCCTGTCTTAGGATGTTTTCAATACCTGGCTGAATAAAGCCCTGAGTAACCTAGTCTGACTGCACAGATGACCCTGCTTTGAGCAACAGGATGAACTAAACGATTCTTGACGTCCCTTCCAGTCTGCCTTTATGATTCCATCTCTGCATGTGTGTTTGGATTTCTGTAATGCAACGACACACTGCTGAATCATGTTTAGCTTTTCCACCAGGAATTTCAAGTCCTTTTTTTGCAAAGCAAAGCATACGTCTACTCTTGAAATAAGTGGGAACAGGAAAAAGTATAGACACAGAACCTAAAGTTTTATAAAGATTTAGCTTAAGTGAGAAAGATAATAAGGAAATACATGTGTGAATAATTAAAAAACATGAGTAAGAGTCAGCATATAATTATTTGGAAGTGTATTTACTAATGATTTATAAAAGTATGGAATAAATTGTATGAAGTGTTCTGTATTTTTGAGAGAAGTACTTTTACTGTAAAATACTTTCCATATTATCATTTTTCCAACTAAGAAAATATTTTCTCAAAAATTTAAAATTTCATCAAGAAGATTAAATAACTTTTTGACTGCTATTCCTGAAGAGTTATGTCCATTTTGCTTCCTACAGCAGAAAGCGACATTTAAAGATCCTTTCCATCAAATAAATGACAGACAAAAAGAAACTCCACTGATAGTTTTTTGAATTTTTTTCCACTTTTTGTCTAAGTTTTAGATAAATATTTTTCAAAAATACTTTGGTTTGTTGTTGTTTTTCTTCATTTTGTATCATGAGAATAAATTTATTTTTCTAGCCATTTCATGTGTCATATAAGCTTGAGATCTGTCACTGCTTTATTGAGCTGGACACTAAAAAACTTTCGGTTCTCTCCTAACACTAAGAAACCTTTTGAATGCATTTGTGATATATCAGTGTATCTCTTCTATTCTCAGTCTTTTGTGATATCACCAGTGGCTCTGTCCTGCAGAATGCAGTTTTTAATGGCAGAACTAAATGCTTCAAGTATGTTCTTCCTACTTTTCGTTTCTAGGATTACATCATGCAGGATGGATTCCTAAACAGCTAGAACAAAGATATGTCTAGTGCTCAGAAACTCTTAATGAGTCAATGAAAGTGCAATGTGAAAGATATAAAGCATCAGCAAAATTTTTAAAACCTGAAGCTCTTGCTACCATTTTTTATTATTACTATGGCTCCTTCCTGTAATAAATTAGAGGTCAGAGTTTCAGAAATACACTGTAATATAAAATAAATATCAGTCAAATAACCCATGTAAAGCAAGGTCCAAGTATGAGCCTCTAGAGCTGTAATAAAAGTGCTTTCATGGAGTTTCCATAAATGATTTCAGTGAAGACTGAGGGAAAGGGACTGCTGAATGGTTTTATAGATAGCTAGATTTTCTTTTTTAATGCAACATAAATTTTATTTTACATGTCACTCCTCTCCAACTTTTATTGTTTTAATACCATAAAGGATGAGATTACCAGTGGGATTTGTATGCTCAATTCTCATTAATTTTAATAGGAACTGGTCATCAAAATCCCTTATGCAACCCTGAAAACATCAGCCAACATTTCCTGCTGTATATGAGAGCAAACTGCAAAATCAACAAAGCCAAGGAAAGCTCTCCCAGCTGAGCTGAGCATGTTTGCTGAATTCCCACAGCACTGAATAGAGAATAGAGAGAAGTCTGAATCCCTTTTCAGGGCTCTGAGTCATGAAGAATGCAAACAGAAGTGCTCTGTAACAAAGATAACACAAAATATGATCAAAGCTAGATCATCTTCCCCACTGCTCTTCAAGCATCTTGTATTTGACAAATGCAGAATGGTTGGGAGTAAATGATGAAAGTCTTTGAGCTATAAAGAATTATTACCCAACTTTACTAAATCACACTAAATTTCAGTTTATCTCAGTGAAATCACAGATTTAGCAGTGAAGATTTTAACAGGTACTCAACAGACTGAAACTACAGTGAAACCTCACTGAAGTCTATAATCTTTTGGTAACCATTAAAATTAATAAGAAGCCTTCCATAATTTCCTGGTATGCTAGATCTGGACACTGGTTTTAGATTTATTTTTGCTAGACACACCAACTGCATTAATAAAGTATTTTCTCTCTGTATGTATACCAATTATATGTCTATAGCACTATGAAGTCAAACTTTTCATGAATGTATTATATCCCCTAATTTCTAGTTACCAGAACTCAAATTAAAGTTCCTGTGACACAATAAATTATAATGAAATACATGTGCTTTTTTCAGTAAATAAAAATTATGAGTAATTTGTCTAGAGCTGAGATTAATTTATTTTGTTTAACATCAATCATCTTCTCAAAATGTCCACACACACTTTTCAAGTTACTGGATTATTATTTCGTTACAGCTCTTTTTCAAAGTAAGAAAACATTTTCCCAAGATATGAAGTGTTTTGATGGAAATTTTAATTATTGTAATAGTGCTCATTGTTCATCTCCTTCAATAATTCTGTGGGAATGTGTGACAAAGATAACCCCTCTCTGTGTTCTTACTTAGTGGAAATGGAAATCTCAAAGAGTAAGTCTTTCCTAGTTTTAGAAGGTCAAGTATTAGTAAATGGATTGAAGTTCTTGTATTATTCGGTACACATATTTTTGTCCAAACAGCTCCTAAGTAGTTTTAACAACACCACATATCAAATTTAATTAAAAGAAATCCAATACTAAATAGGTTAACCTTTTTAGTCAATCAATGTGTTCAAGTAAGTAAGCATTTAAACTATATCATGTTGGAGAAGTTAGTTTTTCCCATTAGCAAAGAAAAAAAAATAGTTTTTTGAAAGTATTTCTATAGTTTGCCATGGAATACAGAACTAACAGTATTATCAAGGACATAAATCTTTAACAGAAACATCATGCAGATGTCTTTCCAGACATTTTAAAATTAGAATGTAGTCTTTGATATCTTGATGCCAGTCTTTGTCTTGCTAATATTACGTTTATTTTCTTTTATTTTGAGAAGGGGTGAGAAGAGGAAGAGGGGAAGTGTAGCTTTGCTGTGCAAGTGAAATGCAAAGGAAGCACCACTTTTCTAAAGAAGAAAAATGTTTTCAAACAACTGTTTTCAATTTGTGAAGTAATATCATATGGTAATATATTCAGTTTTGCACTTTTAGTCAAGCATCTTCATTCTTCAATTTTCTGAAAATGTGCTTGCGATTTTTGCTGGCTGTATCCAAAATCTCCTCTTCTTGAAGAAAATTTGGAAGGCCAGAATGAATTTTGTGCTGTAAATAGTTCTTGCTTACACTGGCAAAAACCCAACAAACTTGATACCCTCTACTTGATGTCAGCAACTGCCTCCATCACTGCTTCAAGTTCTTATTTCTGCTTTAATCTGCTATTTTTTGTCAGATAAACTAAAACAATGAAATTTTGTCAGAAGAATCTTAAATGCAAGATTTGAAGGACTAGAGAATATGACTTTGAGGCTAAACACGTGAGTCAGGGAACACACCCCCAGCAAAAGAGGACAAGGTATCTATCTAAATTCTGGATTTCAATGCGTAATCAGAAAACGTTTTTGCCTCGTGGTTATTCCTTAATGAAGTCTTCCACTAAAGACAAAAACGGCTTCTGCAGTCCTAATTACACCCATCTACAACCATTTAAAGGAGTTAAACTGATATTCAGATACCTAATTCATGGAGATAGAACAGTTGTAGAGGATTATTCCATTGGAGTCGTTCACAGCCTAGCTAGCATGAATTGGAGAAAAACCTAGGCTTTCCACCAGGTATTCCAGAGCTCAATGAGAAATGAGCAAACACTTGCTGAAGATTTTCCTAGATATATGTGTGTTTACCCTCTACTGGGGTACTTTAGACTGCTCCATGAACTGTGACAGTTTTCTGAGGGGTACAGTCTAGTTTTCTGAACTTCTTAATTGACACTATCCTAGGTGAGCCATCTTTCCCTCCGCTTAACTCACTAAAGGGTCTCCTTGATATTGCAGCCCTATTGTTGAAGTTGCATAATTTAATCTTATTTAGGAAAGCCTTAGGTTTTGGGGGTTAAATTGCTTCTCAACTTTGATGTATTTTCTTAGTTTTGTCTTTTTTTTAAAGTCATTTTCTCAATATAGCACTGGCTACAGTGTTTATGGTAGAGAAGCATGGGAGATGGTCCAGATTGCCAGTTTTGTGTATTTGCAGATCTTTATGCCTCACTGGCAGATGTGCGTGAAGCTTGTAGACTCCCAGATTGTTCAGCCCAATTGAGATTGTCATGCAGTTAAGAAGCATTACGCTTTGGTTTATAAACACAAAATAGTCTGCTTTGAGATAACAGAAACAAATTAAGCAAAGTAGAAGGAGATTGGGGGTTATTTACTTGTCTTTTCTGTCAAAAAAGCAGAGCTGTGGAAATGCAGTGCATCTGAAAATGTGTAGTATTATTTTTGTTGACAATATGCAGAATGTTTTCAGTCTGAAAATGAATATATTTAAAATATTTTGGAGACAGAGAAGTTACAGATGAGTGTTGCTCATCTCCACTTCTTATGAGGAAGACTTGAACTATTGCTGTCTTTTTCTGAACTCAAGCAGATTTTGTGCTTGAGTTCTGTCATCTTTACAAAATTGCAGCAACAGAGAATAGTATAGCTTGAAGTGATATCTGCTGGCTATCCATCCATTTTACAGCTATTTAAAGAAAAAAAGCTTTTTCTTGCCTGTTGCCCCAACTTGTCCAAAGCACACGTTCAAGACGATTAAATATGGATTAAATATGGAACTTATTGAAGTCATTTGGATTAAATCCTGAGCTTCTCACGCAGAATATAGTAAATCAAATGATGAAGGATTATTTGTAACCATGTGAAAATTTTGAACTCCAGGATGGAGTGGAACTTTACTGATTCAGATGTTTCTGAAGATTGTGATTCCTCAGGTAAGTGTAGGTCCCTGTTTGTAAGATGCAATGGTTGCTAATCTTAAAATATTTCTCCTAGATTATTGAGTTGCTCCTGTTATTGAATTTGGGTAAGAAATGAAATTAAGGAAATAGTAGTTTTTAAGCCTGTGTAGAATAAAAAGTCTTGTAGAAGGAACACCTGGTTAGTATTTGTCAGATGTTTGGGTAAGTGAATTCTGAGTGGGAGATCCTGCCTTGCTATATCCATTATGAGAAAAGCTTCCAGCCTGCACATGTATTTTGCTGACATTTCAGAATTTATAAGAGAAAACCACAAAACTAATCACTAAAAAATCTAAGTGGAATCCAGTTTCTAATTTTTCATGCATGCCATTAACTGAACCTCCTCATTAGTAATATTACTGTACTGCATGTACCACGAAGTATTTTTATAAAGGAACAGCCCTATCAATACTTTGAACATATTTCATGGGAGACATCTTCTGGTCCTACATATATACTAATTTTTAAATTGTATAATAAAAACACTTGTTTAAATTTTGTTCCAATAAGCTGCTGGCTTTTCTAAAATTTGCTTACTTCCTTGAGATCCATGTTTCAATTTGTGACATCAGTAATCAACTCAGAAATATGTGTCTTCGTAGCTAATGTGAAAACATGTCCTGGTTTTAATGAGTGCACCTGTCTCCCATTGGACTTCATAAGAAGCTGCAGAGGCTGAGCGTTTATGAAAAAGAAAGATTTGGTTGAAAGAACTCTGCCTTTTGTAGCTGTGTGTGAAAATGTAGAATAAACAGCTATTTGTGAAAGTCACTAAAATATTAGCAGCTATTATTGGCCATCTATTTCAAAAGATCTTTATCAACTTTCTTATTAGTATTTTATGCTTTGTTATTTAGAGATTGAATTAGTGGGACTCATTTATTTTAGGGAAAAATTCTAACCACATAGTGCTTTAACACTTCCCAGAGGCCTTATATGCAGACTGTTGCACCTATTTGTCCCTCACAGTACTCCCACAGTGAAAATTCTATCTTTTCTTTTTTTTTTCTATTGCAAGGAATTAATTTTTTCTCTGAATGTGTCTCATGGGAAAAAGGTTCATGTCAGTGTGTATTTCCTTTGCTCTTTGGAAGGAGTGTCGAAATTGTGTATAATATAGTGAAAGCAAGAATATAAAAAAGCAATTAACCAAGTCCTTTCACATTTTTCAGTTCAAAGGTCAGATACAAATAATCTTAAAGTTTTGGGAAGAGTCACTGGACTTTGAATGAGGTTCTGAGTCTTAGGTAAGTGACAGCATGAAATACAGCTGCACAAGAGAATGGGTGCGTGGATTTCACCAGTGGTAGGAAAGCAAAAGTTAATGAGGAGGAACCTGTCATGAAAAGAGAGCTACTGTGGGTGACAGCAGCAGCAGCAAAGTTGACACAGGGCTATAACACAGTCAGGGGTTCCTGATTTCCATCATGCTGAATCTAGGCAGAAAAAGAAAGCAGCTGGAATTTTATGTGTTGTATTTCTTTCAGAGAGCTAACAGGTCATCAGGGGATAATAGTACCTTTAAAAGACCTGACCAGTAGGAGAGAGAAGAGGCTTGCTTGTTGAAATTTCTGTAATTACTCACTCCTGTTGTGTTCCTTGAAGAAAGCAGTGGAAGGAGTTTTGAGGTAGCTGACCTCTCCTTGGAGGATGGTTTGTGTTCCACAGGGAAGCACACAAAGATTTATCTGAGAAGTAGTGAAAGTGAATCCATAACGATTAAAGTATATCTCTGCAGTATATGGAAAATGGAATACTTCATACATTTACTTTTCACAGCCCGGTACTATTCTTGAACTTTATTGTATATTTTGGCATAAAGTTTATTTTTTATTGATATGTGCAGCAAAGTAAAATTGCAAAATTACAGGAAAAACATTAGAAATTATTTATTTAGAATGACCTACCCACAGTTTTCTTGTAGGATAAGGGTTTATTGCAGTCAAAGCAGTGAAGTCTGGTTCAATTATTGCACTCAGGAGCCACTTTAAATCAGTATTAGTAAGAACTACTAAGAAAAAATCAGCTCCTTAATTTTCTACTCTATTGCCACATAGGAATTAATGTTGTAATTTGCTATTCATACTATTCTATACAGATGTCATTTTACATTGTTTTCTGTTTTAATTCTCTGATGGCTCTATGAGACTTTAGCTTTAAAAAGGTCTTCAGCACATTCTTGTCTTCCTTTAGATTGCAGCCATCAGGGCACGTGTGTTTGTTAGGTTGTGGTTGTTTTCTGTGCATCACCTGCTCTTTCTCTCACAAATCACTAGTCTTATGTATAGATTCCACAGATATACGGCCATCAGTGGGACTGATCATATGCAGGACAAGCCTTTTACTTTACCTGAATTAGCTCTAATGTGGCTGCATTTTTACCTTACCTTGGGTGATCTATCAAGAGGATGTAGTCCAACAGCTTTTCAGCTATTAATGTAATTATTTCATGTAGCTGGTCAGTAACTGTGCAGCTTGGGTTCTGCTTAAAACCATGGGTAAGTCTTCAGGAGTTCACCTGAGAATAAGTAAATGAAATGAAAAAAAGCAGCGAGACCATGATGAAAAAGGCATGATGACAAAATTACTAACACCTCATCTTTGTCTTCTTGTTTTGTGATTTTGATATGGAGAATGATCATGACATTTGAAGGTCTAAGATTAAATGGACTGGTGTGTTACAGACCACACTTTCAAAAGAATTATCACACTAAATTACAGTTTCGATGAGTTCTCCATACAATGTGTAATGTAAGAGAAGTGCTCATTGGTCCAAATTTTGTTTCAGATGGCTAGAAATGAGAAAAAAAAAAAAAAACTTATTTAAACCCCATTTTTTCCTCAAACTAAAAATTAAAAAACTTTAGAAAAAATAAAATGTTGATGTGTGGCCTATTTTTTTTATTCTCATGTTAATATAGTATTTCATTTTTTAATAAGTATGACCAGATTTTCTTCTGGAACTTCATCTCAAATTTTTTTTTCTCTCTTCTCTATCTCCTTTTCCCATGTTTTTCACTCCAGATAAAAGAGAAATTTGAAAACTTTTGAATGTACTGGAGAAGACTGGTAGGCTGATTGTGACAAGAAAACAAAACAATCTACAAAACTTTCTCAGAAATTTATTCAGTAAGTGAGATTGCATATTTAAGCCTCTGTGCTCAGAGAAGATTGGACTTTGGCTTTACAGAATTTTCAGTATATGGGTTAGGTACTCAAGCATTCTAGACAATGTGAAGGAAGTCATCTACATGCCAGCTGTAGAGAAATTCACTACTTTTACTCCATATCTAAAATGTCAATTCTAGTTGTGTGGCTCATGGATGACTGTCAGAAAATGAATTCTAGGCCTCTCTGATATTTGTGGGAGCTTTGCCATTGACGGCAACACAACCACAATGTTGCTCACAGCTGTTACTATAGTGATGGGAACTTATTTTTGTCTGACATTGTCGGAGAGTCCCTGCAAGTCTTGTTCCACTTGATTTCCTGTACACAATTTGTGATGTTGCTGTAGTAACTAATAACAACAATATTGTCAATCAACACTGCACCTATGGTGGAAGTTCTCTTGGCTCTTTTGTGTGTTGCATGACTTAAATCCAGTACAAACACAGTGAATTACCTTGAGAATGACAATCAGCACTAAGACAATTGCCTTTGTCTTTTCAGAATATCAGATCTACAAAGGTTTCTCTATCAGAATATTTGTAAGGCTAGTTCTACATAAAGACTAATTTTGAAATATTTTTGGAAGATTTTTCTCTGCTTTTAAAAAGAGAGTCTTCGAAACAGACAAATCATTACTTTAAGACCTGGATCACTTAAGAAAATAATGAGACAATTAAAGTTGAATGCTCTACCCAAAACAGCTCATATTCCCTAATCACTAAGATACCTAGTTTATTCATTCTACAGATGAAAACAATTTATAATTAGTGAGTTAAAAAAGGGCATCAGAATATTGTAGGAGATGAAGTTCCAATGCTAGTGGCATTTTCAGACTATGCTCTAGTTTACTTGTAGGATATGAGAGATACTTGCACACATCTGGGAAAATTTGTGCAGATTTCCAAGACCTAGCCCATCCCTTGAGAATGTAGTGAACATTGAATGAAACTTGGACATGTTATTTGAAAATACCGTGTTGCACTGTGATCAGATTGTACTATGCTACCTGTATAGAGGGACAGTGTTAAGGTTAAATTTTCTAATTTTAATCTGAAATTTAGTCTGTTAGAAACATTGACCAATAACCAGGTCTCATGCCTTATTGTTGTATTTTTCATACTATTAATTTCCATTGGCAGGAATGTCACAACTGCTCCATATGTATGTAACTATGTTGCCCTCTTGTGACCAGCTCTCTAAAATGAGAAGTCATAGACCATTTCAAGAACAGAACTTGATTTAAAGCAATATTAAAATTGATTACCAATAGACTTGCATATTTTGTGTGGCTTTTTTTTTAACCAAATAGCAAAAATTTTATATTTTCTAAACATGGTGTTAAATATCTCTCACATGTATTCTGATTCTATCCCTTTCTGAGCCTTGTGTCAATTTTTGTGATTTTCTCTTTACATCCCACTGTTCTTAGGTGCCATACTACTACAAAAACAATATTCACAACCATGTAGGAGCATTTTGTATGTTGACTATGATATCAGGAGACAAATGTTCTATTATAAATTATATATGTGTATAATCCATCAAGCATCAAGTCATTCTTGTTTTGGTTCCTTATCTCCTGTGGTTCAGATACTGGTTTTTGCAGTAGGCAAAACCATAGTGAAAGTAATCTGTCACTTATTTTGGATGTAAATCTGATTAGGCTGTCTTTGGGGCTTTGTCATTTGTTTAGGTTTGGTTGGGCTTTGCTTTTACTCTTTTTTCTTGTGTGTCAGTCTTTTTCAAATTGATTCCATTTCTTTTGATGCATGTATTGCTCCCTGGGGCCAGTCAATAACACTGGTAAATTTCTCTTAAAAAGAAATTTAAAAATTATAACTTCGTTGCCAAGTGTAATTAAATGGCAGACTAGTTATGATAGGTGGATCAGATTAAAAAGTGAGAAATAGAATAATTAATTTAAAAACTAGGAATAGTGCACACTTGATAATAAACATCCTCTGAGATTAGTTATCACTTTAGAAATCCCAGGAGGTTTTGCATTTTAAGCAGAAGTCGTAAACAATGTCAAGTTATTTTCTGACTTTATGTAGCATTTTCCAATGCTTCAAGTGTAAATAGGTCTCATTTGGTTTTCTTGTTGACTTTTATTACTGATTCAGAATTTACTTGAGATGACTCTTGTCTCTACTGTGTGTTATGATACAGAGTGGTCCTAACTTACTTACTTTCAAATCTTTCAACCATATCTAATGTGACCAGTAAAAGATATTGAATCTAAGACAGCTGACATGGGAGCACAGGGGGAAACATAGAAGTGCATGCACTCACCTATATAAGGCTTTTGATGGTATTCGCTTCTCCAAAAATCCCATTTTTGTTTAATATAGAAGATACTGGATGTTAAATGTATCTTCATCTTACAGAAAAATGTTTAAGGGATGAAGCCACTGGCCCAGAAGGCTGAAACATTAGAATGTTTCTAGCAAGCTATTCTTTCCTTAAATAAAGAAGACTCTAAGGGAAATCTGAGCAAATTAAGACCTGAGAGTTAATTTACCTAAAACAGGGATTAGTTCCCATTAGATTAGAATTGGTGAAGCCACCCCAGGTTACATTTTAATTAGAATTTTCTTTGCAGCATTTCTGCAGAGGATGCTTGATTAAACAACCTATTTTAGCAAAATATAAAATTTGTCTTCATTGTATTTAGAATCCACTCCTTAAATCACAAAGATGTACATAGACTAGGGAGCTTGTTTATCACCCTCTTAATAGTTGAGGGAAAGATATTAAATAAGCATTTTTTTCCCTATATAAATCTAGATATGGTAATTTCACAAGGAAAAAACCCCACAGGTTAGAAGGCCAGAAGCTGTTTAAAGCTGCTTTTCCAATCCAGGATAAAGGTATTATTCAATTGCAGCAGGGACTCTAGTGAAGTGTGGGTATGTAATCATTTATCTGCAGTTGTGCCCAGCAGCGCCAGGCTCTTGTGGATAAAGCGTCCCTGTGCTGGAAGCAGAACTGCCCTTTGTGCGTGAGGATCTCGGAGCCAACACAGCAGAGCGCATCCCCTGGGTTAAGGAGGACTTCTCAAGCACACTGAGCACACTAAAACTGTGCATCCAGCACTTCCCTTGCTCCTTGAGGAAGAGCGCAGTGTCTCCAAGGGTTTTGTTTATTCTGTGAGTTTGGCTGCTTATTGGTACATATGCAGGAGACTGAAAGGAACAGTTTTGCAAAACCAAAGCCCTTGGCCTACCTATATTATGAATTACCAGTATACCTATGGAAATGGTGGCTTTTGAAAATGGGTCTGTATTGATTTAAATACCCTGTTACTGTGTTCCAAATGACCAGAATATCTGGAGCTAGCAGTTCAGGTGGATATTCCCAGCTCATTTCTCTGCTATCCTGTCTAATGTGGAATTCTGCACAGCCAGGTTATTTGAGAAGTAATCTGGAAATCCAGTAATGCTGGAAGACAGTTATATTTGAGATGTAGGGCACAAATTAAATGGCAGAAAGAATCCTCTGCAACAGTGTACCCGTAGATTCAGTCACACAACAAAATTGTCTGAACTCACAGAGTAATAGACAAGATATTATTTTAAATCTTTCCACAGGAAATGTTGGATAAACATGTATATCAACATCTTTTGCTGACATTATGGTAATAAAGATGCATTTTTCCTTGGAATTCTCAAACTGATAGAAGCAATGACATAATTTTTATGGTTAATTTCAATAATTGTCCTTTTCAAATTTTTTGGTACATTTTGTTTTGGTTTTTTTTCTGCAGAAAAGCATCTTAATCTCACACCGTGCTTAATGAAATAATACCGTATTCATGTCTTTCAGAATCTCCCAGGGTTTGACAGGGATCTTTAATTGTTCATGATACTTGTGGCTTAGAACAACACAGTCTAGATAAAAATGCAAATTTTTGTGGATCGAAGAAATGCTCCTATAAACAACTTTATCTCAGGAGTGCTACAAAAAAAATTTCATAGTTATTCATAGTTTAAGTGTTTAAACTGAATCATGCTGAGAGAATACAAGCCATTGATATTATTTATATTTAATATGGCTATTCATGCTGCCTCTTAATTGGCTTTTATGTGGGTTAGAGATAGTTTACAATAATTAAGCTTTAAGTAGGAGTTCACATAGGACTTCATCATCTCTAAACATCTCTCTTGGCTCTCAAATATGGAGAGTGAAGTCATGACTGGGATCTTGAAAAATAAATCATTATTAAAGATACTTTAGGAATGATCAGATTAGAAAAAATGTATCCATTAGAAAATGAGGGGTTGCTGTCTATTACTTAGCATCCTGTACTATTTTTCAAGAAGATTTCGTTAATTAAACAGTCACTTTAGTACCAATGATAAATAAAACTTGCATGTAGATAATCCAGCCTGATTTCAAAATATGCTGTTCTTATAAGAAGAACAAAACATTAGAAATGTGATTTTTCACTTCCAAAATGTATATGTTGTGTTTGAATACTTGCCACTGTAATGCAGGCACACTTCCACAATTTGATTACTATTTTCAAGATTGTTGAAATTCAGAAATTACAGATTCAAAAGAGTATACTAATCCTTATCTAAGTAAGTCAATTTGGATCAAGTTTCTTTTTCTTAATCAAAGCTTTTTGTTCACTTTTAAAGAGATAATTTTGTGTTTAGGTTTAGGGAAAAAAAATCATTTTAGAAACATCATAGTAGTGTTCTTAAAAAAATGGTAAGCCCGAACACAGTTATGTTTTAAGATATGCCTATACTTTACATTAGCTACATTATAAAGATCTTATTCAGTTTTCACTTGTTAATTTAACTTCATAGAAGTGAAGGGTTTCAAGAAGGAAAATAAGATACAAGAATGAGAAGGATCATGTAACAGAGAAATTAAAGCAAATTGAACATTTTGGAGGATGGCAGAATGAAGGTGGTAAAAAACCTTAGTTGCACATAAAGGAAAATATTTAGGAAAAGCACATTAGAAAAATGGAATATATGACATAATGTGGGATTTTTTTTTTTTTTTTTTTAATTGTTCTGGGTCATACAGGAAAGAGACTACAACTGTAAAAGCTGATGTTGGGACAAAAAGGGATTCAGATAATGGCTTTTAAAGTCATTGATGACCTAGATTTAAGATTATGGTATACAAGATCTAAAGCTCAGGCCTGACTTTACTGTGTTTCTCTCAAAAATGTACATTAGATTCACATACAAGGAACATTTTCCTATGGGCATATGCTACTTTTTGCTATGAGATACACTAGAGATGTGTATTACAGACCCATGCACAATGTAGTGTGGGATGAGTTCACATTCTTCAACCCTTCAGAAAACCTTCTATGCTATCTCATTGAATCTGTAATGTGCTCTATAGCAGTCTAAAATCTTTGTATTTGAACCCTGTTATATGTAATTGCAGTCACTGTGTATCATAAATTAACTTCTGCTTTAGTCCTTCAAATTTTATTTGGAAGTTTGTAACAGCAAAAAGCTGTTGATTTAGAGGACATTTTCTATGAGAGTTCAAAGTACACAGCAAAATTCTGTTGGGATAGGATAATTGCATATATTCTTACAGATGGTTAATTTGTTCCACAGTTAAATTTTGGAACAGAACAATGTGAGTTGTGCTATATACTATTTGATTTGGAGAAGTTGAGTTATGACACTTTTCTGATAGGCAGTGCAAATGTTTAACTTGTATAAAACATGCCAGGCAGTAGAGCTTGAAATATGTGCAAGACCTTGGAAAATAAACTAATAATAACTCTTCATGTCCAGAGTGTAATTCTTGTCTGCCTGCTACAGCTGGAGAGTGAGAAGCAAACATAGTTGTGTGTCCTTTTTCCACACTGCAAAAGTCATGGGTTCCTGGGAACTAACTTACACTTCAGCTGCAATATAACGCTAGTCCTTTAAACACTTTGTGACTGACTCCAGATTGCCCAAGGAATTTTGCTCTGGAATCCTTACCTAGCGACATAAAAAGGAAAATGTTAAGTGGATGATCTGAGCTTTATTCTATATGAGAGATTTCTCTCACAGCATCTGACCTACAATAGGTATGCAGAGCCTTTCATCAAATTATCTGTCAGAGGAGCTTAATGCTCGTTATTATTCTTATCTTACTGGTGGCAATGTTAATGGAAAAGGAAGCCAAGGAAACTTATCTGACAAAATTCAGAAGCAGCAAATGAAGTAGAATTTAAGACACTTCTGTTCCATGTTAAATTCTAGACTGCAAAAATATAATGCATTTAGGCTTTGAGAATACTGTTATAACTACACACTAGAGACTAAATTCTTTTGTCCTTGTTCAAGCAAATCCTGCCCCCAGACTGAACTGGGAATTTAGATTGAGTGGAGACTGCAGAATTGAGCCCTAAAGGAATATGGCTTACTGCAATAAAAGACACAAGAGAGTTGGAATAAAAATACTGCTAGCAACATGTAGCAATGGAACAACATTACTTAGGGAAACATTCAAATGGGATGAATTAATTAGAAACAAGACTTTGATCTAATGCTTATGACAGTGTTTATGTTCAATGTAACCTATTATTTGTATTACCTCCACTCTGTCAAATATATTTTTTTTATTTGCTAAGTAGTGTTTGCCTATCTCTTACTGCTCATGAAAGAAAATGTTTTGCACTGTCAACATATTTGTTTGTCGTTAATAAAAGATTATAACTAAAAATATAATGAAGTGTCAAACAGAACTAACCCTCCAGAGAAGCTAAGCAGATGGAAATAGCGCTGTGAAAATGAATGTATTGTAATTCAAATAATTTGCTTTTCCACAGCAAATTATCTGTAAGTTCCACCCACGGCATAGTCATGATGAAGCAGAACTAGAGCAAGCTTATGGATTGATTCTTCTGTCCTTTACATTGGTGCGAAACTTATAAAATATATGACATCAAGAGAGTCGCATCAAATTTACAATAACATAAATTAGGCTTCAACAAGCAGAAAGTTAGTAAAGCTAAGTATTTTAAATACATTTTAAGCTCGGCAAAGGGTTTATAATCTCACTGATGAGCTCTATTTAGGTCCTGTTTAAAATCTGCTAGCTCCCAGAGAAATGTATGGATTATGACTGCTTTGAAAACAAATCCACATTCATTGATGAGAATTTTTTGATTTGTTTTCTTTAATGCATATTTTCATATTCACATTTTATATATTTTTTCTCGGCAGATATTCAAATAAGGAAATATTTGTGCTCTGTGGCTTTAAATATATCTAAGTGTTTAAGTTGATTATACAAAAATGACTGCGCAATTTTTAGTATTAATCTTAAATGAATTATTTTACCTGAAAACTAAGTATATTCCCATTATTGTATTTATTCAGAAAATTAAGAAATCAGTCATGCTAAGTATAATGCCTGAATTAATACAGAAAAACTAACTGCAACTTCACTTACACCTTTCTTAATGTTAGAAACCTTCATAAATGAAGGCTACATATTTTGTTGTTACTTTTGGGGTTATTTTCCTGAAAACCTAATTCCACCTTTCCTTCCAAAGTCATTTAAAATCCATTTCTGTGTAATAGTTTAAAAACATTATAAACCTTTATGAACTGGCGTTCATACAGCATTCTAGTGCGTAAGGCTCAGGGAATTATACTGAGCACATTTTTTTTCAAGAGCTAATGGATTTCAGTTTTATTGTTTGATACGTCCCCATTTCTGCTGAAATTTTGCAGTGTTGCAAAGCCAAATATAAATTGTTTTCAAGACTTCTTTTGTTTCTCTTCCAGAAATATTTAGCTCTCTGTCCCCCTTTCCCTCTCCTCTCCTCTTTCTTTCAATGGCTTTTAGTGAAATCCCTGCCTGGGGCGGTGGAACCAGATGACCTTGAAGGTCCCTCCCAATTCAAACCATTCTATGATTGTGTGATTCTATGAAATTCTTAAGAAGGATTCACATACTTTCCTCATTAATTTCAGGCAGATGTAGCTACGAGACTTATTAGGGGAAACTTACGTGCTTATGACATTACCATGGGGTGAAGCTTGTCTAAAAGCAATCCTCTCGTGAGACCCAGACTACATCTGCCCCCTGTAAAGATTACTCCAGTTTGCAGTGGAGAGAAAGAAAGGAAAAGAAGGAAAGGAGAAGGACTGTTAGCATCTTCACCTTCCTTACAACATCACAGGTTTGAGAGGCCAAAGAGCAATAGTAACCCAAGTATGAACTGCTGATTGGCCTTAGAGATGGGGAACGTCCCAGAAAGAGTGCTGGGGCTTCGTGGATAATGTTTATGGCTTATGCTGACAATCTCTTTGTGGAAAAAAAATAAAATAAGACTATAAACACTTGAAAAAGAAGCCTCTTAGGGAAGGTAGAATGTAATGGCTGGTGTGGAACTGTCCTGAGCTTCCAGACAGGACTCGGAAATACTGAATTGGTCTAAACAAGGCTGGAAGTTTTGGGGTTTTTTTGTTGTTTTGTCTAGGTTTTGTTTTTAGAAATGTATAATGCTACAGGATAAAAATCTTTGAATAAAAATTGCTATCCACCTTTTAAATCTACTCTGCTTAATAAATGTAATTTAGATTAAATGTCATAGATTGGGGTGGTTCTGCTCTTGTACCTGCTCCATTCAAATTTCCCTGTGTGAGACATTCTGGAGATTTTTTAATTAATATGGCTTTTCTGATTGGGAATGGATCTAATCCTTGGTGAAAGAATCAGGCTCATACTTGAGAAAGGATCTTTTCCTATTGCCAATCTACAGGAAAAGTTCTCCAGAGACCTACTAGGATGAAAAGCAAAGTCTACAAATAAGGACAATAGAATTAAATGACCTCTATCTTGTTCCAATATGCTGTCACTATGGAAGGAAAATAAGATTAAATCTTTGTTTACTGGTAAGTAAAATTAGACGTGGATAAGAGCTTTTCTGATAAATTAGAGATAATTTTTCTTTCTCTATCAACATGGTAAAGAGAACTAAATTTTTTTAAATTAAAGATCCTTAGTAGAGAGTCATAGCTGCTAATTTATCATTTTGGACTAATTAATTGGCAGACTGCAAGTGCTTTATTTATTTTAATATTTTACAATAAATCTTACTAAAAATTAAAAGTACATGTTTTACTAATAAAACCAAGCAACTTCGAGTATTTCCTCTGCTTTGCAACAATTGACATGCAAGAATAAATATTCTTATTTGGTTGATCAATCAAAAAAAAAAAAAAAAGAAAATTACACACAAGCTTTTAAAGGCTTGAATCACCTTCACCAAGCAAGCAACTGCTGCTCTTAAAGGCAGTTCCCAGGCATTTGCAATTTTCCCTCTTTCAGATGTTACTGCTGTAGTAGTAGAGTCAGCAGAATGGAGTGTGTGTGTTTCAGCTGTTCAAGTTTAGTTCAGCAAATTAGCTTCTTTTTTTGACAAAGGGACTCAGGCCAAGATCCTGAGCTGAGAATGGGAGTTGCTTCAGAGTTAGCATATGTTGTGTTCTTCCATAAGATGATAGTTTGTTAAAAAGATTCAGCAATGTCTGAAACTACTGCAAAAAATCACCCATCTCTTCTGTCAAAGATCTTACATATCAGTGTTTCTATAGAAATTAGCCTTATCAGTTTAGGGTTATTTACTTTATTAGATAGAGCTGAAATAGTGTGATTCAAGGATGCTTTTCCTCTTTTCTCTGGTCAGCACAGCTCTTTTGTGCATCAGGTATGATCTGCTGCAAAGAAATCTGTAACTTTCTAAAAGAATCATCTGAAAGAGCTCCTGCCTCCTCTGCTGATGCTGCTGCCGATTTCCTTTACCCATATGTCCTACCTCCTGGAAATGTGGTTATCTTGCCATGCTTCAGTTGACAAATTAACAGAAAGAGTGTAAAAAACGATTTTGTCGAGCCCTAGCATTTTTTTTTAAGCATTGTTATTAATGTCTCATCACTTCTTTGCATTTCAGTATCATAAGAAAGTAATTTATGATTGATTTTAAAAGTATGCAAACAGTATTTTGCATTTATGTGTATGTCTTCTTTGAGAATTTGGGTACATATTAATGCAGTGGCCATTTAATTCAAACATTTACAGTTGTTTAGCATTGCAATAAAATGGAGGAAATTAGAGCAACCCCAACATGATCTATTAATAAACTGTATGGCAGTATTCAGGACTTAAAAGTGGACTTTCAAGTCCAGTGTAGCAGAGAGACTGAACCAGCAATAAATGCACAGTGAAAAAAGCTCATAGATTTTTCCACATGGTGTGATTGTGGTGGGTCTGGAAATTCTGCTTAATTGTTTGTGTACGCAGCTAGAGCTAAAAGGAATGCTTGCTGGTAGTGGTGATAAAGGTCACTATTGGAAATTTATTAGATTTTTTTCCTGCCCAGACTGTTCAGGTTTAATCATGACTTCAAAACAGCTGGTCATTACTGTGCAGAGTGATCTACACTGAAACATATTTATTTAGTTTTGTTCTAAAGTAATTTCACTAACATAATTTTTTAAATTTATATATATTTTAAAATTAATGATTTGGTAATAAAGTTAAAAACCTACACTTGAAGTTTCATATGTGCATTTTCAAGAACAAAAGAAGTTAATGGGTAGAAGGTATTCAAAATTCTTCTGCCTGTACTGAACTAAATGAATTCAGATAGTATTTCTGGGCATTTCTTACTGCAATAGATGCCCATGTCATAAGTGGTTAGTGAAGGTATTTTTCTTTAAGCGAAAGATTGCACTGAATAATTTTACATATGCTGAAAATATTTTAATAATTTATTTCACTGAAATTTTTAACATAAATTCATAATTTTTCATTGTATCTGTACCTACCTCAGGCTATCAAATGCAAGTCTTAGAAACAAGTTCATTTTTTACAAATTTAAAAGAATATTTGGTAATCATCGGGTTCCTAGTTGATTTCAGTGAGACAAAAAGGATCAGGACATACTCAGTAAACTTTCTTGATGTGTAACTGTATATGATCCTTAAGGAAAATTTAAGCCATTCATTCATTATAGATTCATAAGTTACAGGCAGCTATGGGACACTTTTGGCTTTAAATCTGATCATAGCATCCATAATGAAGCTTTACATATGTAACAGAATTCCTAATCCATCTGATGTTACCGTATAACTACCCATCCCCAAGACATGATTCTTACAGTTTTTGGTGATTGGGAGGCTGTATCTACAGCCTCCACTTTCTCCTGACTTACACTTAAGCCAAGGACTTAGCAATAATTTGCCATTAGTCTGTGAAGCCTTGAAAGGCTGCCTTTGTTACTTGTTTATGTGCTCTAAAGGCAATATTAATTCGGTATTGCAAGCACGGGGCGCTTGTATTAGGACCATTAACTTGCTGTTTGTGTAGCAACAAGTATTGGGAATGCACTTTAATACCTTGGTTTGTGACTTGCAGCCAAATAGCAGGTGCAATAGTCATCTCAGGCTCTTCCTTCTTTACACTGAAATAAGCTCCTTCTTGAATTCACTGTAATTTCCTTCTCAGTTTGATCTTTCTGTCTCCATTTGCAGGCTGCCATTTCTGTGGCTGCACTGCAAGTTACTAAATGTGTTTTACCAGATTAAGAAATTTGTCCTGCTTGACTCTGAACAGAGTCTCTCCATAATGCAAATTTTAAGCTTTGGAACCAATCCAAAGGGCAAAATCTCTTTTATCCAAAGTTAAACTGATATTTCCATGATGTTGAAATTTGATGATACTTTCTGCTTTATAATGCCACACATCTTTAATTAAATTCTCCAACGTACTGTTTAACACCAACACATTTTCTTTGACCTATATTTCAAACCCCTTCTTGAAGAAGATCCTTGTCTCTGAATTCTCTTCTCCCCTGCACTTGGTATTTGAAGGGATAGAGATGTGGTGTAGAGTTCTGTCTGGATCTCAGCAAGCAAGGGTGGACAATACATGGCTTAACAAAGTAGCTGTTTAAACAAGGGAGGATAAAAAGAGGAATACAGACAGCAATAAAATCTTACACCAGTTCAGATGCTGGGCACTCTGCATTTTTGCATCATCTGATGCATCTCCCACAGTGTGCTGCACAGACCCGGTCTGTGGTGAATTGCCTTCCATTTTTGCCATTCCAGTTGTCATATGAAATTTTCTTAAAGAAACCATGTCTATTCAGCAGTGGTTCTGTTGAACAGAATGGATGTTTGCATCCAAGGAACTTCTTGCTTCACACCTTAGATAGAGGCAAGACTGCACGTCCTGTACTTGTGGATACTGAGTGGGTGGGAACTGCCTGCAGGCTCCTCAGCTACAACCAACTGGCTGAGTTTGTCCTGTGGCCAGGAATTTGTGCAGCACCACCCAGCCTGAAGCCACACTGAACGGGTGGCCCAGCCAGCACAGGTCTGCCTGTGCTCAGGTCAGCTGCAGTGTGGATCACCAACTCCTTGAGGCACAACAGCCCCTGGTCAGAACCACCTTGTTGCACTCTTTGATCCAACTTTGCTGTTCCCAAACATATTCCAAGATTCCATTAGGAAGCTGCTCAGCTAATAGAGGGTTTCCTGACAGGCTGGGATATTACCTCTGTTGAACCACCCACCAGAAGCTGGCACAGGGTGCACCAGCAGCTCCCCTGCAGCTGCTTTTTCCCTGTGTGGGTTCCTGAAGCCTGGAGTATGAGCCCCAGGACAGAAAACATGGACTGTTCAAGGTCACCGGCTCCTCAGTACAATGTCTTTTGCAAGGCTTCCAATACTGCTACTGAGAAGGAATCTCTTCTGTAGCATTTCCTCCCACACTGTACTCTTTGGTAACTAGATTTTTACTCAGAATGTGAGGACTGAAGCCATCCGCCAAGGAAAATATGTTTTTATACCGGAACAATTATTGAAATGTCCCCAATCATATAAAGGAAGAAATAGCAGGGTTATCTGAAAAAAACAGAATTCGGTAGAGCCAGTAGAATATTGCTGTGAAATGTTTTTCTGTTGGAAAATCTTACTTCAATGAAATAAATACAGGAACATTTGCAGGAATGTGGGAACATGTCAACTGCAGTGTCATTACTCCGATGGCAGGGAACAAAGCAAAATGGTAAATTTGAAGCAGCCTGTTTCTACTTGTTTTGCTTGAAGTATATAGATTTCTCAGGGTTGAGAACACTTTCAAAATATTCCTTTGAATATCTAAAGATGAATCTGTACTATTGTCAAAATTGAAGGGTAACTATATATAAATTGCTCTTAAATTGCCATTTTAAAGTGATTTCAATTTTTCTCTGTTATGTTCTATTTTATTTAAGGACAGTTGAGCAGGCAGAGATGTTGGCTAGACATGGAACTCTGTTAAGTGACCAACACCCTCAGAAGTCAGTGCTTTTGTTCAAGTTCATAAGCCTTAGCCAAGACCTAACATACTTCCTCCTAGACATGTAAAAGAGGCAAAAAATCTTAGAAGAGCAGGCTCAGAAGAACCATTCAAAACATGATACTAAAAAAACAAATTTTACTTATGGAAATTAAATTGTAAAAAACATGTAACACAGCAGGAAATAAAAGGGGAAGAAAATAGATAAGCCCAAGACCTGATGTACCAGTAACTGAAAACCAGTAGAGATCTGCTAACATGTACCAAATTAAGTAAGAATCTCAGGAAGCTGGGAAATTATTAACCTTAATAAGGAGCTCTAAGGTTAGTGGATTGCTTGCTTCATGGGATACATGCATGGATGTTTTAGTAATGTGATTTACATGTAGAGAATGTGTAAAATCCAAATTACACTGTCATGAAAGTTCTGTAAAAGTCTTCATACACTTAAAGAGAAAATGAAAGGAAATAGTTGTAAAATATATATCTTTTCATTATCCTCTAATATAAAGACCTTCTCAAATTGGGCAAAGGACTGATTGTGAGGAAAGTTGCTTTGAAGGAATGTGACAAAGCTGTTCCTATGTATCGAGTTTCACAGATGTGGAATACTGATGGAAACTTCAACCTATACTTCAGCTTTCTGTATGCCAAGGAAGGCACTGAGCAGTTGTCACAGAAAGTCAAGTGTGGATATTTTCAGCAGGATGATAGAGTTGACACATGAGCACAATGCTAAAAAGAATGCGGTCCCTAGCCACAATCTATAGAGATTGTTAACACCAATAGTCTTAGTGCTGTTGGAATAGTTTTTGAAATCCCGTACAGAATTGAAGCACAAATTTGAAGATTTCTGTAAAAGAAGGCTGTTATTTTTTTCATTAGTCAACAAGAAAACTGTAGTGGATTGTTAAAATATGAGAATGACATTTTGAAGGGAGTTCAGACAAAAGTGTCAATGAGCAGGAGGCCAGACAAAATGGATAAAAGATTAAAAGGGGAAAGTGTAAATGTGATCAGACACCCCTGAGAGACTCTTTGCACTTGCGTGCTTAAAAAACAATTTTATCTAAAAGCCGCTGTTGCAATCATGTGTAAAGGAAAGGATTAGTGTACCCCAGATCAACGACCTTTTCAAATACTTATTTTCGTATCTTGATTTTCTTTTAACCATTTTGATTTGTCTATGGATTTATGAAACCCAAAAAGAGACTTTTGCATGCTTTCTCTTTTATTGATATCTTTCAATAGGGCCTTAAATAGAAATCGTTCTGAGGACAACTCTGAGAGGTATGTCCAGCAACTAATGGTAATGTGGCAAACCTGCTTGAAGAAGAGCTGACCTGTCCCTCTTCAGTCTGTCAGCTACAATCTTTGCACTAATGTTCAATATTAATTTAAAAACTGGGAGTTATGCATAGGTGTATAGAGCTTCTAATAAATATTTCTAGATCAAATATTGATGCTGCATATGTAAGTACAAAAAACAGAGAGGCAAAATGGAGCTTTAAAACTGTCTGCACTTCTACACTACAAGCAGCATGGGAAAAAAATTACTTATCAGCTTTCTAAAATCCCACTAAGTAACCCGAACATGAGGTATCAAGGGTTTTGGAAGGAATGTACAGTCATAAAGGATTCTCAGTGGAGAGTCCAAGCAATGTTTCACACTACTTAGAGCCTTGAAAAAGCCTGCATAGCATGGATGAGCTTTCCAGATTGCTGAAGGTATGTTGTCAAGTAAGAAGCAGACTAAACTGATTAAAAGGTATAAATGTGCCTTCAAATTTTGCTAGCTTTTATTTCCTTATGCATCTTCAGTTCCAATCAAGTTAGTACAGAACCTTCCTGACATGTATTTGGAATTTAACATGCACCCAGTATTACATTTGAGGTAACTATTCACAGAATATCTCTGTGGCCTTGCATTGCAAGACCCAATGTCAGACACTGCCTTTCCTATAAATACCATAGAGTCATAAATTTTTAGTTGCAGATTCTATTAATAACATTATGAATATAATATATAATTGTATAAAAATTCTTTTTTTTTTCTCAGCACAAATGAAAAACAGTAACATCTTCCTTCTTCATTTCATACTCACTTTCCCTTCAGTCCAGATCAGGACATTGCCTTCTTTACCAAGTGAAGACAAGATATCTATAAAGATGAAGGACATTTAGACCTTTCCTTTTTTCTTTTTTTTTTTTTTTTTTAATTTAAATTAAACATAAAAGTTTATAAGCTATCTAAAAGTATAATAATTTTTTAAACAGATAAAGCTTTCAGAATACCACTTCTCCACAGTAGACTTTTTAGCTCTAATTGTTTGTAACAAAGTGATTTTTACTGAACTCCACCATGATTTTTATTTTAAGACCCACTCAGTTCGTAAGTTATATATGTTTTTTACCTCTGAAAAATCGATGTAAACACATCAGCTCTGGCAGGTTGTTATCAATGTTTCACAGAACATAAAATGAACCTAAAAGATAACCTTCCAAAACTCAGAGGAAAAGACATACTTTCAAATTTGCCTGTCAGTCTATCTCAAAGGAGACAAAGCCAGGAAAAATATCTTTAAATGTGATGGTCTCCTATGATATGTTTCTAAAATTGTGTTTCCCATTGGATAGATCTTTTATCAGAACAAGAGAAAGCTTTATGCTATCTTTCCTGACAGTGAAGCACATACTTTATACAACTTGCTGCAAGGGTTATCTCATTTAAACTACTCTGTGATCAGCAACCTGTTTCTCCCATGGGGCTCTTCAAATATGGCTAGTACCCAAACATAAGAGGGGAAAATAAAGCATTTGAAGCTACTTTTTTTGACACTTTTCTGCATTTCTTCCATCTCTCTTATCTATCTTGTATGTGAGTACCATAATTTCAAAATTACACTGACTCTAGAAGAGTCCATTCTGTGGCTCAGCACATTCATGTCTGTGGTGCATTTTTTACATAAATACCTTCACTTTGCATCCAAGGTGAAGTAAGAAAAAGATGTTTTGGTATTATGTTATTCAGAATATTGGATACCAAAGGAAGTCAAGCTGTAAAGAATCTTTCAAAATGTGCAGGAAATAGGTCCCTGTTCTGTATCCTAGGAAGCTTCCTTAGGATAATATTAAATAATAAGAAAGTTGTTTGTAATTTTAACCCATCAGAAGACAGTTGGAAATTAATTGAAAAAAAACTGAAAAAAACAAGATCAAGATTTTCCTTTGTTCTTAGGCCACTTTTGGAGGAATAGATCTAACTTTTTTAATCTGGAGATGGAAGTACAAGAGAAGGAGTAGAAGGGTTTGTTGTACTTCTTGGTGGGAATAATAGGGACAAGGTTATGCCACATTTATCTCTGTAATAGTAGTGATACAGAAAGCACAGCCCTCTGATCCTTCTGAAGACTCTGATCTAGAGGTGTTACATGGTAATTTCAAAAAGTTATTGGTATCTGTATTAGCAGTCAAAAGTTTTCTTAGTTGCACTGAAATTAAAAATTACATCCATTTTCAATATGCAACAGAAATCAGAGAATTTCTTTTGAAAGGGATGACACTTTATTGATTTCATCCTCTTTTCAGTCACAGTGTCAGTTGTGGATATTTTCCCTTCTGTATGTCTTTGACTTCATGGCACCTAGTCATCTGTGCATAGCATCAGGAAAATTTAGAGTATCTACAAGCACTCTTTTGCATTCAAAGAGAATCTCTTCCAAGACTTTGGAGGGGGAGCTGGTGCAGAGACTATTCTGAGGAAGAATATAGTGAGGAATGATGTGGGAGATCAATGCTTGACAGCCAAGCTGAGTTGAATGTGTTTAGGTAATGTGCCCCCATGGAACTGAATCTGAAACTAATGTTGACAGAAATAACAAGCTTTAACTGATGATGACCAATCCTGAATAATGGCTGCAGAATGAGAAGAAGTCTATGGAGTCCCAAATAATATGAGATAATTTACAATGTTCTGAAGTATGACAGAGTCTGAAATGAGTGAGAAATATCCATGTGTTGACATCAGCTTGAGGCTTTCATTTCAACTGACCTGCCTCAAGTTCTTTAAAGCCGCCTGTACTATACATTACAGGGGTGCATTGTAGGATCTTTTGGACATGTTTGGTATTCACTGCACTTTTCAGGGTCTAGATAGAGGGTATGGGAATCTTTGCAGTGTACCCATTGAAGCACTGGATAAATATCTCCACAGTTCTTGTTATTGTGAGTATGAAAAAAAGACAAAAATAACTGAAAATAAGCCTAACTCAAGGGAATTCAAGAATTTTGCCAAAATATAGCTCTCATTGGCATCATTTTTTACAGTAGACAAATACATTAATATCTCCTCTCCTCTCCTCTCCTCTCCTCTCCTCTCCTCTCCTCTCCTCTCCTCTCCTCTCCCTAGTATCTTCAGTTTTTTGATAATTTTATTTTTTATTGATGCAGCACAAAGTTATCAGATTTAAGTACCTATTAACTACTAGAATTTGAAACCAGCTATGGCATGAAGTAAAATAAAGTATCAGAGTCTCAATTTTCTTCTCAGTGCTAGTGCTTCTGGCCTTCCCATGCGAGCTGTTAGTATGATGAATAAACATGCGCTGAATTGGTTCATTAGGGTGGAACTATAGATCTCTCCTGATGTTTCCTTTATTCTTTTCAAAAGAAGCTTCATTGTTTCTATATATTTGGTTGTTACAGCTGTGATGTTGCCAAGCAAAACAAAGTGCCATACAATAAAATGCTTCTGCATATATAAAATGCAAAAATAGGAAGCAGAAAATATAAACATGATGCAAATTGAATGGCTTATCTTGCTGATTGCCATATTAATGTGGAGGGAAATTCTTCCATAAATTGTGGAGTTACAATGACTTGTTGGAAATATGTTCTCATCAAAACCAAAACTTAATATTTAAGGATTACATAGAGCTACAGTTTAATGATTGTTCTACCCTGGAATCAGATCTGGAGTGTTACTACTGTGTTATATCTATCACTCCCCATATGATGCTGTCTAAAACATTTTTGTCATTTAAGCAATGAACTTTAACAACAAAATACCAAAACGGATCCTAATGTTTGTCTAGTGCCTTACATTGGTTTGTCCATTTCACCACTATTTTTTTAACCTTTACAAACTTTTCCATGAATTGACATTATGTGTCTGTGATTTTGGCTCATTAGTGATTGTTGTTGAGTGGTGGAAACAAGAACAATGTGGAATCTAGTATTTTGGGGCATGTTAGTATCTCTAGTTTCAGTTCTTAACAAATGGCACATTCAGTCTTTGATGCTATTTGTCTAGGGTCAAGTCACACAGCTCGATTATAGTGTTTCAACAGTAGGTTTATTCAGATGTAGTTGGACATTGTAAAAAACAAAAGCATTTTAAAAATACAGATTACAGTTTACTAAACAGCATGCAAAAATTAGCATCACTAATAGCATCATGGAGGAAAAAGATTTCCAAAGAGTTGTTAAGTACAATCATACAAAGTAAACTTAGTTTACAGCTAACAAAGTAATTTCCTATTATGTACAACTGAAAAGTCCTGAGAATCAGACTGTAAAAGCTAAAATATTAATGCTATGACTGCTTAATCAGTGCACAGCTTGCATTCCAATTAAGCATGGCATTACTGTGCAAAACTTTAAGATCATAAATAATAGCATCCCAAGAGTGTCTAATAAGCACTAAAATAACAACTGAAAAAATTTCCTAACTTCTGCACTTTCTTGATAAAATTCTTTCATTCAATGACTTAGACTTATTTCTATTTTCCTGACTTTTTAATTTTACTTTGAACACAAGGTAATTCTTGAAATGCAGGTAAGACAATACACTAGGGAACAGAGAATAATCTAATACTTCTTTTTAACTTGCTTTACAAAGTTGCAGTTAGAATGGAATTTATCCCTGAGCCAGAAAATCAAACATTACATATGTGCCACCTAAGTCTCAGTTATCCTGACAAGATTTACATGGTACATAACTCTTACTCAGGGCTCGTTTTCACTTTTAGTCTGCAGCCTTGGAAAAATTGTTTTCACTTTGCAGATTCCATGTTGTCTCATTATCTTCAGGCTAAACAGCTAGCAGCAAGCAAAGGTCTCTATCTCTGGGTGAATGGGAGGGAATGTACTGTGAAGAGAGATATTGGCTGAAATCTTATTACATAATATAGAAACACTGTCCCTGGACAGTGACATTTTCCCTGCAAGTAGACAGACACAGCATGGTTCTGCAGTGGGACCCACAATAGTGGGCAGTCTATGGTTTGAGTGGCAGCTAGGAAGAAACCTTATGCTTTGTTTCATATATCCTGTGGCAGCTTCCTGTGCTTGCTGTAGGATTGACTTGGAGGGAGAAGAGATGGTGGGCACGATCTGGAAGCTTAGTCTTAGGACAGAAGAAAAGAAACCTGAAACAGCTTTCCCACTAATTCCACCAATGCATAACAATCAGTGTATAGTTTGGAATTTGTGTATATGATAGAGGGTTAAGTACTGTGTGCTTGTATTCTGTCCTGTCCTTGCCATATTTGTTTTAGGTTTAATACGGTGTCATGTTTTAGGAATGGTATTCTCCAATTCAACAGTCCCACCAAAAATGCACTTCACCACTCACTTCCTTTCCTCCTTAAGCTGCAGCCAAAAAAGGCAAAGATCATGCCGTGACGTAAGAACAGTTTACCTGAAACAGCAATGAGAGAAGAAAATGAACAGTAACAGCAACAATTTTAATAACAAAAGTCCACAAAAGAGGGAATGCAGAGGCTGACCTGACCACCCCCACACCACCCAATCCTCTCCCTCTGGTCAGGACTGTCGATACCCCATCACTCCATCCCCACACTTGTTCCACTGGAAAGGAACATCCTTTTTCTCAGAAGAGAGAGAGAGTCCATTTCCCCCACATGACAATGAGGTCAGATGGTATTGCCTAACATTAGTAAAATAATGCCCACACAACTACAGGCTCCACCCCCTCACAATGACAGAAGAGAATGACCCTGTCCTTGGCCAAAACCAGGATATATTTCATGGATAGTCCTTAGCACAGGTAGAGGGTTGTTTGCTGTCTGTTCCTAATAATATAACTTTGGCATTGGCCATAGCCAATTTCTTAAACAGATATCCTACACAAGCCAGGACATGTGGAAATATCATTATATTTTCACATACTTCTAAGCAGAAACTTATATTGAAATGCCTTTTACTCTTCATTAATGTTGCCAAGATTTCAGAAAAATTACAAGAGGTCACCTTTTAAGATTTCCTGCCCTATATTGTTATGCTATTGTTTCTTTTACACAAATTAGTAGAAAGAAAAACATGAGTAAAATTTCAAGAAAAAAATATTTTAACTTATTTCTAAGCCCTTAGAATATGTTTGAAATTCATAAAATTCTTCTTGGGGTGTACTAAAACCACTCTTGAATTGTAAGGTTTTTTTCCAGGTATACAGAACTCATTAATGTCAACAGAAAGGCCATAACTACTTCAAGTTATTTAATAAGCAAACGAGAAGAGGAACAAAATTCCCTCTGCACCTTTCTGTCTGTGGCACTTTTGTTAAATGCTAGCCCAGGTAACTATTTTTTGCTTGCAGACATAGGAGAATAGAAGTGTTCATAAGGAAAAGAAAACAATAAATGAGAGCAAAAACCACCATGAAAATATGATAATAATATGTCAGATAAAATAAATGAGAGCATCACTGAGATCTAAAGCATTAATAAGTACAAGTGAGCACTGATAAGACCCCATCCTTTGAAAGAAGGAAGGAGGTTTTTTTTTTTTTATTGTTCTCATGCTGGCTGTGCTGGAGGAGAAATAAGGACAGGGAATCCAAAGAGTTTCATCTTAGTTGCTGCTGTCTAATTCTGGGGCATATATGATTTCAAGACTACCTTAATGGTAGCTTAAGTAGCCCTAACTGTGTCAGGTTTGTCCTTTCTTCTTGAAAACTTCCTGCCTCCTAAAAGGCAGAAAAGGAACTTATTCTGCCTCAAATAATACATAGTCAGAATAAAGGAAAAGAGAAAGGCTGTAATACTTCCTGCACTGCAATGTCATCTGGTGTGTGAATGAAGAGATAAAGCACTAGGAAGGGTCTCTTACACAGCAGCATTCACAGTTATACATGCACCTTTTTGGGAAAAGACTTGCCAAAGGATAGGTGAACATCCAGATACCCTGCTAGTCACACAATTCCTGACACAGGCCAGGATGCCATTTGCCTTCTTGGCCACCTGGGCACAGCTTGGTCATGTTCAGCCACTGTTGACCAACACCCCCAGGTCCTGCTCTGCTGGGCAGCTTTCCAGCCACTCTGCCCCCAGCCTGGTGTGCTGCAGGGTGTTGCTGTGACCCAAATGCAGGACCCAGCACCTGGCCTTGTTGAACCTCATACAATTGGCTTTGGCCCATTGATCCAGCCTGTCCAGATCCCTCTGCAGATCCTTCCTGCCCTCCAGCAGATCAACACCCACACCCAACTTGGTGCCATCCATGAATTTACTACAGGTGGACTCGATCCCTTTATCCAGATGATCAGTATAAATATCAATCCGCTCAAAAAGCTCAATGCAAGTAGGTATATACACACAACAGATGAGGTAATATATAATAGGTAATCCCATTATTTTAATACTAATCAAGTGTCTAGCTCTTGCTGCTCTGCAGTGTGGGAACTTAGAATGCAGAGAATATTTCTCTGCCTGTTTTGAAAGGTTTTACCCCCCTGGACAGTACTGTTTTTGACCTTTGTCCATGGGAAAATTTGCCTAGCCTCTGGGAAGAATTTGAATCTACAATGGTGTGAATTAGGTGGTAGAATACTATGTGAGATTATCACAGGGTGAAAAATTTTGAATTTTTAGGTCTATTTGCATAGTAAATAGGTAGAAGTAGAAAACCTCAAATGGAGGATAATTATAGTTAAAAGCTTCTTTCTCCTTCTTCGCTAACTCCATATTTTGCAGCAACAGTGGTTTGGGATGACTGGATACAGAATTCCACAGTTCCTGTCTACGTGATTTAGGAACCTGTTGGACACTGGTAAAAAAGTGAAAATATCTTGCGTTTTAAGTTTTCATTGGGTAATTTGCCTTTAAAAAGGCTGTGAGATCTTGATAAGTTGTCTTCTTGCTGCATTCTCTGCTCTGTGCTATGTCTAAGCCATGCCAGTGGCTTGTACTCCTTAGATAAGAATTAACAAACACCTATCTGGAGACTGAGAAGCATGAAGTCCCATTTGCCTCCTTTTTTCTCCTGGCAAAAATCTGAACATCTCCCCCATCAGGGAAGACAACAATTAATGATGTAGACAGCGTTATGCAGGGTTGTTTTTTTTTTTTTTTTGATATGTTAACCTGGTCTGAGAATTATCTGCTGATGACTCAAGTGGCCATTGATAATTTTGTTTCCTTCTCATTGTAATATTTGTGCTATTTTAAATAAACTGAGCCATTAGGTAGTAGAATATGTGAAATTTTTATGTTCATACAATTGGACTGTCTCAATTTTGTTTTTAGAAAAGTAGAATATGGATCTTGAAAAACACTTCAAAAATATACTCTGAGTGATGTCATTTTGCCTAGAAAGGTTGGATCAAATGATCCTTGAGTTCCCCTCACAAATTTTATTCTATGATTCTATCATGAAATCTAGCACAGGAATATTAACCTTAATTATTTATTTGTAAACAATGTCTAATTTTACTCATAAATGTTAATTGAGTAATCTGTCAGATGAAAAGTCTACCAGTTATTTCAAACACAATATCTTTCATGCTGTTCCCTCTATAAATCTAGGATTTGCTTTACATTTCAAGCAAAAATTTTATCCAGACTGTGGATTGTTTTCCCTTCAGGAAAAAATTTAGAATATATGTTCATTGACAAATTACACACTGTCAACATAATTTTCTCTGGAATCTGTCCATTAGCTCAAAAGGAAGAATTAGCATTGTCCTCCTGCTTGGCAAAAGAAATTAATTAGGATCAGAAACCGTGTTGTCTCAATTTTTACAGAGCTTCCACAATTACAGCATAAAATATCACACACACACACACACACACACACAGAGATAAAAACAGAATCCAAGCAATTTTTTTCTCTCAAACCCACTGTTTTGCTCAGCCTAGTCAGAAAAGTACAGTATGTATGAGTTCCATTCCTTTATTAGCTTGTGCACAATATCTGGATATTTTGGTAAAAAAGACCAGTAAGCAGAGTGCTGATGATGTAGCTCCCTTCAGACTTCCCACAAGGTGAACAGTCAATCTTAACACACGTAGATCCCCAAAAGAGCAATGAACTGATAGTGACGTCCTCTGTTATCACCCAAAGGTAAAGATTCTTTATTTCAGCCATCAGAAGTAACAAACTGCTTCCCTCTTAAGCAAAGAGGATACAAAGAATACGTCATAAGAGCCAGCTGAGCATCCTCTTTTGGCAACCTGCAACAAGCGCTGTCCTTTACTTCCAGCAGTGCATACCTCCAGCTCTGTGCATTCCTGCAGTTCCCATAGTGATGAGCAGAAACTAGCACCTCTGCTAAGGAGAAGACACTTCTGTTTCTGAAAGGTTCTGCTGCCCATAGCTTAGCTACATTCAAATTATACAGGCAGTAAAATATTCATGGGTATTTCTTTCAAAAAATAAAGATATGCATTTAGAAAGAAAATATATGCTGGAATGTAATTTAAAAATGAGGACGACGATTGCAAACATTATAGAAGGAACAAAAAAATACAATTTATCGAACAAATAAAATACATTCTGACAGTGAAC
Organism: Corvus kubaryi; assembly: GCF_017639235.1. Taxonomy (NCBI): domain Eukaryota; kingdom Metazoa; phylum Chordata; class Aves; order Passeriformes; family Corvidae; genus Corvus; species Corvus kubaryi. The sequence continues at coordinate 2,966,934 of NW_024582056.1, read as the reverse complement.
TGAAATACAGTATCTGACAGAGATTTAAGTATGGGGTCAAAGAGTACAGTGAAATGGGCTGCAATGTCATCAACTTTGACCCACTGAAAGCAATTAATGTGATACCGGTGTCAGCTGGGTTTATGACAAAATTTAACCTGTCTGACCCAGAGAGATGAAAATAATGACCAGAATTGCTGAGGTCATAGAATAAATTTCTGAGGTCACAGGATAAATCAAGTCCTTAGTACTCTGTGAGGGACTGTGAAGGTTCGATTCATATCAAAGTCAGAGGCAACTGAGGTCATTTAAGGCCAGGCACTCAAAGGTACTTAAGGACTTAACTTCCAGCCTCCAGTAATGCTCATGCTTTTCTGTATCTGATCACCAAAGGCGTGTGAGATTAGGTTATCTACGATTAGTAAGATTTTATTAGCCAGCAGTAAGCAACAGCTTGGCTACTGTTGAATAGGTAATGAGAGAATTGTACTTGATTGTTGTTTCATGTATTCATCAAAAAATGAAATGTGAAAAATGACCTGTTGGCCAATGCACCATTGAAATTTCTTATATTTTTTAACTAAACAGATTTTGTTACAGATACAACCACAGTAATGACCAAACTATATCAAATTCTTGTTCTGAAAACGACTTATGTTGGGTTTATAATTTGAAAATAACTTAATATGGACATTTTAAAAATAATATGTTCATACAGGGACAGTATTTTCTGTTCTACCATTGCAGTGCAGTGTCTTTCCTTTTCTTTCTCTGTCCTTCAACAAAGTCTGTCAAAGAGGAAAGTTAAAAAGAAAGTCCGATCTAGGGAAATCACTGTGTGCTTGGCATCAAGTACACAACTAGTGACACTGTGGAGAATCCGGTTCTTTTATTTAAGGAACACAATGCACTTCAGAAGCCTTTTAGCTGATATTTGGTTTGACACTTTGCTTGTGTCTCACTCATTTACAAGAGCTTTCTGAATATATTCTGCTTCCAGATTTTTCACTGATAATTTCAAGTCATTTTGTTTCCTTGTCCTTTTGTTTCACTCTCTTTAAAAAGAGTATAAATAGATTTCACAAGGAATCTTGCAGAGATGATAATGCATTTGCAGCTTGTTTTGAGACTTTTGGAAATAGAATTTGTTTCTCACATTAATTCATCTTCTTTCTCTTTGTGTACTTTCTGCTTGAAATATTCGCCCACTTCCATATTTTTCTGGCAAAATCCTCATTCAGGTCAGTGGAGCAAGAGTATTTCTGAAACCAAAATTTAAAGATAATGCCTCAAACCCGGTGGTTTGGTTTCTGCAGTATATTTGAGTCTGGTAAAGAAACTGTGTCTGTGGACAGCCTTAGCAAGAAAGCCTGACAAAGATCTAACCTCATGCTTAACCACACACACAAATAAGGGGAAGAGAAAGCGAATGAGCAAGACTAGTCTAATTATTTTTCTTGTGAAATCAGATCCCTGGTGTACAACATATGAGATTTCAAGTGTTAAAATAGCAACTTCTATTGAGGACAGTCAGATGTCACCAAATTAATTCAAATGCACTGTTTAGCTGAGCTTACGTATAAAACCAAACTGAACCAAAAATAAACTGAAATGTTTTTAGACACACACATGCACAACACCTCTGGGTGATGAAAGAGAAATAAACATTTCCACATTACTGTGCTAATCTTTGAATCAAGCAGGGTAATTACAAGTCAGGTTTTCTGTAGGCCTCCAGGTCAAAGTTTCTCTCAACAACTAACTGAGCTTTGGCACACAAATCACTTATTGGATGTCTGAAAATGTACATGCATGCCAGAGTTTTTTTGTTTTAAAAAAAGATCTTTTTAATTGTTACTTTTACCACTAGAAACATGTTCAACAGTACTCCTCAGTCCAGTTAAAAAATTCTCAGATCATCCAGAATTCCACCATGGATCTTTTTATTTTATTTATTCTTTGCCTGGACAACTAATTCACTTTTTCCTTAACTAGACCTATAGTTTGAAAAATTAAAGTCAGACAGCAGGCAGTCATGTTTCTCAAGATGTACTTTCTTTTCTGCTGAAAGAAGAATCTATACTCACAAAATAATCAGTGAGAAACCCTTTCCATTGCATCTCATGTTTCTGGCATCTGACTTTTGAACACTCTCACCACCTCATTAAAACTTCTCTTCAAGAAATTAGTTTGAAAGTAGTAGTTTGTTATAGTAGTCATCTCTCAAATGTGTTCCATTTAAGCACAATTCTTCAAAGGTGCCATCATTAAATCAGGCACAGAAATTTCTCATGGTCCCCTGCTCAGTGCCCCGTTCATTGTGGAGTCAAAAGTCAGGAAAGAGGGCAGGTACTGTGATAGAGTTCACAGGTGACTATAAGAGTGTCAACACAGAGAACTTAGAGGTAAGTAAATAGGAGCTCTTAAGATTCTTTGAAAAACACCTATGATATCAACATAGAGAAGTTGGTTATGTTTTTTAAGAAGTCTAAAGTAGAAGCAACTGCTTTCACAACACTGTTAAAGGCTCTTCTGAATGTATATTCCAACCAGTGCAGTAAAAATCATTACCAGCATCAAAAACTATACTTGTGTGACTATATATCAAGGTTTAAATTAAATAAAACTGCATTCAGGTAATTTGTTATATTTTTCAATGTGTATGGATAAACGTGTAATATATTTTGCTTCTTTTAATGCTACATTAGCCTACCATAGCTCAGTAACAAGTAAAAACTTTGTTTATTTATTTTTCTCACAAAAAAAAGGTGGCATGTCTCATCAGTACACAATGCACAATCAGTATTCATCAGAGCACACAGATTAGTTTGTACACAAGAAAGTACTTATTCAGCTGGCAGTAAAGCAAGCAAGCTTACAGAAAAGCAGAAATTAAGGAAGATGGTGGGATGATGATAGTTACAAATAAAAGAAATTAGTGTATTGGAGAAATACAAGAAGTACTTTCTGTTATAAAATCATATTGACATGGTGTTTTAACCACTTTTGTAGAAGCAGCATAAGCCAAAATTCCAGATTTAACTTTTCTTGATTGTTAGTTATTTCTTCCATTATTTACTTCTTGCCTACATATTTGTGTGGCAATGATTCAGAGTAAACACAAGAACCTGAAGCTGCATTTCGAGATGGATAACTAAACTGGCATTAATATCTGTAAACATCTTTATTGTCAAAGACACTTTATAAATTCTTGAAACAGGATATATGAACAGATTCAATATACATTCATATAAAGCTAATCACTTTCTACACTTCAAGATGTGTTTCTCACATTTATTCTTGAAAGTGCATTGCTGCTTCAAAATATTTTATCTGAAAAACAAGTGAAAAGTCCAGTTTTAGGCTAACTATACCCAAGGGCACACCTAAAAAGAGGATCAATGATCAATTACCTAATTTGTTTTCTTTGCCTGCTTAATTTTTTTCTCTATTATATATTGCAAGTAGTTTAATTTAGGAGCAGAAGAGTGGCTCAGAATTTAACAGCTTTTTTAAAAGGTACAAGACCTTTTTAGATTTTCATTCTAAACAAAGGCCTAAGACAAGATTATGTAATGAGCTATTGAGAAGAATAAATCCTGTCAAAGAGTATTTTTCTATCTTCAGCTTTCTCATAACATATCAAGGACCCAAAGACCAACCCACTATTGTTCTTAAAGGTAGTGCTTTTTACTGATATATTAACCAGTAAGCAAAGTGAAGAAATCATAATATTGTAGGAAGAAAATGCAAATTTTTTATAAAATCTGTTGCATCTTTATCATGGAAATTGAGTCATTTTTCCTTTTCCCATGAAAGTTTATTATTCTGCTAAATACATCCACACCTTAAAATGGAAAACAATGAAAATTGATGGTTTTGTTAAAATATTGACAAAATGAGGTAATGATACAATATTTTGATTGTACTGCCACAACAAAGATCAGCATTATATATGCTATAAAAGCAGAAGTAATTCTTTACATTCTATCCTTGAAAGCTCTTTTCATAGCTCTAATTCTCTCATTGAAAAAGCAGAGATCTGACTTCTGTCAGGAAATTCAGTTGTAACGTTTCCCTTTTTACATGAGTTTTTTCTGTATTTTGTGTTCAGAGGAGATAACTGCCATCCTTTTCAGAATAGGATAGTAGGTAGCAATCAATATTTCCAAAAAAGCTCAGGGAACATACTGCTTTTGTGTGTCTTATAGTGTCTTTTGATACTGCTAAAGAGTTTTTGTTCTCTTCAATAATCTAGCCAGAGACTTGACCCTATCATTCCTTTAAAATGAATGACTTCTTTAATTCTTTTTTTCTGAGCACTGCTGTGCTTGAGAGCAAATGTTTTGTGTATATGCGTTGACGGAAAATGTTCCTGAAACTCTGAGCAAAGGAACTGCTTCTTACTGTTTGCTTTGTGACATGTTCAAGGAAAAAGAACTTTAAATTCTTTGCAAATACAAGGGACTGAGTGAAAAATAAAGGACAAAAAGAGTTCCCAAAACACCAAACTCTTTTGATTTTTTTCTTAATGGAAGTAAACTGCAACCTAATCACAGGTATTTTAAAGAGTTCTTCTTCCTCTACCATTGTGCATAGACCCAATTGTGAAATGCTGAACAAGGCTAAATTAGCAGAAGTAGAAAACTGCTGAAATGTAGATGTGCTCCTTCTAGCATCAATTTGTCTTGTTTAGAGTTAGCCAGCATTCTCTCTATGGCTCTGTATTAAGGCATTTTATGCCACATATGTATGGCATCTAAAGAAATCAATTTTTATATTGAAATGTAAAAAAAAAAAAAAGAAAAAAATTAGCACCAGCTGTATCCTTATGTCAGAACCTTATTTAAATGTGATTTTTACATTAAAGATTCAGGTCAAGGGTATCAAATCTGGATGCTAAAATATATGTCTAAAAAACTAAGTTTGATTTCTCAAAAATACCTTTCTGAGCTAAATGGGAGAGGCAAATATTTTGTTACATTACAGAAAAGCTATCTGTCCTTGCCTGTGTGTAATATGCACAGCACATGATCTTCTTCAATAGGTAGAAGGTAGAATTTCTATTAGTTCAGTGTTATACCATTATAAAAAAAACTATCTTCCCTAACATATTGCTTTAAAATATGACAGAAACAACTATAGCTGGAAAATGACTAAATGTTAACTCTTGCTTTTCTTTTCTCTGAGTGGTGTCCTCCTCACTATCAAAGATTCCTAATGTTTAAATGGGATTGTGGAAGCCTTCATAGAGGCAGTCAGGTTAAGATTAATCTTTTAAGAACTCGATATGGGATTTTGATCTATTTATGCACATGTATAGATTGATTCAGTTATAGTGTGTTTAGTAATAAAAAGCTTAGGAATTTTTTTTTTTTTTTGCATGCACATCTTATATCTGTTCAGGGACAAGCTTATGAATTTCCACTTTCCATAAATATTGTCCTGCATGTAAAGCAGTTTTAAAAATCCATAAAGTCTTCAAAAACAACATTTTATAAGGTAAAAGAGCTTTGAAATGCATCTCCTTTGGATGAAGCAATGTTTTACTGAAGAATCCTTTTTTATCAAATATGCATTTGAAAGATTTTGACCAGATCTTATCCAGCTTTCTACTGACCCCTCCTGAGGGTAGGGACAATGCTATGAACCATGCATTCTGGACCCATAAGGTTAAGTCTTTGCTCCCTCTGGGGCAAACGTCCTCAATGGATCCTGCAGGGTGCCTGACCCTAGAGTGGGTGCATCTGGTAGATCTTCCCAGAGTGTGTTTGCTCATACATTTCTGAAGTTCTGCGGTGGCCAAGTGCATATTCATCAGCTTAATGACTGTTATTGCTATCAGAACTGTCATGATCCTCAATTTCACCAAGCTTTTACAGTATCCAAGGGGTTTCTAGTTCACTGAGAAATTATTTCTGTCCAGTTAAAACTGAAACCAAATTAAAAGCTAGGATAAAATAAAGCACACTCTAAACAATGACATTTCCATCAAAGCAAAAAAACCTCAGGTTTTAGATAGTCTATTCATAGGAAACAGGGACTCAGCAGAGTCACTTACCTGAGTCAGCAGATAAGTGTTGCTTTGATGTTTTTATTTTTTTAACTCTCCCTTCAACATGTCACATCAAACTTCATTTAATACAAACTAATGAATATTTACACTGAATAAAAATAAATTTTATCCCAGGATTTTGTCTGGTGGTATAATTTTAAATTTTACTTCTCAAAACTTTTATGACTGTTTTATTTCAATTTCCATGTAATAGAGATTGTTATTAATATAATTTCTAACCCATTGCTAGAAAACTGGAGATTCAGGAAACTGATGTCAAAGTCACTGGTTTTGGTTTCCTAACATAAAGTATCCATATGGAACCTGATTTCTTAAAATTCCTACTGTTGGTAGTGCACAGAAACAGCACTAACGATATTAGGGTATAGAAGATAATGTGCCATCTAGTCAAGCTGTTTTGATTGTCAGCTGATTTTTCCATGCATTTTCATAGAATAATATCAAAAATTGAATGATCTTTAAGAATCATTGAGCCTAACTCACTGTTTCTCACAGGAAAACCTGAAACTAAATTGTATGGCTTTGTCCAGATGCTCCTTGAACAGGAGCCTGACAGGCTTGGTGAAATGACCACTTCCCTGGGGTGCCTGTTCTAGTGACTGACCACAAAGGTTCTCATTGAAGAACCTTTTCCTAATGTCCAACCTGAAATTCCCCTCATCCAGCTTTATTCCATTTCCTTGTGTCCTGTCACTGGTCACAAGAGAGAGGAGATCAGCAGCTCCTCTTCTGCAGACTCTCTTGAGGAAGTTGTAGATTGTGAAGAGGATGCCTATTGTCAATATAGACCAAGTAGACCCTTGGCTGAACATTCCTGTTTTCTTTGTCTTCACAGTTATTCTAAAATATTTCACTTTATACCACATTAACCTTCCCTGATAACACCTTGAGACTGGTGTTCAGGGAAGTCCATCTGCTTCTGATATGTAAGTCAAACTGAGGTCCCATACCTTTGGGTTCTTCTTCTTTCAGTCACAGTTCTTTGTTTCTTTTCCCATTGGTTTAATCTATTCTGTCATGGTAACTTGAATAATTTTTCTGCTGCTGAGGTCCCAACCAAGTACAAAACCAGTATGAATTTCATGACTAGCTCATCTCAATATATGAAGAATTTAAGTTATTTCTCATTTGAAAACAGTTTCTTTCTTGGCATATTATAGAAATTATTGCAAAGAGGACACTATTTTCCACAGAAAAACAAGATTGATTTATTTTTTCCCAGTATTTTCCTCATTATTATAATCTCAAGAAAAATCACTGTATCTTAAAATAGATATGATCTATCTAATCCAAACAGAAGGTTTTTTTAATTTTTTGCTTACGAACCTTCAAGCATTGTTTTTGTGTATAAAAAACATGATAACACTGATTATAATAGAGGGAATTGTTTAGATTTATTGCTGTTGAAGCAGTTTTGTGAGATATAAGGGCTATCAAAAATGTGTACAGCTGCACATGATTTGGTAATTACCAGTGTCCAAAGCATCTATCTCTGGCAGATGTTTCAGAAGCTGATAATTTTAAATTGCATCAAAAAGAATCTTGCATTTATGAGAACACTTGGGTCTTGTGAAATGCAAAATTATTAGCTTAACTTCTACAGTGTTTCAAAACAGTGTTTTAAAAGTTCTTGGTTTTTTTCAATAAAAAATGTTTGAATAAGCAAAACTCTCTTATGTTTATAAAAAAATTAAGTAAGATGGTATGTTCATCTCAATAGTGTTTGAATAGTGGTTGCCTTAAATAAATGAAAGAAATTCTGTCCTTTGAAACTGTATATACTTAGTTGATGTGTCTATCCTTAAAAAACTATAAACCATTTCTGTGATTCTAAGTTTTACTCTCTCTAAAGTATGCAAAAATTTGTGAGCAATTCAGGCAAACTCCAGGCCCAAAAAATAATTTCAAACTATCCTCAAGAAACTGTACAAGTCTCATGCACTGTAACCTTGCAAAAAATGAATGAAAAATAAAATATTTCTACTACAATTTGAATTTTGCAGTGGTATTAACGCAAAGCTTTCCATAGCAAAAAGGTGTTAAAAGATCAGTGCAGGATGATTTAGCATTCTGAGATGGACAATTTGACTCTTACTTCAGATTATTGTGTTAATTATGCTGATGCATATTTTCATTGCTGTCAGTCACAGACCAAAGTGAAAATCTGTAATAATACTGTTTGAACTGGGAGTGGCATGAGGTGGGTGGTTTGTTTGGTAGGGTTTTTTGTTTACTTGCTTGTGTGGTTTTTGGCTGTGAATTGCTGATGATTTTCCTGAGGGTGCCATAAAGAACAGAAAGATTCTCTTAATTGCATTTTATTTGTCATGAGGTAACTTCCATCCACAATGTGTTCTTACCTACAAATTTTGTCATTGCAGCCTGCTGGGTTAAATCCAGCTACCTTAACAATGTTAAACAAGGTTCGTCAAGGCAATTATACAGTACTACTGCCAGAAAAGGACTTTAAAAAAGTTTTTTATACTTCAATGCGTCTTTGGAGTTGTTTCTAATTTCTGCTAAAGTAGCTACAGCACTACATAGCATTTTAATGTATTTTAGGGCAGCAGAAAATTTTGAAGGTGCTAGTGAACAGTAAAATAATTTATTATTTTACTTTTTATTTTATTTTTCAGGGTTTTTTTTACATTTGTAGTACTTTATGGCCCCAGGTACATAATTACAATTAAATACAGGACATGTGAGCATAGAAGTCAGCCATTTTCAGGTCAGAAAAAATGGAAGGAAATTACATCAAATTTTTCATCCAATCTAATTTTCAAATTTTTGACCTGGCTTCCCTCTGGATATTAATTTCTGAGTAAGAGAAAGACAGGAAAAACAGAAAAGAATTAATTTTGAAAGGATTTAAGAGTGCCTTTTCCCTATGATTCACTAGTAGTGGAAAAATTTTACCTTAGCTCTAGATTGCATCTTTTTGTGGACATTTAAATCAAAGAATTGGGGTAAAGCATATGAGTAGTTAGCCTAATAATGCTATATTGAACATGATACATCTCCTTTTTTCAAAAACTGGCAATTTATTAATCTTCTTATCTATCTGACCCTATTAACATGACACTCAGATAATTTGCATTAAACGGTCACTATCTATTTTATTATTAGTTCTTGTAAATTTCACATGTAATGTGGTGTGTAAATCAGGTTTATTTTCTAGCACATTAGGCTGCCAAAAGAAAAAAAAGCACACACTCCTGTATAACCCCTTACAAAATCTTGATTGTTTAGCTGTCTGCTGCAAAGCCAATCAAATTCACACTTAAAGTATTTGGTCACTTTTATATTTATTCTGGTTGACATGTAATGAAATTATTCATGTCCAAAACCTAAAATATGTGTTCATATGGCATGTTCAATGAAAACATTGCAATTAAGATATAGCACATTTAATTTACATGCTAATAAATCAAAAATAATGTAATTAAAAATATATGGATTACACTGGGATTAACTGAGTCCCATACACAATTCAGAACAGGGAGTTTTATTAAACATACACTGTGGTTTAGGAATTGTATTTCCCAGTTTAGTGTTCTCACTTTAATACTCCACACCATGGGCCCTCTGTTAACTGCCCCATTTTCCTCTTTCCCATCCCTTGTGGTAAGATGGAGAGGAAAATTGGAGGCATGAAAGATAAAGATCACAGGTTGAGATAAGAACAATTTACTGGAAATAGCAAATGAAATAAGAAAATTAATGGAAACAGCAACAGTATTAATAATGTGTACAAGAAAAGAGAAGAATGATTCACACATGATTGTTCATCCTGTGGAATCTGACATTACCCCTGAGCAGACGAGACCTCTTGTGTAAGGTGTGAGGTGATAATGATGCCTTAGGTTCTGGGCCTGCGCTTCAAGGACACCTAGACTGTCCTAGGCCCAAAAGTATAAACCAAAGAGCCTCTAAGGGGGGGGAAGCTGAGGGGAATTACATCATTAAATGGAAGCTTTAATTGGAAAATTAACCCTGCTATGCAAATGAACCAAACCGATAAAAGTGTGAAGAACTCGTGACCTGTCGTCCATCTTGGGGTCCATCTGGGCAATAGCCTCTGGCCCCCAGGGGTACCTTTGAAGGCCTTTCAAATAAATACCTACCTTTATTCCCTTACTCCTGTCTAGTCTCTCTTTCTAGGAGGCCAGATAAGGCATCAGTATAAATAATCTCCAGGTCCTGGTCATGCCCCTCCTGACTACTGCAAAAATTAACCCTATCTGGGCTAGAACCAGGACAACATATGAAGTAAAAAAGACTCATACCTTTATCAGACTGTTTATGGCTTGCCTATGAAAATTTTCTCTTTTACTTCTGCCTTCTCAGCTTTCATCCTGAATTTGCACTTCCATCGTGCCTTGCTGTGTGCTATCTTTGACTATGGAGATTGAACATAAGAGAGAAAAATTTAATGGACTGTGTGCATAACTAACACAACCTTTCAGGACCATAGTTGATAGCACAAATTGCAATCCTTTGGCTTCAATAAGAGATATCTGCAGAGCCACAGAAACCCTAGGCTAACCTTACTAAGGAATATCTCTTTCATCTCTATTTTCTCACATGAGTTGCAGATCTTCTTTAAGGACCATGATGTCCTTGGTTATGACCTTTATAGTGTAGCCAGCCTCTGCAGAGAAAAGGTGGTAGATAAAATTCTCTAAAATGTCAACTGGTAATCTATGGATCTTGCTTTAAAAATACAGAATATAGAGAAAGCAATATTAAATGAAAAGTCCTAAAGCGTTCATGCAATTGTCTATTAAAATATGCAAATAAGAACAAGTATTTAAGTAAGTATATTAAAATATTTAAACAAAGGTACCAGCTAAAATTTCAAGGCAGATTGGAAGACAATATTTTTCATAGACTCCCTCATAGGTCTTTGAAATTCTAGAAATTATATAATTTAAATTCTGCTTTCACATTCCATTTTTACAAAAGCTTGTATTTCACTTGCACTTTTTTTTGTGTGCATTAGAGGGAATTTATTATTCTCTCTTAACCTTGACAGTTTTCATTCTGCTTCAGATCCAGCAATTTTTTTTGTTTGTTTTCATATGATATCTACCTATCTACATATTCTTCTCTAATTTGAAGGTTAGACTTCAAAATATTCAACATCTCAAAGGAAAAAAGAAGAAAAAATACAAAACACAACAAAACCCAGCCAACCTCTCCAACAAAATTCCAGAGTTTTATATGTTTTTATAGGAAATTAATACATCTGTAAGACATGGACAAGTTTTTAAACATTCCTTATGTCATATTTCCAGAAACATTTTTCTAGCCTGAATGGTTCTGACTGCAGCTTGGTTAAGGAAGGACAGTATATCAAGAACTATACAAGACACATTATATGTATGTACTCTGTCCCACAAAATCACAGACATATTTTGCTGAGTTCCTGAATTATAAGAACACCTGAGAAACTTCGTAAGTTTACCTGTGAAAATTGAACATACCTCTTGCAAAATCAGTTATAACAGTGGCATCAGGCAGGCTGCAACACAGATAACACCGACTGGTTACAGCAGCTACAGTGGTGTGAACTTTATAGCACTCTCATGCAATTGTATGAACATCTGCTTTTATTGCTCTCCTACTTCCCTGCTTTCCAAAATGTGAACAGTATTTTCCTATTATGTTCTGTACTAAGCAAAGCCATCAATTTTAAGCATCTTTCTCACATGTGCTGCAGAATGAAATAATTTTCTTTTCTCATCAAACAATCTGTATAATTAGAGTACTTTTAGCTATCTGCATCAAACAATTAGGGTATTAATTGCTGAGGGTTGGACTATACTAGTGAGCATGTAAGCAAAATTTTATAAATGTGATTATGTTGTTGCAAGAGTAATGAACAGGAATGGCATTTCTATAGACAATGAATCTTCTTCTGCAGAACTCAATGACAAAGATTTTCATTATAGATAGTCAGTAATTTATCCTCAGGGGATATTTCCCTTTCCTATATCTCAACTTCCTCTTTAGATTTGAAAGGCCTAATTCTGATCTGGCTTATTTAGGTTTTATGCTAAAGGAAATAAATTGAATTTTAAAAAGTTGATCTAGGAAGCCAAAACTGGTAGCTTACTGTGGCCCAGAGTGTTTTGTGCAACCTCTGAGAGTTCACTGAAAGTTAGTCCTTTGTCTTGCAGATTCTTAACAAATAAGTATGGAATGCACAGCAGCAATATTCCCAAGTTTGTTGACAGATACTTAGCATATTATTCTAGTCATGAGGAACACATATGAAGTGTGCATGCTTTTGTATACACATGGCTTGTTAGTCAAACTGAGAGGTCTGTATTGTGCTTCAAGACAGCTCTTCCAGGCTTCCCTTGCAAGCTTAACTACTCCATCATCATACAAAAGTATCAATTGTGAAGTCTCACCTGTGATAGGTCAGGCACACAAGCAAATATTCCTGAGACAACAGCCTTTGATCACCATGCTGATATTCCGAACATAATAGAATGGCCTGGTTTGGAAGGAACCATAAAGATTATCTAGTTCAAACCCCCCCTGCCATGGGCAGGGACATCTTTCCCTGGTTTGGATTCCTCAGAGCTCCATCCAGCCTGACCTTGAACACTTCCAGGGTTGGGACACCCACACCTTGTCTGAGCAACCTGTTCCAGTGCATCACCACCCTCACAGTAAAGAATTTCTTCCTAACCTAAAATAAACCTACTCTCAGTTTGAAGCCATTCCCCTTTTTCCTGTCACTAAATGCCTCTGTAATAAGTCTCTCTCCATCTTTCAAGTATGTCCCCTTCACGTGCTGGAAGGTCACAGTTAGGTGACCCCAAAGCCTTCTTTCTTCGAGGCTGAACAATCCCAATTCTCTCAGTCTTTCCTCCTACAAGAGGTGCTCCATCCCTCTAATCATCTTGGTGGCCTCCTCTGGACTTGTTCCAACAGGTTGATGTCCCTCCTGTGCTGGATGCACACCCAGAGCTGGATGCAGCACTGCAGGTGGGGGTTTCAACAGAGCAGAGCAGAGGGGCAGAATCCCCTCCCACGCCCTCCTGACCATGCTGCTTTGGATGCAGCCCAGGACACATTTGGCTTTCTGGGTTAAGTGCACATTGCTGGGTCATGTCCAGCCTCTCACCCACCACCACCCCCAAGTCCTTCTCCCCAGGGCTGCTCTTGATCTGTTCAACCCCAGCCTGTGTTGATACCAGGGGCTGCTCCAACTCAGGTGCAGCACCTGGCACTTTGTTTTATTAATCTTCATGAGATTCCCATGCTCCCACTTCTTGACATTGTCCAGGTCCCTCTGACGTTCAGACCTTCAGGTGTGTCAACCCCAGCACTCAGCTTGGTATCATCTACAAGTTTGCTGAGGTTGCACTCTATTCCTTCCACATTAATGCAGATATTAAATAACACCAGTATGAATGCCTGAGGGCCACCACTTGTCACTGATGTACATTGTGACCATGAGCCATTGACTGCTACCATAATTTGGGTTTCTTTTAAGGAGAAATGCCCAACTACTCTACAGTAATACTGTGACTGGCTCATGAACAGGAGCAACTATATCTGTCTGTCTTTATAGTGCCTGTTTTCTCTGTATATACTTTTTTACCTTAGAAAATTAAATTATCTTTTTCAATTTTAATTATGGAATGCATTAAGCTTGCTAGTATTTGTATATGTCTTCCAGAGTGAATGACTGGCAAACTGGAGCTCTTTGCCCAGTGGAATGGAGCTCTGCATAAGGCATTATCAGGAAGGAGAGGTTAAAGGGTAGAGAACTTCTATACACCCAAAGGAAAACATCCAATCTTACATAATGACATTATAAAAAATAGTGTCTTAGCCACATTTAAAAAGAGACTGGTACACAACTCTTCAGGAGACTCAGCAAAGTTCTTTAGACATCAATACCAGTTATATAGGATTTAAACATTTTGATGAAATACTAAAAGTTACTGTGTAGAACAGTCAAGGTAGTAAACCTGTTCTTTACCTGTTCTGCACAGCAGAACTAAGTAATCGCACAAGGTAATTTCTTGACTACAGAAGACTTTTAATAGAAAAAAAATATTTATGAAACTTCATGCTTGTTTCTAATTTGTTTTGAAATTGGCCACTGAACAACACAGAGTAGGAGGGCATAATCACATGATTAGAAGTTTTCTTTAAGAGTCATAATGAAAAGTATTATAATTCTGTAGGAAAGAATAGCAACAGAAAATGAGAAAAAGCCTATCAATATTCTGGGGAAACTTTCATCACTTTTAACTTTTTTCAAACGTGTAGTTTTTAATCACTATATTAATACTTTACAGGGAAATGAAGAACCTGGGGTCTTCTAAGAGTGAGAGAAAAAAAAAAAAAATCAAGTTTACAGGGATACCAGCCATTAAAATATTTCCCTGAGGTATTTTATTCTTTATTGAATGTGGTTCACACGATTAGTTATCAATAGAGAGTATTACTTAACATTTTATGTATTGTTCAATCATTGCACACAAGATAGAAATTTATGAACATAGTGATTCTATGTGTGCACTTTATATTTTTCTGTTTACGTGTACTTCATTCTTCTGCAGGATATATGTAAAAAGGACCTCTAAAACACACTAAGGATCATTTGTGAGTTCTTCCATTAAGCTTTGGGAAGAACTAGGTGGTATTTTCTGTCATATCCACTCTACGGTTAAAAATATTCTCACCTACCCTAATGCAGACAGAACCATGTGCTTTTAAGAAAACCACCATTAGCTGAAACTAGTTAGATTCTAAAAACAAGTTAGATTTTAAAATCTGCATTAGAACTTCATTCTATGATATTTAGAAGTTTTAAGTTAATTGTGCAGTTAGTGATAGCATTTTATAGTCATCATGACTATAAAAGTTAAATACTTGAGACACATTCAACAGCTTTTTTAAGTATTTGTTTGTATACTTTAAAGTATTTCTTTGTGTACTAATCTGGGTTAGATTTTAGGATAAATTTTTTATCCTATAGCTAAAGGATTTTTTTCATTAATTGAATATCATAACTTTTTTGTTTAGTATAATATTTCACATTAATCTTTTCATGTTAATTATATCAGAATGTTTAGTATTTTTTCCTCACTGGTTTCTTTCTTTAGATTTGTATTGGAAAATAAGTCAAGATGCTTTATACTTAGGAAAACCTTCCCATCCAAGAAAATGTGTTTTTCTTCAAAGTATAAAAAATTGTGAGCTGTGCTTGGTTTCATTTTGTTTTTCAACAGGATTTGCTATGCACAAACCACAGCCATAAAAGCACATAATGGCTTAGTAAAAACATTGTAATTTATCACAATAGAATTCTGTGTCCTATGCAAGCAAAATTTAATTTCTGCTGAGTTAAGAAATGAGTACTTTCTACTGTATTTCATCATTACCTCTGATTCTGTTTAAGGAAAGCTAAATTGCTGTTATGAAAAGCAGGAGTTGGTAACTCTCACAACAGTAAAAGAAGGTTAACACTACATTGATTCTAAATATTCCTTTCTCCTCTACGTCTTCACAAGAAATCTTTCTAGACTCTTGGCTTTGCATTGTGTCACAGAAGCTTCCCAATACAATTCCATACCCCTAGACACTGCAAAAGATTGTAATAAAGTACATAGTTAAAAGTAAATACCTCCCTAAACTGTTTGCAGACAAAGCATGCAAGATAAATAGCCTTTTTATGGAGAAAGGATGGATGAAATCAGGGTTTAAAAGTTTAGGCCAACAATATCTAGAGATCTGAAGTTTAATTTGGATACAGGTTGTCAAATATTTCAGTGTAATGCCATCACACAGCAATTTTTTTTTGTCCTTGCCAAACTAGACTTAGTCTAATTTTATTGTACTGTCCTAATTGTATGATATCTTAAGACTTCTTGATGGAATTTGTACATGTCCTTGTTGATAATTTAAGTTCTAGGAGATGACTACAGGTACCAAAAAAAAAAAATTAATTAGGGTAAGAGATTCCCATTCTAGATGCCAAAAAAAGCAATCCAGTTGTAAAGGAGACTAGGAGATCTCATGGAAAAGAAATCTTTTGGGATCTTGTATATATAATAGTTAGCTAGATTATTTTCCAATTTATTCAGAAGCTAGAGAAAAAGGACGGTTAGGAGCTGTTTTTCAAAGGTAAGCCAATAAACCTAGATGCTTCTCAGAAATGTCTGTAACATTATTTGATGAACAAAGAAATCAAATAATTTAATGGACACTTTTTTTACTGACTGCGCTTCCCCCTTCTTTCCTCTGTAACACTCTTAGAAGGCCAACAATTGGCAATGAAAAACAGAAAATATCTTAGTGACTACAAGGATAGATGAAACTGTAAGTACACGGTTCCTCAAATGTGTAGGAAAACTTTCTAGTGCTTTTTCAGTACTTGTCTGGTAGAAAAAAAATAAAACAGAAGAAACTCCTCAAACAAAAGAATTTTTGAAGCAGGAAGAGTTTGTTTTTGTTAAACTTCTTCAACATGCAATCGGTGAATTCAGTGAGATGGAATGACTTAATTCTACTTTTAGGAAGTGAGAGGACAGAAGGTTAGGATAGTGAATTATATATAAAATAATCAAAAGAGATGATTTTTTTCATGTTTGCAAGAAATAGTGTGAAAAGAAAGTAACAATGAAAAAGATATTTATTTCTCCGGCACTTCTGTTAATAAATATTTCTATTTTGTCTTTTCACATCTACAAAGAGTCAGCCCAAAGAAAATATATGGAGCCCATATTAGGATATTTGTACTACAAGTGTATACGTGCTAGAGGTTCATTTGTGAATCTTCTCTGGACAAAATCATGGCAAACTTTTCAGGACAAATTAAATAAAATCTTAGTTAAAGCCCTTATTTAAGGTCTTTAAGAAAGTAATTCACTCCTTTTTCAATACATGTAGATGCTTCTGAGATTTGTTTCCAACTAGTCCTAGAATTATTTTCCCACTGATCTGTATCTCACATTCAGAAATTCCTAACCACTTTTAATACAACATTTAATTTTATTTTTCTAGTGCATCACACTACATGGAGATTAATGTAAGTTTTTAGAATTCTTGACAATTAAAGTTGGAAAAGACTTATAGAAGGCATGCAAACCAATTCCTGACTTAGCATGATGCTTCCATCAATAAAGTTCTTCAAGCATATTCTACTCATGTTTGCTCTTCCACCCTCTTTCTGGATAGCTGTTTCAGTGTCTGACCATCCTCACTCCATGCATTTCTTTCCTAATACCTAGACAGAATTTTCCTTGTTGCAACTGTCTGTTGGTGTCTGTTGGCTTTCCCCTGCCACAGAGGGCCAAGCTGAAAGAACTGCAAAATACAGTTACCCTATTAAATCTGCAGTTCTCTATCATGCAAGTAAATCTAGAAGTGTTGTTATTGGTCTAAAGTTTTTAGTCATTATTATAACTAAAAGCTATCCTGCTGGAATTAAAATAACATTAAAATTAATAGTGAGAGAATTTCATCACTTCCTGGAGGTGGATCTCTGTCTTCAGTATCTGTAGATAACAAGAGATGCTTCCATAATCTTCTCCTATTGAATCTGGACAAATCCAGTCCTCTTGCCCTTTCCTCTCATGTCATAGGTTCATGCATGTGCACTAAACATGTTAGTCAGCCTTTGCTGGCCTTACATCAGTATGTTAATGTGGGTCTTGTAAATGGAAACCTCCATTTGTGCCTGAACTTGACATGCACCAAATGCAGCCAATGGAAGAGGAAAGAAAATAGCCTAGCTGTCAGAGATTCAAATGTAGGCATAGAAAGAAAAGAAAATAAAACAAAACAAAAATTAATTCAGTGTGCTAAACACAGAGGCTCCAAAATGGTTCTGGCAGTCGCTGTAAGCCTTTAATCACAGGTTCCTTTCAGTGACTTAGTCTACAGAACAAAATTTTTTAATCCAGTTTGATCTTAATTGTAGTTTCACTAATATGGGTGTGCACTTTTGTTTGGTGTTATTTATTCACTACCTTTTATTTGGTGTGCTTTATTCTCTCACTATTAATTTTAATGTGAATCGAACACCAGCAGAGCTGTCACTATAATTAGGATGGTTAGCTATAGCAGTAAAGAGAACTTTATACCAGTGTAGAATTGTAGATTTGCTTGTGTGATAGATAACTGAAGATTTAATACAGTGACTGCATTTGCAGTTCTTCCAGTTTTTATCCTTTGCTATGTGCTTAAAGTCATTTTTGAAGTTTCATATAGTCCAGAATAAACTGGAAATTGAAATTCATGGCATATATTTTTGACAGTGTATTTCCATGTCAGAAATTCTGCAGCAGCTTGTATCAGGCTGGTACAGCTGCATCGCAGGAGACTTCAGCTGTGACACAAGTGAAAATAGGGTCATGTCCCTGTTTTGAGTCAAATGAGGGGTTGGACTTGCAGGATGAATTTTGGTAGGAGAGTAACAATTTTCAGTCTCTGCACAGCAGCACGGCTTTATTTTTTTATATCTAGCTTGTAGCTCTGAAGTCTCAGAAATAAAAGTCACATCTAAACTTCCTAGTAAATCTACACCTGGGTTATGTGCTGTGTCTGGGCAGCCTCAAGCAAAGGTACAGTGACACCATTTAGTGTGTCTCTTAGGCAGGTACATTGCTATAATTGTAGACAAAAATGGGAATGTTTGCACTGTGCTGTATCACTGCAGATATGTCATTTCTGCCACCTGAGAATTTTCGCCTAATTTCATTGCTATTTCCTAACCTACTGTCACTAAATGAAAAGTTAACTGAAAAATTAGAGTTTTGGAAAATAATAAATGGCTTAAAGGTTCTGTCTTTGAAACAGCATAATAAGATTTGTTTTTCAGAGACAACACTTCTTCAGTTAGGTGTATTCAAAACCACTAAGAACTTAGAAGGTCAAAGTCTTTCCTCAGAAGCAGTCCTGTCACTGAAAATTGAGTGTCCCCTCTCGTGTAAGGTTCATATTGCTCATATTTTTTATATTTGTACATTCTTTTAATACTTGCTAATTTGATTCATATTTTTAATCTACTTACTGTAAGCAAGTAAGAATTCATCTGAAATATAGTGTTCCTTAGACTGTTTCTGAAAAAAGGACCCTTTGGTGAAATATTGAAAGAGTCCCCATGAACTCCTCATTTCTGTTACTCTAATGATACAAGTACACTTAGGAACAGAAGCAGAATTGGCTTTATCAGTCCCAGTGCAGGAAAATAAGTTATGAGGACACTGAAAGTGTCTGCAAGATCATAAAATAGGAAGAGGATATGAGAAGTATGTGAACAATGCCTTGCAAGTACAGACTTATGGAAAGTCTTCAGCATAGTATCTATTTTTAACTTGACACTGAGCAGAGCAGTTGAGTAACAAAATTTCTTTCCAGTAGAGGAGCAGAACTCTCCAGATCTTAGCATTATTTTTATTTGGATGAACAAGTGAGATATGAGTAAGAAAGCTATTAACTCATTATTTTGAAAAATTAATTTCTGAAGAACTTAAAGAATATTTTTGACTCTGCTTTGTCTGTTTTAATATTTTCTTATAATTTTTAATTTCTTTTGGTTCACCTTACACAACTTCTGTTAGTTGTTCTATTTAGTGCAAATTGTTTTATAAAGCTGTGAGAGATTGTGTAACTAACCTACTGAAACAACAACAAAAGAAAATAGCAAGAGAGGAGTAAAGCTGACTTTGCTTTTAGGAGGCATATTTTAAATGAAATTGATATTATAAATGAAATAGAATTGTAGAACACTAGAATGAGAAGTTTAAGATGAGTTTGACTCAGTTTCTTATCTTTGGATGAAATAAAATATGTTCAAAATATTTTAGCACTAGCAAAGTGTCTGAAGTATTTAACTAAGGATTTAATGAAGTAACTTGTGCATTGTAAGTCCATTAATCTGCAATATGATAATGTTGAGTTTACAATGATCATTACTAAGGGGAAATAACTGTTTTAAGGTAAAATCAAGATAAATATTTGTGTTAAAGAAGAGATACTTTAATGTCATTATGGAACCTATTACCACAGTTTCTATACTTCAGTGATCTCTGCAGAGAACCAACATTTTTGATGATCATCACATTGGAATAAAAACTAAATACAACACTACATATATGTGGCATATTCTTATGCCATAGTGTGGCACAAAATAGAAATGATTACTTTATATTTAAGCACTTTTCTTGTGATAATACTTTATATCCATATTAGGGATCCTTCTGATTTCATACGGAAGTTTATTTCATCCAGCTGGAACAAAACATTAAAACAAATGATGGTCTCTTTTTACTAATTTTTTTCTTG
Organism: Corvus kubaryi; assembly: GCF_017639235.1. Taxonomy (NCBI): domain Eukaryota; kingdom Metazoa; phylum Chordata; class Aves; order Passeriformes; family Corvidae; genus Corvus; species Corvus kubaryi. The sequence goes on along the minus strand of NW_024582056.1, from coordinate 2,946,557 downwards.
TAATTAGAGAATGTGATTTGCGATAACTTTTTGTGTTAGAAGGAATGATTTATTTTAGCTTCTACAGAACTGCTTGGAAAATGAAATTACTCTAGCTTTGTTTAGAAATGGATATCCTATTCATCTCCTTGCCTATGGTTTTAGAGAGAAGACAGCTATTATTTTAGAAAATCATACTTAATGAAAATTACAACGAAGTTAGAGGGGTTGCTGTCATGAATTTTGAAAACAAAAATAAAAAGATAGAGTTCTTATCTAAGTGAAATTTTGTGGAATATAGGGTAGAAACTGATATTTCAAAATAATTGATAGAGGAAAACAGGCTTTCCTTATTAAAACAGAGTTTTCATTTGGTTTGTCTTTTGTACAAAATCATCTTAAATTGATTAATTGCTTGTTAGAGAATCATTTTACACACTCTCTACATTTAGAATTAACTAATTCAAGTGAGTGTTCTCTGTTGAGATCAGCGTGGCTCTTCTTGTGTGTAAAAGAAGATATGTGTACATTTAGAGACAGCAGGCCAACATAGGATTTAAATTTATGTTTTAAAAATTTGAGCTTTAAATACATACTCCAGATCAGAGCTTGTGTGGGTAAATGCAGACTGCTTTATTACTGCTATGGCATACTTATAGCCACCTGGAATCCCAGCTGGGAAAGTTGTCACACAGCATAATTCAGATTGCCCCTGGTGGAAGGATTATAATTTTCTGTTCTATTTCATAGACTTCTAGGCTCTTTTATTAAATCTAATGTAATAGGAGAATATGTTTCTGAAGTAGACATCTTTGGTATGTACGAAAACAAAGCATAAACCTATTCAAAACTTGACAAAACTATTAATTTTGATTCTGTTTAGAGGTTTAAAACATTTTTATTAGTTTAAGTGCTTTGAAATTTCCATAAATAACTTCACCTTACATTGTGTCTGTTAAGTTTAATGTTTTCCTAGTTACTCCTTCTCCAGGTGTGTCTTCTTTACTGAGTGGATATTGATCAAATAAATAGTATAATTACAGAAATGAAGGAAAAAATAATGATATGCCACATTATAATATTTCCCCTCCTTAAATTTAAATATTACAAAAGTTTAATATGTATTAAAAACAGTTGAATGACATAGGCATACATTTTTTTAAAGGCAACAGCTCACTGTTAGTTCTAAACAAAATCATATCATCCTACCAAAGGATTTCATTCCTTTTGCTAATGCTGTGGTATGACAGCAAATTTTAAGCTCTCTGTAAAACTCTCTATGACAAATCCATTAGAATCACTGCTGTGATGCTTTTAAAGGTGTGTTTCTAGCCAACAAATCTCTCTATCTTCAGATGGAAATTATCAGAATGACTTGATTTAAACATGGACTCTCCCCAGCTGATGCTACCAGTTAGACCTGCTGGACAAGCAAGTACTTTAAGCTTAATGACTGCAGCCATGGTCCCCTTCAACAACTGGCTGCTGGCAGCACCTGCTTCACTTAGTGCCTGCATTGAGCTTAGTAAGGGAATGCACACTGAGTAACTAAAACACCTGAAACCGACTGGTAAATTTTTTATTATTGCATTCAGCTTATGACATTTCACTTCTTTGATACAGTCTTCTATAAAAATGAAGCATCATGGTAACTTGGGAAAGGTCCTGAGGTCTGAAAAAAATCAAGAATCACTCTAATCTTCAAGGGCAAGAAGGAAGATACAGCGAACTAAGTGCTGGCCAATTTCACTCTCATGCTTGGGAAGGTGGTAGAGCAGAGCTGCAGATGGGGGTCAAGGGTTTTGCCTCCTTGGGACATCCATAGTGGAAGCAGCCTCTTATCACCTGGCACCAAGCTTCAAGCCTTGGCAGAGTCCTGGCTCCACAGCTGCACTGTGTGGCCATTGCCCTGTGGGCCCAGATGATGACTCTCCTCCCTGAGAGTTGCTCTCTCCCATTTTCTGTCCCCAGACCAGTCTTTCCTGCAGGCTCCACACCATCTGCCTCTGTAGGGACAAGTTTGCCAACCTCATCTTCCACTTCATCTTTTCCATCCTGCTGCCAGGGGAAGCAGCTGGAGTGTGGGCTCAGAACAGCGTCTCTCCTATTCCCCTAAGGGCATGCCAGGAGACCGTGCCCTGTGCTGAGCACACACAGAGCTGCATGAGCCCCAAGCAGAAATCTCAGCTCCAAAAAGGCCATGTTTGACATCCCATCCAAAAGAAGGGGTGATGTCCTTGGAGAGGTCACAAAACCCAGCAGAGGAGAGGCCTGGGAAGTTCTGGTCCCCTGGTCACAAAATGGTCAGTGAGGGCTGGCCCCTGCCTCCTCCCAAGCCCCTTAGGGCACCCAGTATTTCTGCAGCATCCAGACAGTATCAGCCCAGCCCTCAGAGCCCCCAGAAAACACAAGCCATAGGAGAAGCAAGGGTGGTTCTCAATTCCACTGATTTTAAACTGGTCTTAAAAGTTTTTGTCTTAAACCAATGGATTGATTTGTGTTTGTAGATACTTTCTGTCAACCAATCAAAAAACTCTTACACCTCAACAGTGTACTAAAAATTTGCTTTCTGTGGTCTCTTTCAAGAATTACAATTTTTTTTAGAGGGACTAACACACAAATAATAGAGGTAAGTTCCTTTCAAGTTAATAACTTAAAATCGAATAAAAATGAAAGGGAAGAACCTGAAGGGTATACTATGGTAAATATGTACTAAGCAGCACTGGATTCTTTTGATAATGCCCTTAATGCTGCAACTATCTATAAGTAACTTTAGTCAAAAGTCACACAGATATTTTATTTACAATCAGAGAGGCATTTAGGTGAAAACAAATGAAACTTCAAGAATTGTAGAATCCTTAAGAGATGACAGCATCACTTTCAACTTCCTATAAAATTCTTTCTAAATTCTGCTTCTCTAGCTGGTCATCTCTGATTCTGTAAACATAGATCCAATGACATAGATCCAATGGTTAGTAACTTTTCATCTTCACAGAGGTAGGTTAGAAACACCAAAAATATGTAGTAACTGTAACAGCTCAAAGGTGTCACTCTGCCCTTGTACATTCACACAATTTATGTTCCATGCTATTTTGAAAGGACAGATGGTACTACAAGTGAGCTGCATGCTTGTGTTTATAACCTTCAGTGCTAGTGTCCTGTTTCAGAAGAAGACTTCTGTGGTATATACCATTCAGTTGTGACAGGCCCTAAGTAGCACTCATAACTAAGCTGTCATGCCCTATTTAGTTTAGGGTGGGAGAGAAAATAACTTGGTGGGAGGGTTAGTTCCAAGCACTTTGCTAAAGACTGCCACAGTCCATCAGCTACACGCAGCTGAGCAGATGAAGAAAGCCCTGCACAGAGTCACATATTAACTCTATGCAGCTATATATGTTACTAAACATGGGTATAGTTGTATTACTGATAAGGGATTATAGGCTAAGTGGAAATTAAATAACAAATCTTTTTTATGCACAGATGATTTTATATGCTTTATATTTATGGAGCGCTAGTATTTGATGCTCTTCTATATTAAGATGATTAAGGATGCATTTTTAAAAGTGATTTCGCATCTGAAGTTAGGTGAAATTCTAGCACCAATTGCCAAAATTTCAGAAAATATTTCTTACTTCTACTTCCCATTCTAAGCAGCCTGAGTGATCCAGGTACAGCAAGAGAAGGGTAAATTTCAATGAGTAAATCCAGCATGAGTAGTGGTTAGCCAAAAACCATAACAAAGTAATTGCAAACAGCCTACAGGCCACAGTTAACTTATCAAATGGGTTAGCTTTTATTTAAAGTTAGGACAAAAAAGGCTCTGGTGATTTGGATTGATTTGCAAAGAGTCATATGAATTAGTTGGTTTATTTTGAACCATGGGACTACTAGGTGAAAGTCTGCAACAGGATTTTTGCTTCTTCTCCTGTACAGGGTATACCTCCTACCTTTTCCTTTTCTTTATAACTAGCAGAAGTAAGCAGATATGTAAGCCTGACTGTATGGAATAATAGGATGTCCTTTTATTTTAACCAATTACATAGTTAATTATCTGAGGTAAGAGCCTTTAATGATATTAGTCCTTATGTTTCACAAATGTTAAAGTCTATAAGGTGAAAATAAGATATATTTTGATTTTCTACCTTTTCTGATAACTGTGTATCACAGGCAGAAATGGGATTTTTCTTCATGTTAATCAAATTAGCAGAGAAGTACATATCCTTTCATTTTATACATGTATATTTGAAGACACTTGTATGAAGGTGATTTTTGCCTTATTTCATTTTACCTCTTCTTCTAAAATACCTGCTGTATTGCCTTGACTAGGTATGTGTCCTTCTAGCAATCTTTCAAGATCACATAGTCTTTAATATATACAGTGAAGAATGAAATTCTGAAATCTTGAAAGGTATAGATCCTTATATATTTCTAGTCAGAATGCTTACGTGTTAAATTTAAAACATTATTAAACTATATATGCAGGAAAAAATAATTACTAGCTGCCAAATTAACATAATTCTAAAAATACCTACAAGGTGCGGGTTTTCATCCCAAGCCCCTGAATATTTCTGCCTTAGAACTCAAGTCACTTTTATGTTATTGTCTTTGTAACAAACATCTCTAATTTTTTCACTTGTTTAATCAGTCCTAAATATGCACTAATACTAATTCCAATCACAAGTGCTTAGTACTGAATAGATAGGAATACATATTTATAAGGTCAGTGATAGGACAAAGGGGTACAAATAATGCAGCAGTCACACATGTATATTATGGTTTCCTAGGTGCAAAAGTGAAGATATGCATTTTAGAAAGTTGTTTTTTTTTTTTTACTTCATATTATTAATTGCTTATTTAAAAAGACTGGGTTAAGCACATTGGAAATAACCGTCAATTTTGCATGGACTTATTTCAGTCAAAGCTGGCATAGATGTATCCTCTTTATTCTTATGGAATTAGATACTAAATCTCTAGTTAGGATAGGCATCTTCAAAAACTGAAAGTCTGATACTAGTTCTCAAAGTTCCTCAGTTGTTTGTGTCTGTGAGAAGAGGAAAGGATGAATAGGACAGTAAATCCTGGCTTAGCGAAGCTGAGGTAAAACTATGATTTATTTTTGTCCTAAGTATTGCTTAAATTACTGTAATATAAATATGATAAAAATGTGGTCCTTCATTCTTTGGGAATATGTGCCTTATAGTACGATACCTATACTATTAACTTACAAGTTTTTCCTTTTATGGGCAAGAATGTAATTGGTGATTTCCAAACAATAAATATACTGTCTGGTAAAACTTGTGCTATCTTTAATTATCCTATGTTTAAAATTTAAAATGTGATAATTGTTTCATGTGACCAACTCTAATGACAACTTGTCCCACCTACTTCTTCTGTTTCCACATTACAAGACTAAAGAATGAACTCTTTTAAATGCAAGAATTAATACTGTTAAACAGTCCTTCACGGCCTCCATGAAACAGAAAAATACAATAAATGGCATTGCACTCTTATTTCATCCTCATTCTAAGAATCTTACAGCACTTCATAACATTTAATTTTATTTCGCATGGAGCTTCTACAGTGAAATTGCTTGCTTAAAGTTACACAGGAAGTGTATGGTCGAATTTCTATCTGACTGCAGGTCTCATGCTTTTGAAATGTCACCCAAGCTCCAGGCTTTTGAAAAGTTCTGCTTGTTGAAACACAAAAAAGTCATTAGAAAGCTTTACTGAAAACAGGGCAGTAGTTCCTCTTCTTTACAAAGATCTTATTTTTTCACTTGCATTGGCCAGAGTTAGTGAAATTCCTTCATCTTGTTCTATTTTCTTGAATTTATTTCACTTTCTTCCCTACATCTTGTGAATTTGTCCTGGTTTGAGACAAATTCAGAGGAAGGTCCAAAATGAATGTCCTCTGATAGAAGGCAGGTTTCAGCTGCCCCTCCCCCACCAGTTTTGGGAAAAATTCCTTGGAGGAAAGTGAAAGGAAAAAAAACCTATTTATTAAACAGACATAATGCACAATGGGAAAAGAATAATGCTAAATAATAAAACCTCTCACTGTGGAGAGAACCTGGTAAATTTTCAGTCCTTTCTGTGGGCGTGGTCTCTCTCTTCCCCTCTTCGGCACTGGCTCAGCCTGGGCTCCACTCTGGGCCAATGGCACAGGGTCTCCCGGTGTGTTCTGAACAGTTCCAGAAGAGAAGAAGGCAAAGTCCCAGGAAAAAAAAATTAGCCCCCCATCTCTCTCCAGAGAAACAGCCAAAAGCTGGCTGAAAAGCAGGAAAAGGCGCTTCCTCCCTCTTGCTGCTGCAGAGGCATGCAGAGGAGTAGTGTGACCTTGGAGCACAAACTGCTTTGAAAAGTTCGTCTGGCTTTTATTCTTTCTCTTGCACCCAGTTTCAAAAACGCAGAAAGGCACAGGAATCATGTCTGGGCATTGAGTGGTGATAGGGGATACACATCATAAAGTCATCCCGAGACAGAAATGTTCTATATTTTTCCTACCCTTTTCCTCCTTCAATCAACCCTCTGCTTTATGTTGACTCTCTACTCTCTCAGGTATTTTCTTACTCTTTACTCAGCCTGGCATTTGACCAGTTTACCTTCTCTGTTGTAGCATCATTAGTTGTGTACTTCCTAGCTCTGTCTTCTTTCAGCTTTCCTACTCTCCAACAGAAGTGTACACTTGAACTCATCTTCCTTAACCACTGCTTGGTCCTTCTTTCTACATTAAGATAAATTCTTTCCATGTTAGACACTGAGTTATCTTTAGAATCACTTTTGCTTTTCTTGTTTTGCCTATTTTTTAAAAACTCTGGTTAAAAAAAGCAAAAATCAGATTGTCATAAAATATTTCCATCCAAGCTTAAGAAGCTACATAATCTAATTTGTAGCCCTTCCTTTTACTAAAAGGTGCCAATGTGGCACTTGTGAAAATGGAAACACTACCCTGAAACCCAGTCACCTACATATTTAAGAGATAGTTTTACACAGACTTCATTGCACTTTGTTTCTCACAATTTTTTGGGTTTAATACAGCAGTAGTGGTGACTTCTTTTCATAGAATCATTGACTCATCAAGGCTGGAAAATACCTTTAAGATCATTGAGGCCAACCTTTGACCCAACACCACCATGTCAACTAAACCACAGCACAAAGTGCCTCAGCAGGTCATTTGTTGATGAGTTCCAGGGATGGTGACACCATCACTTCCCTGGGCAGCCTGTTCCAAGGTTCAATCACCCTTTCAGTGAAGAAATTCTTTCTGATGTCCAACCTGAACCTCTCCTGGCACAGCTTGGGTCCATTTCCTCTTGTCCTGTCATTCATCGCAGGGAGAAGAGGCTGACCCTGGCATGGTCCCGCCTTCCTTTTAGGGAGTTGTAGAGAGCAATAAGATCTCCTCTGAGCCTTCTCTTTTCCAGGCCAAACAACTTCAGCTCCCTCAGCCACTCCTCACCCAACTTCCTCTCTAGACCCTTCACCAGCTTTGTGGCCCTTTTTGTTTTCTTTCAATTCACTCTTGCTTTTGGCTGATTCTCTTTACAATTCACTATTTTTAATGTCTTGACTTTTTTATCCTTTTTTTTTCCCTTTAAAAACTTGTTTTGAAAAATTTTCAATATCCCACTTCCTTGCACTTACAGAACTACTTCACATCAAAGACCAGAAAACTGATGAAACCCCACTTTATGTATTTGTTCATATCTTCAGTTTTGCTGCTTCAGTGTGTACTCTGATAACTGAACTGAAATTAATATCTTTTTTCCCTTGTTATTTTTCCTATTTACCCCCTTCTTATAACTCATTCTCTCATCTTTATGTCTTGGCACTTTTTTTTTTTTTTTTTTAATGAGAGAGTACAGTTCCCTTTTAGCCCTTTTTTTTTTTTCTTTCTTTCTCCTTGCTCTTTTTTCATTAGTGAAAGCCTGATCTAATTTCTCCATTTTCTGCTCCTTACTATCAAAAACCTTTCTGCCAGAACAACCTGACCTCATAACTATTTTATCAAAATGTTCTCCAAGTAGAAACAATATTGTGTACCAATAGATTAACCCCTACCAAAACTATATTGTCTTGTTATTCAGCTAACAAAGTAGGAAATTTCTCTATTTATGCAAAGAAGCAGAATAATTTTTTCTGTTCCCCACAAGACAGACCTCTAAAGAATCTATTTTCCTTTTACTTGCATTTTGACACTTGCTAAAATTTTTAAGTGGTCAGTGCTGTCTTTCTCTTTCAAGCTTTTGTTTCATCACTCCTAAAGGAAGACACCATGAAAAAAAATATAAAACACAATGTTCTAAATGCCAGTTTTCAAGGAGTAATGACATAATTACAGAGAGAGAATAAAACAGCTAAGCATATCTCCATGATCTTTTAAAAAAAAGGACTAAGGGTGAAATTGCCATTTTAGCTTTTTACTTGAAGGGAAAGGTACCATGTGATAGAAACACTCAAAAATAAAGAACTTATCATCAAATTCTGAAGAAAACCACCTGTTTATAGTTCTGGTTAAATTTTGCTGTATAAGTTATTTATGATAATGGACAGCAAGGAAATTTTCAAAAGTGTAGGTACCTAATGAAAAGCCAGAAAACCATCTGTAGCTTGCACCATTTTCACTCCTGGGTGACTGGTTTTGACTGACTGTGTGAATGAGAGAACTACAAATACAGATACACCCACACACCCAGAAGAACTCTAACTCCTCAATAGTGTTATTGATCCTGAGCCACTGGTGCATCATGAATAATCTGAATGAGAGAAAAAATTATAGCTCAGTTTTTGATCTTCTGCGTAACCCCAGTCACAGTTATGATGGTTCAGTCTATATATGACTATGTGTTTGTTGAATTGGTTGTTGATATTAGTCATTGTCTTGGGTATATATCTCCCATTATATTCTTCATTTCATTTTTCTTACATTTAATGATCAGCCATGACATCATAAATCAGATAAGATTTTAGGTAACATTTTATTGTCTGAATGCAAATTGAATAAGTTTTAGACTGTCCTAATTTACATTGCAATTCTCACCACCTACAAATTTGTTAGGAACTGACCTATTTTCATTCCATCATTTTACTGTATGCAACCAGACCATATAAGCAGGTTAACTGTTGTCTTTGATTATCCTTTCACAACTAATGAAATTTGCTGGTAAGCACCCTAAAACTAAAATACATATTGGAATAATTAGAGTAAAATAAACTTCAGAAGGCTTAGAAAGAAGTAAAATTAGATATTGTTCTAAAATTGTCTAAACCTCAGATTTATTCTCTAGTATAATGTGTGAATGTTAAAATCTGTTCAGTACAAGCACTTCAGAATCTTAATATTTGTTCTTGCCTATAGGAATAAAGGCAAAGGACATGGGTGAAAATGTACCATTTAACATGTGCTTAGCTGCTATTAAATGGAATTGTTAACAATTAGATGCATCCCCTGGGCAACATTGCTTTAACCTGAGACATTCTCTGCATTGTATTAAGAAAATGACATTAGAAATGGTCACTTGACTGTTCTTACTTCAGTGCTGTAATATATGCTAGAAAGAAATAAATCTGTTTTACAGATCCTCCCTCAGAGTAAGAGGGCAAGGGAATGGGAGCAATAAGTAAGCTAAGAATAAAAGACATCTCAAATTATGATGTCCTCAGAATACTCCTTCTACACAATTTTAGAGTTTACATTTCTGACTTGCTATGAAGGAGCTAAGTTACTTTAGAAGCAAGATAAATTTGCCTGGGCAATGATCAATGCTTTACATCTAGGCTGCTTCTAGTCCTGAGCAGGTTAATTTAGAGTTAACATACACACACAACTCCCTCCATCTTTGCAGTGTTCATTGTGGAAACACTGTCTTTGTCTAAACAGTTGTGACTGTATAAATTCAGTTCTTCCAAAAGATTTAAAGGATGTGCTTACCTTCTGCTCCTGTCTTGTGGGTCTTATTTTGGCTGATAGGCAGGACATTTAGAGGCTGTCATTACTGCTTGATCAAGCTTTTCTGTTCTCTCTTCCCTCCTGCAAACCACAACAATATAAGATCAAGCCCTCTTTTTTTTTTTTTTTTTTTTTTTGGTTCTTGTACATTTCCTAGTTATCTGGCGCAAGCCTCAAGAACTGGAGTTGTTTTGCTTTTCTGTGCTGCAATAATTGTAACAAGTCATAATTTTAGCTCCCTAAATCAAGTAAGCTACATACCCACTGTGTTGTAGCTAAATTCAGGAAATGTGATTGTTAAAATAATTAATATGTATCAAATGAGAGTTATGTATTTTATTTTCAGACAGCATTTTTTCTGTGCTGATGCACAGTCCCTCTAGTATTAGATGCCATAGTTCCCCAAGACAGATGACATTCATAATGCAAATCATGTAACAGGAACATGAATGGTACAACTGAAACTGAGTTTTGGACCGACATAGATAAAACCTGGGGTTTCTTTTCTGTAGCTTTTTTGAAGCTCAGGACAAGTTGGCAAGGGGTCTCTCAAAATAATTTGGCAAGGGGTCTTTCAAAATACGTTATCATTTTTCTAATTCCATTAAAAAGGAGGGAACAGTCTAGCAAGATGGAGAAGCAGTTAGGGCATGATGAGTAGTAGTGAAAGGTGAAGCACTGAGGGTAAGTGATTGAGATACTCATGAAGTCCTTTGGATTCACAATGCACCATCTTCTCATTCTGCACCTTCAGGTCTCAACATTAATTAAATAAAACAACTAATTCCTCAGGTTATGTGCTGTGCCATTGGTGTTTGGTGGGTTTTTTGTTTTTGTTTTGGTGGCGGGTTTTTTTGGTTTTGTTTTTGGGGTGGGATTTTTTGTTTGTTTGTTTGTTTTTTCTGATTTAGTGCAGACCTGAATTCATCTCTCTTAACTCCCCAAAGTTCCCGTAAGTTGGTAATGGATTCTCAGTTGTAGTCATTTATTGCAAACAGGCCATCTTCTGAGATGACCTGGGACAGGCTTCGGTGACCAGCTTCAGAATCTTTTCATTGTAAGGGCTCTTGCCCTGGGAAATGCAGGGCAAAACAGTAAATTGGCAATGACTCTTTTGTACAAAAGCCAGTCAGCAGCAGTGGCAGCTGCACAAAAGCTGGTAATGGCTTATTACAGAGTTTGGAGAAAATGGTATTGCTTGAGAACTGTGTTGTTGTACAACAATAAGGGCGGACAGAAAACATTTAATAGGATTATTTTGTTTTCTTCACTAGCAGGCTTAAACAACTTGGAAGCATTTTGTCAGATAATGTTTTATATATTCATGAATGTGTTTTGGGGGATGTGATCACAAAATATTGTCAGGCAGCTTGGCACAAATCTGGGAAATGAGTTTTAATGCTTTGCCAGGCTTAAATAAAAGAGTTCTCCAAGTCTCCCTTCTCTCTAACCAGCTACATAGAAAAGGGAATATGACCACTTCAATACTGAAGGTAAAAATATATATTACAAATAATATTGCTCCCTTGCATGCCTCAGTTACAGAAATGTCATGTCTGAATTGTGATATCCTGATGGGTTTTCTACAACCTTCTGTTCCCTGTGAAGCTGAACTACTAATATGACAAGAGGAATACTGCTTTAGTAACATCCAGGGACAACCCCTAAAACCACTTTACCCACCTTTCTTCCTTTTGTTGCCGTCATATTGCATTTGTTCCTAGACCCCACTGCCTCAGACTACAGGCTCACCTATCAGTTATCATTTTTGTTCTTGACCATATTCTCCCCAGAATGCTCCCCATTCTGCCTACTAAGAACTCTCTTGTCCTCGGTGGCTGGCCAGTACCTCAAAAAAAAAATAGTTTTCTGCATCTTCAGAAATGACATAGACAATACTTCAATGAAACAGAAATCATCACCAGGGTACAGAAATTACAGCTGATTTCCAGGAATGAGATTAGTCATAAAGTTGGGGGTTTTTTTAACATATTTATCAATGCCTTTCAACATTTCCATGAAACCCAGTATCTGCTAGTCTTGGAGGTTCCAACATTGTTTCAGTGATATTAAAGACTGGCTGAAAGGAGTTTGCAGCAGCATTCTGTGGTGCTCACAAGCAATATATGCACAGTCTGGCAGGTATACTGGACTGGACTGAATGATGATATGGATACTTCTGTTGATATGGATATGCTGATATGGATATTTCAGAAGCCTTGGGGGTAAGGTTTATGAAAGTGGCCATCCATAGAAGTTTATTTTCTTGATTATTAGCATATCATTATTTTATTAGAAGTGCTTACATATCTATTTATGATCTGCAGCAACATTTCTGTGTTCACAGGACAAGGAAAGGAATTATTATGTTATTGAGATGTCCCACTTCACAAATGAAAGTTAAGACAATAATTTTTACTCCTTCTCCACTAGGAACCTATCAGAAACTAATTCCTTTGACTTCCTATTATGACCAGGTATTTTTCCTCTTTCAAGTAATCACCAGATGATACTTTCCTTTCAATAGCCTCTCTCCAGTGTCGTGGCTGTGTTGCAAATAAAGCACACATCACTTGCTATATTAATGATACTTGTAGACATTTATGCTTTAAGGGACATATCAGCAGTAGCAATTGCAAGCCAACTTCTTTCAAGGATAGATCAGTCCTAAGTTATTCAGTAAAGAAAGGACAATGCTCAAAATATCTCATCCCAGTTGGCAGGTATAAGGGAAAGCATTTGGATATACTCTTGGTGGTGCATGGAAGAAACAGCAGAGTTCTGAGGAGGATCAGTAAAAAACAACTTTTATTTTTAAACTTTAGAGCATCTAGAAAGAATAAGGCACTTGGCAAGGCTTTGACTGGATGTTTTGGTCATGCTTAAAATCTATGTTGAGAAGAAGGTAAGAGGGGAGTGGAGAGGGGTAGGGGGGCAGAGGGAGGGAGAGGGAAAGGGTCTCCAGCTGCAAGAGTCCCAGATGTACCATTAGGGTAAAGGGCATGTAGGCATAGAAGGGACCGTTCTGTCTCATTTTGCTGACCTTTCATTTCTTATCCTTCAGGTAAATGTCACTGAAATGATGGTGGGAATAGGATGATATGAGGCACGTAAGGGGAAAAAAGGGTCTTGGGTGTCTCCCCTTTGTGATGAGATGAAAAGTGAATGGAGCTTTCTTTCCCTTGTTCCCTGCTTTGTCCATTGGTGACGGCTCAACTGAACTTTCTTCACACATCCTAAAATGTAAACTCCAAGGGTGGTCCTTGGATTGATCTTTTAAGAGTATTTTGAATTGTCCCTTAACTAGGTGTTTTATTTATTTATTTATTTATGGAGCTCTGTGTGCATGGATGAAAATGGGGGAAGCTTTATGGCACCTTCCTGCTCAGGATTTTCATTTACTAAGTTACCAAGATCCGTAATTAAGCTGCTAAATTCTACTGAACTTTTCTGATTTGGTTTCAGAGATTATGATGTTGTCTTGAATGTAATTTGGAAAAGAAAAGTGACTTTTGGGGAGGTTTATACCACTGTTTTGAACAAAGTTTTAAGTTAATTAAGCAACAGTGGAAAATGGAATCAAATGAGACAGTCTTGCAATTCTCAAAAAAATATTTATTTAATAAATTCACAAAATTTTCTTTCTTTTTTACCACTTAAATTCTGAAACTTTGGGTAAAAATTTGATGCTTCAAAAAGTTTATAATATATTCATGGATAACACAAAATTGTACACTGTATATTTTTATTATAACTGGATTGATATATATATATTTTCTGCAACATATTTGTTATAGAGTCTGCACTCAATAGTCATTAAAACACAGTACAAACTCAGTTTGACTCAGAGTTTATTGTGAATCAGTTTTCTTGTTTATCATTTATATATATTTGCTTATCCATTTTCAGGGTTTGTAGAATCTGCATGCCCATGTAAATGATGTATTAATCAGCTTTAAAGATTAATAAAATTAATAAACCCCCTTTTAAACACAGATTGGTGGCAACCTAAATGAAATGACAGAGCTAACTGTGATTCACAATTCTAGAAGTTCTTTAATCTGTTAAATATTTCACATAAATATAAGATTTTAGATTTTGTTTTTCCCTTGCTGGATATATGTTGAAACAAGGGGATGCACAATACTGTAATTTTATATTCCTCGTAACAAACTCTCATGTCCTGCTCCTCTTAGAACAGGCAAATTCTCAGTTACTCTTTAAATTCTTCTTTAGTAGCACTTTTGAGCTGAGTACTTGAGAATTCGTATTAGTACAAAGAAAGAAGAGTAGTTTTAGTAACCCTTCATTTTATTGTTCAGGGCCAACTGTGTGAAGATAATAAATGGTAAATTGATATTACTGTATGAACACTTTTATTGTGAATTGTGAATCACGTCTGGAAGAATTTACCTCATAATATTCCCTCAATCACCAGAGACATTCCTAAAGGGAAGATTCAAATTTCAAATAGATACACACATACACATTTTTCTTAACTGTAGTTACGCTGTGACATTCAGGTTAAGCTTCTGTGGTGCAGAAATAGTTTAGAAATCAGTGTACTTCAAAGCTAACATTCTTCTGTCATTATTTGATTTGGAAGGACAGAATAAAGTCAGAAAGGATTAAGGCATGAAGGACATTAATATAAAACGGAGGGTAGGGTAGGAAGGCTAAGTCTAACAAGCATGCTGTGAAATCCTGACGGCCAAGAAGGAGAGATTCAGGTCAGAAATGGTTACTGACAACAGTGTCCTTACCAAGCTTTCCTTCTGATCTGCAAGCTGTTAGACAGCAATCAACATCAAAACACATGTGCAGATAACTAAAAGATCAGTAACACTACTTACAATCTGTCCTCCTTTCTGCATTTCGTACAAAAGACAACTGATATGTTTCACTCAATTTACCCATAGAGTACAGTATTGCATAGAATTGTTGTTGAGAAGGGATGTTGCCTGACCTTCATCTCAAAATGAGCCTATGTCTAGCACTAGGTCAGGTCAGACAAGACTTTGTCTAGCCAAATCCTGGAAAACTTCAAGGACAGTGATCCTACAGCTTCTGTGCCTGTTACAGCTCTGCACTACTTTCACAGTACACATGTAGGTAGGGCTTTTCTCTTAATGTCCAAGACAAAGCTCCGAAGCCAGAATAGACATTACCGTTTGTAACACTGTGCAGTAATACTGACAGTTGTTTTGTTATGTCTTTTTTCTAACCCTCCTTCAATCAGCTAACCATTAAATTGTCTTATTTGACAGAAAAAGAAAAAACTACAAAGAAGCCTGTCTCTTTCAGGTCAGGTGCATGAAGACTACTTGGGCAAAGGAGTGGTGGATAATGCACGCACGCAGAGTATATGTGATAATTTTCTAGATGGCTGTTTTCAGCTGCATCAGATTTTGATAAGTTGTGGGAACTCTGAATATTCTGTCACTTTTTGCTTCCCCAACTTAGGCTGATGTATGATCATTGCACCACTTCCTCTCCAAGTCACTTTGTGCAGAAGACATTTAACATGAGCAAAGTACCTCTGCAAGGATATACACAGCTTAAATTGCAAAGCAATTATTTAACGGTTAAATTACAGAATACATAGTTAGAGACAATGAGCTACTACAGTAACCATTAATATTAAAGGTGAATCTTTGCTGTCCAAGCAATCATCAGACTGTTGGAAAGGGTCAGCTTCCATTCCACCTTGGAAAGGGCTCATCCTCAGTGCTTCTGAGTTGCCATCTTATGTCTCCCTCTTTTTATGTGAGGATTTAATACCTTTTCATGTCTGTTTTTCCTCTTGAGTCCTTGTGCAGCTAACTACTGCTGTCTCAACAGTCTTACCTCTTTCTGCAGTCTTACCTTTCGTATTTGGGTATCTCTGATTTCTAGACTTCACCACTCATTCTCAAAATTTAGCCTTTCCTCAGAGAGCTGAGCCAAAGTTACCTAGCCATCTTGAATCAAAACCAGAACTTAGCTCAAATTCAGTTGAACCTCTGGAAGGAGCTAAATCCCTGTTTCCTGAAGAACCTGTTAACAAACAGTCCAACTCTTACTTCCCCCAAAAGAAGAAATGTTGTTTTAGATGTGCAAATATCTTTTAACCTGTGATCTCAGACACCCATTCTCTGGTGTTACACAGAAAATTACACCAAAATTCCTGCATATTTTCAATCACAAACTGAGATTTCTCTATTCTGACATCCATCCATTTCTCAGGCTCTTGCTTCCACCCACTTTCCCTAAGAGGTCAGTGAGCAAACAGTATAATTTAATACAGCTCAAATCATCAGTAACATATGAAGCAAACACCAGAGCAGTCTCATGTAACAGTGAAAACAATTTCACTTGCCTTAGGTTGTACTCAGGTTTTCCTTCCAGGCCCTGCTCTCCCCATACATAAATGCTCTATGAAATGGAGGGGTTAATGGGGGCTATGCTGTGGCAGGGGATCTTTACTGAGTGCAAAAATGAAGTTGGCTTTTAAAACCATAAAGGAATATATACTGTCTGTCCCAGGGAGTCACTTTTTCTTTGATAGCATAGCACAGTTCTGCATGAATTCTACTTATCCTTCTCTCTCTTCACAGAGCAAGGAAGAAGAGCAAATGAGCCAGAGAAACTCAGACAGTCTGGGGAATTTTAAAAATTCTTTTTGAGATAAAGATTTCAGTGCCCACAGTTTTATGTGTGCTAAGAAGCTTTACGAGCAACTGAGTGCTGAAGCATGACCTGCATGTGCCTTTTAGGTCATCAGAGCCAGAATGATCTCAACCCATTTAGCTTTCAGGTTATGCCTTGGTCAAGTGAATACTTTGAAGTCATTTCAGCTGAGAAGGTTAAAGGTTGGCATTTGCAGTTATGACTTGTGTATGCCAGCTTTACTGTCCTTATTAGTATCATAAATTCAGTTTCCAAATCTTCACCATAAGCAATTGAACACATTTCTAAAACTTTGGAAATATTTCTAATGTATTTTTACTCTTAGTTTCCCCCACACACTTCCTTTGCTTTTGTTCTTTTAAATCGATTATAAATAATTTCTGTAAATGGATAATTATTGATACTATATTTTAATTTCAACTATTTTAGGGTGATATGTCTCATTTCAACTAAAAGATGCATATTATTTTCATAATTTTATGATCTATGCATAGGAATCCTATTCTAGTGAGACCTTACAGTATATAATATGCAATAATTAGAAAACCACTTAAGAAAAATTAAAAAAATCTTTCTGAAAATCCCCTTTATCAGTTATGTGTTCACACAAAGATCATTCAGACTACCTGGGACCAGTCTAGTGAAAAATGACAAATGAAATTATATAGCAGCCTGGTGTTTGTTAAACAGAGTAACACAGAAGCTGTTATATTCTACGTTATATTGCACTGACAACTCTTTTTAGTACGATTTTTGTCTTTTTTTTTTAGTTCAGATGAGATAAATTGTTCACTCTTTATTGAAGGAATAAAGATAATGAAAAGAATGACAATCTTTAATACTCTTTTATGCTTTTCCCTGTCTTTCTAAGTCATATTGATATTATTTAATTTACTTTTCAAATTAGGAAAGTATTTTTTAGGGATGACACGTGGGTAATTCTGTAGTATCAGACCCATGCAACACTTTCATACCTATATATGTTTATTTCAGGACATTTATAATAAAATTAAATTAAACACTATAACAAAGCTCTATTCATGTACACTAGAATGCAAAATAAGAACTGATTACAAAATGTAGTAGAAGTATAGTAGATTATGTTTGGCAAGAAATAGAAAATACTTGAACATAATGAAAACTATTTAGCAGGTTTTTCTATATCACTTGTCACTCAAGACAAAGCCAAGGCTGGAGAAGCCTTCTAGCTTCCACCCATCTGTGTTTTAAACTCATTAACAGAAAAGACAAAGAAAGATCCAGAGTGCTGTCTGAAGTCCTTAGCCTGCTCACTGAGGTGCAATTGTGCATTTGTATATATTTGCCTCTGTGTGTGCCTATAAACTACGTATGAACACTTTGACTTGACTGACTTTTTGGAATACTGGAAAGGGTATTTACTGGAAAAACGGTCTAGTCATTTATTCTTGCTATAGATTTCACAATTGTCTTACAAATTCTGACGGTTAAAAGTGGAAAGCTGGGAAGCCAGTTTGCCAGATTTCTCTCTGCTGCTGAAAATTGTGATGAGAGATTGTCACTAGGTCAAGGAGTTTGAACATGCATCATACTGGTGGTGACCTCTACCATGCTGCTGGTACTTTTCATTAGGCTGCCTAAAAGTAGTTTCTTTTAAACCAGAAACTGTACAGGTGAGTACATGCTTAAAGCTAAAATGGACATGAGTTCAGCTATTCTTTAATTTCAAAACCTTGTCCTTCCAAGTTAGGTTTTGTGGTACATTGACATTGTGGACATCAATTTACACTAATTGCTACTTGTGTTTGCAATTTCTTATTTTTTTCTTCTTTTTTTTTCCCAATTAAAAAGAAAGGAAAAAAAAAGAAAAAAAAAAACCAACAAAAAGGACAGATAAATTATTGTGTTTTTCCTCTGTCATATTCTTCACTTTCTTTTTCTCCTCTCCTTAGTAAAGCAGCAAAACCCAATAAATACATGATGTGTTCAAACATAATGACCAATTTCTCTACAGAAGAAAATTTGCATTCTTACTTATAGTATTGCCTCTGGCTTGTTCAGTGGACCCGTTTGTAAAGAAATTGACTTGGTTTTCTGACTGTGCTTTCACTCATATCTCAGCTAGGGACCACTAACAGAGCAGTATAAGAGGAACTGCACTTTGAATAATCATACAGTATTCATATTTTGCTACCTTTACACAAACCAAGAAGCAATCAAGTAAAACACTGCTGTCCAGACTTCCAGAAAAGTTTAAAAGCCATGGGATTTATGTTGCTTAGCTAATTTCAGTCAATCCTTGTGTAACCATTGTTGCATTGTGTCAAATATTTCTGTGACTTAGAATTGAAGTATAACTTGATTATGCCCCCTTCTTTATAATGAACTACACAAAAATTTAGGAATTTGAGCTAGGTGGTACTAATACTTAAGTTTATCTGATACTTGCAAATGATAATTCGATGGGCCACATGTCATTCCAAAACAAGACAGTACAACTGCATTCAGAACTCAGAAAACTTCATGTCTTAAGGGTTCAAAAAAAAAAAAAAAAAAAAAGCAAATAAATATCTGGAAAAAAATTACCCTTGGCTGTACACCAATGTCTGATGCTTTCTGCAGCATAACATGAACACTGATTAATCTGTGTACCTATGCTGTTGATTAAGGCTCTTTTCTAAAGATTGGTAGCCCCAAATGACTTTCTGTAGTGGAACAAGATTAATTCTTATCAGACATTATCAGGTCACGTATAGTAAATGTGACGGTGATGAGGCACTGGAAGAGAACAGGAGTATCATCTTTGTCATCAGTGTTGACAGCCCATCTATGTGCATTTTTACCTGATCTGAACTTAAAATCACCACATAGGTGACAGAAGATTTTACCTCAGTGATTTTTTTTGTATTCTGAAACAGTTACAATCCCTATTTTAGTGTGTTGGTTTTGGTTTTTGCTGCATCTTCATTTCATATTCATGAACTCGTATTAGCACTGGCCTTCACCTTATTCAGGGCTGAGCATTGGTAGCTTCAGGAAACTGGCCATGTAAAACTGGAGTTGTGTAGGAACCCTGGGTTCAGAGAATTTCAGTCTTTCAGTGCTGACAGGCAGTGATGCTGAAAAGCACACTGCATTTGACCTGAGGCCTTGGGAAAAGCTTCCCAAATTGTGTGATAACACTGAGGTTGTTGCTGTGTAATTGAAGTTTGTTGTATCACTAGGTGGAATATGTAGAGATGTAGAACATTTAGGTTTATGGGATATAGTTATATATATATATGTAACAAGATGAAGGATTTTGGGTGCAGGCTAGTTCTTCTTCCTTTCCTCCTTATTCTTCACAAATCTGGGTGGTCTGGTATTGGTTCCCGCAGTGTGGAACATGAATGATTAGTTACTGGATTATAAGTAAAAGTAAATTAGTTGGCATTCCATAATTGGATAGATTGGGCTTTAAAAGACCTTGAAAGGTAGAGCTCAGGGGCCATTTTCACCTTGTTAACTTAGAGGCACATTCTGTGCAGCTGTACTATAGATAAGAAATAATAAACATTTATTAATTTTCTCTGGTTTTGTATTTCAAGTTCTTTTACTCAGAGTTTGAATGGAGATGCAGGAGATTTAGAATTCTTGTTTGGACTTAGTTGTTTATTATCTCTTATCAGTAATACAGCTACACAATGTGTGCCTCTTAGTTGGCAGGGTGGAAAATGGCCGTGAGTTTTAACTTTTAAGGCTTTTTAAAGTCTAAACTAACCAATTATGAAATACCAATATGTTTTTACTTACAACCCAATTACTAACTTTTCACGTTCTGCAGTGTGGAACTTTTGACCCAATGACAGAGCACTCAGATTTGTTAAGAAGAAGGAGAAAGAAGAAGACATAAATCCACACCCCAAATCCTCCATACTGTAACTTATTATTACCTATACCCCCTAAACCTAATTTTCTACATTTCTACATATTTCACCCAGTGATATAACTTTTAATTACACAGCAAAAACCTCAGTGTTATCACACAGTTTAGGAAGCTTTTCCCACGGTTTTGGATCGAATACAGTGTACTTCTGAGGATCACTGCTTGCCATCACTGAAAGGCTGAAATTCTCAGAACCCAGGGTTCCAACAAACATTTGAGTCCAAAGATAAACTCTGTGTCTCCTGCATTTCAATCCGAACTCTGAGTAAAAGAACCAAGAGACTGAGGCAAAGAAAATGCCTCAAAGAAAGAAAATTTAATAGAGTTAAAACAATTTTTTTGATCTTAGAAGTGTAACTCCTGTAGAGCTTAATTTTGAAATAGAGTTTGCTGAGAAAGCAGGCAAAAAATTTGTCAAACCTGTAGGAGCCCTGCACAAAATTCAGCAATGATTTATATGAAAGTCTACTGTTACAATTACATTAGTCACAATTACTTAGTATAATATTGAAGACAGCTACCTTATTCTGGAAAACTACTTATAGAAAAATGGTACTAAAAGTACAATGGATGCCATCTGTGTCAATAACAGTATTTCTAATTTGGAATTACTGAAAACATGCCTTCCTTAAGAAAATCCTAAAATGTAGAATTCCTGTGCCTTATAACTCAAAGTCTGGGCTTTTATTTTCCAAAATTTTAGATATGCAACATGGGGCAATTATCCTGTGTGCCTTTTATCACTGACATTTGATTTTCCCCTTCATCTTTCAATGTGTGGCTTTGGAAAATTCAAAAATTTCAATATTTTTTTTCTAACCGCTGTACAAAAGAGAAGACCTAGGGAGCCCACCACCAGCCAGTAGTCTTGCATGAGTTAATGCCACCTGGGGGCTCAAACCCAGCAACTTTAGATTGTTACATCTTGAATATACTGGGTTTAATGTTACTTGCTCTTACAAGGCCACTTTTGATTTTTTACTGTTTAAAACTAGGTCAGGTCTGTAAGACAGAGATTGAAGTAGGAGTTAGGGTAAAATTGTACCAGTCTAAGCTTGTGAGGGAGAAACAATATACCAAGGAAATTCAAGTTCAAGGAAACTAAATCTTCCATAGCAGGTATTTTGCCTCAGCAGTCACCTCTGAAGAAATTCTCAGGGGTATGATGTTTACCTATGTGCTCCATGGGGAGAATCCCTTTAATCAGATAATTTATACTTCCATTCTCAGCTCTATGGCTTTCAGACCGCTAGCAGAGCAATGTGACTCTGTTCAAAAGACATTCTTGATTTCCAGGTATGTTTTACGGAAAATGATCCCTGAGGCTATGGAGAAATGCAAATTTTTTTCTAAAATGCCCTGAAATATTCTTTTTTTCTCCCTGGAGGTAATGTCTGATGTCCAGCACACAAGAATTCATACACTGCAGTGGTAAATATCACAACAATAACCTCTTGGCAAAACAACACAAGCAGAATTCCATCTTACAATTTACTAAATTCCCAGATGCCACCATGAAAACACACAGACCCAGAAAGTATAATTTGCATTTTAGTGCAGGTAAATAAAGTATAAAGTGTGACATTTATGAAGAAGCCATTGTGATGCAACATTTTGCTGTTCATAAAATCTTGCAAACTAAATTCCAGTGTCAGAATCTAGTAATTTTAATACATCAACTTTTCTGATAAGCAACATGAAAATTACCTTTCAAAGACTAGTAGCAAAACTATGAGAGCACTACTTATATAAAACAAAGGGACTGACCCAAGACACACTTAAATCAATGAGTGCCTTTTGATTAACTTGATCAAGTTTTTTGATCAGGCCTGTCCTGTCTGAAGCATAAATTGTTTTTGCTTCCATGTTAGTTCACAAAGTAGTGTTGTTAATTCACAAAAATTAGTTTTGTTCTATGACAAACTGCAATTTACCTAATACCGACGATTTTTATTCTACTTTTTCATATTTTTTGTTCTAGCAGATGCTTATATGTCTCTGTATATAAAACTGCTATTTTTTTTCTTTTATGTATATAGATTAAACCAAATAATAACTTCAAAGAATTTCCTAGTAGAAAATATGAATGATTTGCATCATTGTGAGTCTTGGATTTGAGATACATTCATGTTCTTATTATTGACATTAGAAAGGTTATTGGGCTCATAAAAGGTCAGGATAAATCAAAAGAAAGGTGGTTCAATGATCAAGTTTTGCATTGGAGATTTATGCTTCTATTAGTTCAATAACTTTGATTGCCATAGAGAAGAAACTAGGGCAATATTCAGGACATGATGTTCAGCCAAGAGTTTGGATACATGCCATCATAGCAGTGCATAATTTTAGTATACCTGCTACATCTCTGTGAAGTTGGTACAGACCAAAACTTATGTATACAACATATATGTGGGGGTTGGCCAAAAAATGTAATAAATAAAATCCCAAATCCAGGTCCCTTCTTCTTGTCTTTCTGACAGTAAGTGCTAGGTTTCAGTTCACAACAGAGGCTGAATGACTTTGTTGTACAGTTCACAGTTCTACAGTTCAGCTTACACCTCCCTTCTTTTGTTCACAGCATGACACATTTTTTATATCACAAATAAGATACTATGATAGGAACATATACAGGCAATCTGGCAAAATTTATAATAATAAATTTGTCTTTTAACTTCAAACTGAACAAATAAACATAGCTGGCATTTTTGCCTATATCTATCATACACGTAATGTAGGAAAATATATATGGAAGACAGAAGATACACAAGTTGTTGCCTAAATGAGACTTTAAGCAGGAGTTTCTAACCCAGCTGAGGACAATACAATGAATCTCAGCCAAAAACCTGATTGTCTAAAGAAATTTTTTACTGCTAGAGAATGTCATGGACTGCTTAGATAAAGGTCACATAGTTTTGTAAATTGCAATTGTTTTTCTAAACGCTTTGTAGTCTTTCTTGTTTTTCTTCTAACTGAAAAAGACTTCATGATGTCATAATGGAAGACAGTCTGCAAAACAGCCCAATAGAGAGTGTTAATGCTTTTAAAAAACAGGACTGCTGTCAATAAAATCTGAATCAACGTGGTTAGGTCATTGATAGGTAATATAATTCGAAGACAACTGCAAGTACGGAAGGTGAATATGAATCTGGTTTATTTTAAAGAGTAAATTTATTGATTTTTATATAGACAAAAAGTCATACAGTAGTAATAGTGCACAAGAACTATTCTGTAGTTTCCAAGAAAAAAATTGAGCAGAGCTGGGGTGGGGAAAAATTAAGATATTTTTCCTTAGATTGTAAAATATTCTGAGGCTTGTGAAATGTTGTTGGAATTCTAGGTTGTGGACATAACAAAAAGTGAGATCCTACTCAGGAACACTGAACATCCCATGATAAAAGTACCTTACCTGTTTACTTAGAGAATGCATTGTGTGGAGAGAAGATAATGGAAATTTTCCCTGTACTTTTCTAATTCTCCGCTGAATTCCACTTGGGATATGTTATGGTTTAACTCCAGTTTGGTCACTAAGCATCACACAGCCACTTGCTTCCCATCTGGTGAGATGGGGAAGAGAATCTTAAGAATAAAATTAGAAAACTCATAGGTTGGGATAAAGACAAGCAAACAACTAGAAGAGTGAAATTAAATGTGTCTATGTTCAGTATTATTTTGCCTATTTTCAAATTTAAAAAATCTATTTTGAATAATAATTTTGAAAAACAGTACTTTTTCTCTAGCTCTGTTTACTTTTTTATATTTTTCTGTCTTCCATTGCAGTCTCTCTCACATGCCACCAGAATATTTCTCTGTATAATGCATTTTGCTATTAAATACACATACCTATTTTCATTCTTTCTTAAGGGTGATTCATAATCTTTGTCAGAGATATCAGTGTGTAAGAATAGGCATTGACTCCTTCAATATTCCTGAGATCTACCTAAAACACTTCTTACTGAGCTCAGAATCTGGTGTGAATTATCACCTCCTTTTATCTATGATTCATATTCTTTTGTAATTTTGTATTGTACTCTCTGTGTGGAAATATTGGTTTATTGTATGGTTATGTGGAGATATACATGTGTATGATACTAATAAAATAGGACCATGAATAGATCTTTTACACTGTTAAATCTCTTAGTCTAGAAGGCCCTCTTGAACATCATTACAATAGGAGTATTTTAGGAGCCAGATAACCTATTCTATGTCATTCTAAAAAAAATGCTGAAATTCTTCAGGTGAAATAATATTCCAACAGAAAATGGAAACTGTCAGACATTTCAGGTGAAATGAAACTACTAATACATAAGCCTCAGTAGATAGTCAGAGACAACATGCTTCACCCTTTAGAATAAAGCTTTCCAAAACTATGGTTTTGATTAAGTTTCTAAAAACACTTAAAGGAAATAAATAAAAAGACTTGTCATCTACCAGTATGCATAGAATTCAAAATACCAAACACAGGACAAACTGAATTTGACATTAGAAAAAACTGACTGTGACAGCTGCAGCAGTTACATCTTGTGGAAGGATATGTGTGCTTGCAAAGACTTTACATCAGGTCCTGGTTGGGAGCTGGCATTTTCAAAGGTCATGAAGCTCCTTAGCATCATTCAATTACTGCACAAAGGGTACCACTGACAGTTTTAGCACTGTGGTTAAATTAACTGAGTATTATTCGAGACAATCAAACTTTTGACAGGAATGGTAGGATAATATCTGTATATCAACAAATACCTCAAATATAATACACATCTTCCCCCCCCCCCTTTAGTTTTCAATGACAAGGAAAATACAAGACAATTATTTAGTTGTCCTGTAGCTTGTGAAGATATCAAAGATATCAACACTCTTAGCCTGAAAATTGTACAAATAAAGATAAGGCAAAAACCTTTGATTTTACCCACTTTTGATTTTGTTCTTTATTTTAGGTTCTAAATGAACAGTCTGAATCATTAACATACTGTTCAAACTGTATTGTCATGGTTATACTGCTTAAAACAGAAAAAGACCAAAACTGTTCTGTTGTGTAGAAGTGCATCTGCTTTGTTGTGTCTTGACCTTCAAGCAGTTTAGATGAAACTGGAATCATAGAATCGTGAAGGCTGGAAGAGTTCTTTAGGACCAAGTTCAGCCGTTAACACTGCCAAGCCTACCACTAAATCATGTCTTTAAGTGCCACATCTACACTCCTTTTAAATACTCCCCAGGATGGTCACTCAATCACTTCTCTAGGGACCCAGTTTCAAGGTTTGACATCCCTTTTGGTGAAGGAATTTTTTCTAATATCCAATCTAAACCTCCCCTGGTGCAACTTAAGGCCATATTCCCTTGTCCTATTGCTTTTTACTCGGGAAAAGGAGACTGACTCCCACCTCACTACAACCTCTTCTCAGGTAGTTGTACACACCAGTAAGTTTCCCCCAAGTCTCCTTTTCTCCAGGCTTAACAACTTCAGCTCCCTCAGCTGCTTCCCTTAGGATTTGTGCTGGTGACATTTTTCCAGCGTTAATGATTCTATGATTTTATGCATCTTGTCTACCTGAAGGGCCTTTCCCAGGGACAGCAGGGTGTGATTCCAGTAGTGTAGCATACCTTCAGTCCCCCTAATACTCCTGAACCTACTCACCTCTTCTGGAGCTCTGTCACTAACCAGAGGAGTTCCTGTACCTGGGCACACCTCCCACAGGGGTGCTCACAGCTGCTGGCCTGTCCTGGTGTAAGAGCAGGGCACACCCTGCAGCTGGTCCTGGGGTGTACCCTGCATGTTCCCACTGGAGCTGACTGCAAAGTTGCATCAGTCGTGGAGTTGTAGAGCTCAGAGAGGCCGTGGCTTCTGCCAGGTGGTTACTGTTGCTCCTTGTTTGAGCTGGCAGAGCTTCAGCACCCTTTGTGTATGCTCTTCCATGGGAACTCCTATGGAAACTGCCCCACAACCCTGGTTGACATACCACACTGTGTCTGTCTGCCCTGGTCCCTAACGTTCCCAAGGCGCTTCTTTTAATGTGGGGATTGTCAATTTTGTTGCCCACCATTGCTCCTTGCCTCACCTACATCTTGTGAGCCACTATTGCACGAACCGTTGGCTCCTGATCAATCTCTCTACTCCCCTAAGGTTCCTCTGGTTCAGGAAATCCCCTTGTGCACCATGCTACATCACCCCACTGCAGATCATGCCAGCACCAGTGGCGGTCACTTCATCATTTTGTTCTTTATGATTGTTTACCTCTGTGTACATTCTAGCACCGTGCATTGAAGTGACATAGGGAGGCCTAGATAAATCTTTTAAAGTAGATGGTAAACATAACACCATAATGCAACACAGCTTCTGGATATTTACACAACCACATTTGCTTCCTGTAATTAAGTATGTACATGTGTTTCTAAGGTATATGCTTGCACACTTACAAGTCCCTATACAATACAAGCTATAATCAACACCTTGAAACTGAGGAGAGCAATTTGTCAGCTCTTCTGCACAGGGCACAAGTATAGTGATAATCCCCTGTCTTCGTAAATTTTCTCCTTATTTCTGATGTTTTTTATTTTCAGTAAAGATTTTTTTTTTTTATATGTGTTTCTAATGTTTTTAAAACTCCCTTATTAATTTCCATATAACAGTACAGAATCCAACTCCAAATATACTCACATATTCAGGGTAGGATAGAGCATTTTCATAGGGTTTGTGTTAATGAACCTAGCCATTACCACTACTTATCTAGATGTTTTTCAATATATTTTATATTCTTGAAAGCAAAAAGACATGCCATAGGACTGGACTCCCTGAAGTTAAAATAAATTGAAATTATATTACAGTAAAGCATCTCTGTCCATTATAAATTCCTTTCCTTTCAAATATTCTCTCCCAAATTCTCAATAAGTGTTGATGACTCAAATCTTCTCTTTTGTAGCAGTGGTTTCTATTCAGTTATAAATTCAGCATCCTGGTTTTTTATACCTCCTTTCCACATTTTGCCCTTCATATCCACATTTTAGATATCTGGAAATCACGAAAAGATGAATATGTGTCTAATCTCACTATTCACAGTTTAGGTTTTGCTGCACATCGAAATGTGTCAGCATCATTCATGAACAATGATCTGGGGCTGCTGAATAATCTGAGATTTTCATCAAGACCTTCATGAAGATAAAATATAGTGTCTTAGCATCTGCGTGAATTCTACTTTTTTTTGTGTTTAAACAGATTAAGGTTCATATTTATTAGGTGTCACAGACATCACCTTTGGCTTTCTGGAAGCTCCACCTTGAATTTGAGTCTTTTTATCATAGTTGATAAAGTAAACCTTGTTGATATGAGGCTATATTCTCTATAGAGATTCTGACGTTTCAGAATATCCTTACTGAGGATAAAATTTGTATGTTTTGCTAAGAAATCAAGACAGAAGTATGAAAAAAATGTAACTATTAAAACCATTAAACTATAGAAAATTATATCAAGGTACGTGAGCTAAAGCTTTACTCTAAAAATAAAGACTATGGACATGATTTTTGCTAAAACTTTCAGACTACTATTTGCATACTACTTCTCTCTTAGTCAATGAAAGTATGAAATGTAAGTTTTTACATTTACTTGAAACATGAGTCATTAGTAGCACTACAGCACTTTTTGAGTTATGGACTCTTTCACTGCTGTTATTATGCAACTTGATAGTGAAATAAATACAGACATTCCTTTTTTAAACTTTGTGCCAATTTAGTGTCATGCTGTGCCAAAGTATCCAAATCTCAATAGTTCCTGACCAGTGCAGGTGTGCATTAATGGACCAGGAAGCAGAACAATTTCTCATTCAGTAATATTTCTAAGCATAAGAAAGACCTACAGTATTTATGACAGAGAAAATTGTGAAGTCCCAGACAATGACCATTCAGATAAATTGCTTAGTTTCTTGCTAGATATCTTGTAATTATCCCCTGAAGCTCATCATATCCAGAAACTGAATATTCAGAGTTGAACATCAAGTATTTTCAAGGGGCCAGCTTGAATATGGCATTGGACATAGACAGATAAACAGTAAGAAAAATATTTTGAAGGAAAAGGTAAGTCTGAGGAAATAGACACACTACCATGTGTCTTACTGGTCCCAGAGTGAGGGAGGCAGGTACACTTGCAGTAGAGAGGTAAGTACAACATGTTTGGTCCAAAATGGCCTAGCTCTTGGAATTTGTGGTGTTCTGATACACCTTTCTGAAATGTGTTCTGTTCTGGAAGACAGAAGATATTACTGTGACAGGGTACACCATAGTAGCAGTGCAGGAACAAGAAATGCAGGAGCTGAAAGGCAATAAACTGTCCAGAAACAACAGTGCTAATGCAGTGTGCCAGGATAAGGTGCTTGTTATGCTCAAATAGTCAAATTTGATAGCCTTCTCCACCCCCCTTTCTAATAAATGTTGAGAATTTTAATAAATGGCAAGATCAGAGGAACTGGGTTTTGAACAGTAATGTTGCTGATAAGGTCAATTGGCAGTCAATCACAGTACACTGAGGCTCTTATGCACAAGTACTCAAAAGATAACACAAATTCATGTTCCATATTTCTTAACAGTGATCTCAAACACCAATGTATGTATATAATTCTAGACAATTTGCTCATACCAGTGTTAAATAGACTGATAAATACCTCATGTTTAATGAGAATCCTAGAGGTTCTGAGTTTGAAGAGATATGTCCATTCTTGATTCAATTGGCCATGATGTATTTTGATGAATCGTAAGTCTTAATTGTTGAAAACAAAGCAAATTTAGCTTAAGAATTTTGATTGTCCTGGGCACAGCATTGGGACTTCTGTTCTTATGACATGATTGATAAACTATATGTTATGCGAAAATTAAGAAAGTACAGCCAATTTAACTACACGTTCTGCACATGCTCAGGACTGTTAGGAAAATATGCTCAGTAGTTGTTTTCCAGAAAGTCTGAGAACCCACTCTGTTAGATATTTGGAAAAATGCCCAGTTACAGGAAAAAGACAATCCCATAAGACTGTCTTAAGGGATGTGGAGTTTAGTGATATACACGAAATCTCATTATATGGGAAAAGTAGCAATGCTAAGTGGCCAAGGACTCTAGAAGGACTTTTCAAGTGGTAGAGGATTGGGTCTGGTTGCTTAAAAGTGAAATTATTGGGAGTACCTAAAGAATTAAGGATTTTGTACTGATTATCAGACATCTTCATAGCATGATTTTCTAATAAAATCTAGCTTAAAGGAGAAAAAACATATGTAGGGACAAAAAAAATCCCATTTTAGATTTCAAAGATATTTTACTGGATGTTGCCATAAACAGTGTCACAATTCTATTGTCTTTGTATTGCAGGATTTTGGTAGTGGTGGGGTTACAGGGGTGGCTTCTGTGACAAGTTTCTAGAAATTTCCACCGTGTTTGATGGGGCCAATGTCAGCCAGCTCCAAGACAGACCTGCTGGCCAAAGCTGAGCCCATCAGCAATAGTGCCTCTGTTAATGCCTCTGGGATAAAATAAATACGAAGAGGAGAAATTGCAGCCAGAGAAAAGAGTGTGAAGAGTCATCTCCCAGAGGAGGAAGGAACATGAGACACAACATTTGACAAACTGACCACAATTCCCATTCCTTGGCCCCTGCACCACTGAGGGGAAGAGGTAGAGAATTTAGGGCCTAAGGTTATCTCAAGAAGAAGGGAGAGGTGAGCGGAAGGTGTTTTAAGATTTTATTTTATCTCTCACTGTCCTGCCTTTGTTTGACTTATAATAAATTAAACAGATTTCCCTAAGTCAAGTCTGTTTTGGCTGTCATGATAATTGGGAGTGATTGCTCCCTGTCCTAATCTTGACCCATGAGCCTTTTGTTACATTTTCTCTACCCTGTCAAGCTGAAGAGAGGAGTGATAGAGTGGCTTTCGTGGGTACCTGGCATCCAGCCAGAGTCAACCCACCTGTCCTAATTTCCACTGGGATAGAGTTAATTTTTGTCCTTGTAGCTCATACAGTGCTTTTTTGCATTTAGTATGTATTACCGCAGGCCTGGTTCCTACGGTATATCACCGTGTCCCACAGCCATAGGGAGGAGGAGGAGAGAAGATCCAGCAGGCAGGAATTGTGCAGCAAGATTGATTTATTTAATTATTTTACAAACTCTTTTATAGACTTTTTTCTTCATAGTCTAATTGGACAAGGGATCAGCCACCCCTTGGGGGTGATTGGCTAAAATCCTAAAACATCCATTGTCAATATATTTTTCTACTATACCATAAACAAGACTTTCCAAGGTTGCAGGTGGCTTGGTTGTTTACATTCCCTGCTACCTCTTCTGTGAGAGAGAAGAGTCTCTCACGGACTTAGAAAATAGCAAGAAAATCCTTGCTAGCAGCATTTTTGTATCTACAAGTATGAGATAAATGTTGATAACACACTGACATTTTGCTTGTTGCTAAGTAGTGCTTACCCCAAGTCAAGAACTTTTAACTTCCCCATGGTCTGCCACAGCAGAAGAAGGTGAGGGAAGCATAAGTGGGACAGCAGACCTGAACTGGCCAAAGGGATATTCCATACCATAGAATTTCATGCCCAGTATATGAACTGGTGCAATTTGACTGGAAGAGCCAGCTGCTGCCTGGGGATTGGCTTAGTATCAGTCAGTGGGTGGTGGGCAACTTTAAGTGTGCATCTTTTGTTTTTCTTTGATTTTCTTTTTTTTTTTTTAATTACTACTAGTAATTGGTGTAGTAGTATAATTATTATTATTGTTGCTTTTATTGTTATTGTTATTATTATATTTTGCTTTGTTTGGATTATTAAGTTCTTCCTATCTCGACCCACAAGTTTGTTGGTTTTTTCGTGATTTGCCTCTCCATCTCACCAGCAGGTGACTGCATGGGGTTAGACCAGGATACCAGCACACCATCTAAATGACAGAAAAGGCATTAGCTTTCAGTACATCTCAGCTCACCACATATCCTCAGAGAATCAGCTGGCCACAAAGGTATTGATAATAACTTAGAAAACAGCTATAACCTTGAGATCACTGAGAAGAGTGGTTAGTCTAAACAATATGAAAATTGAAAAGGTACACAGTACTTACCATCAGTTGTGGACAAGTATGAATCAGGTCTCAGTTGAAAAAAACAACAGATGCTTTCATTTTTGGTGATTTTTTTCTCTATAATTTGAAATTGTTACTTTGAAAACTTATTCAGTGTCAAAATAGTGGGTATGATGTTTTTCTTACCATGAAATAACCAGACAAAATATTCTTCATTAAAAAACAGGCGCTGCTAACAGTGGGCCTATTAGTAAAGAGACATTTAATAAACATTTTTAAGGACTAAGCATGAAATCAGTGGTTCTGAGAAATTCTCATGTTGCTTTCTGAAGTCCTAGAAATGGTACCACTCCAGCCTTGATCCCAGGATGCAGAGAATTATTGCAAAGGATTCCACATATGGTGGTTGGGGAGCAAAAGTATTAGAGTGCCTCACAGTAGTTTTCTCCCCCATTGGGATAATGTTTTGGGGTTGCTTTTGTTGTTTACATCTTCTGGAGGGAAAATCATTAAATATAACTTAACTTATCATTGTTAACAATATTTATTCTCCCTCCCTTCAAATGGGTAATCTGAAAAAAAAACCCAGAAAACTGCTGCAGTATGTAACAAAATAAAATCCCTATAATCTTTTTTTTTTTTCTTAGTGCTTTTATAATATATGCAGTCAGTAAAGGGGAAAAAAAATCCAGAAATGACTGACACCAAACATAACTCAATGTTCAATCAGTGACGTACCATGCATATTGTGTTAACATAGATTGTAATTACTTTCTCACCAAATGGTGTGCCAGATCTTTTCACTGAAGAATGTATGCAAGTGATGTGCCATCATTCCATCACTGCCAGTTTAACAGGCGTCTCTTTGGAGAGAAGAAGAAAAGTGAAGGTTTTCAACTCATTTCTTTGAACTTGCACATTCAGTATTGAACAGCTATGTTTACTAGGGAACACAGAGGCTTTTATTAAAATGCTGTATCGAATTAACATCTAAAATTGTGGTGAACAAGAAGGAAAAAGAAGAGCTCTGAACCCTAAGGACCTCTGACAGTACTGGGACATGAAATTCCATTCACTAGGAACACAGAAGAAAGAAAAACACAGATGGGATGAGCTTATTAGGTCTCTACTCATCCTTTTATTTAAAAATAAAAGCATAATTAACATTTTGTCTCAAATCAGCGTTGCGGATCCTTTTTTTTCTGGAATGTCTCCTCAGAGGAGTATAATATTTTCCTTGTATGTTTTTTCTTGTGAAACAATCATCTGAAACCTGTGAAGATAAAATGCTCTTTTTTGTGATCCTAGAGCTGACACAGCATTGGTGTGTACTACTGCACATGAAACATGTCGTGTCCACAGTGTGTAGATTGACTTGTATGAGAAATCTGACACTGCAGCATGACAGGGCAGTAAGGGAGCGAGAACAAACAGCAAATACAGACAAAATGCTGAGTATAACATGTTAAGCCATGTTTGACATGCTATAGGCTAGCAGAGAACAAAATCAAGTGAGCTTGGAGACAAAGCAGGAGCAAGCTGTAAAACAATTTCACTTTGACAGTTTTTGAACAGCTACAAAACCACTCTCAGTTCTGGTGCCTCTCACTAGGACTGTGGGATGGATGTCAGTTTTCTGTAAATTTGTGGGCTGAAGGGAAGGATCTGGGAAGGAAGGGAGTGTCACAGATGAAATGGATACATAAATAAATTAACTTCACACTGAAAATAGGTTTCATTTTACATGAAATAAGGCTTGGGCATTTTGTTTCAGGCACTTTCAGAAGGAAAGCCAATGGAAATACGGGGTCTAGACTTCATTTGTGCTAGACCAATTTTAGGCTTTTATCTAGTATTTTGGTATCAACTGTAGAAGACATCTTTTAAATCCATTCTCTGTCTGAATCCTACAAAGGATTAAATCAGAATGCTTTAGGATATTTTGGAACAGAAAAGGCTCTCCTTTTAATTTTTCAAAACTGATGGAATGCTTAACTATCACTCTAAGGACATGCAACTCAGATGTCCAGTTAGGCCTATTTTGGAAAGCAGATTTTTTTCCTAAAAATAATCTTATTTCCTCTCATCTAGATTGTAATTCCTATCTCCAACTAGTTCTGAAAGAGAGGATTCAATATCAAGTCTTGAACTACAGAGATATGTGAGATGCTTGACTTTCAAAAAATACACTTCTGCAGGGGTTTTTTAAGAAATCTGAAAGTTTTGTTTGAGCCTCTCTTTTTAAATGCACAAGGAAAATCTTTGTGAAAAATATCTGCTGTTTTCCTTTTTAGAGCATGGTGCTAATAATGCCAGGGTCATGGATTTGATCCCTGTATGGGCCATTCACTTAAGAGTTGGACTCGACAATCCTTCTGTGTCCCTTCCAACTCAAAATATTCCGTCATTTTTGTGATTTGTTTTCAATGACAAGACCAGGATACATTATAGGAAAAATAAATGTGATTAAGAATGCTTTATGAAGTACAAAGTCAGGAGAGACTAGTTTCACTTCCTACAAGTGATCACAAGATACTTCTAACTAGTATTTCTCAACATAATTGTTTCATGATGCTATTCTTTCTCATAAAAAAAGTAAAAAATTTCAAGTAGGAAACCATACATTTTCCATTTAAATATTGCAAAGGTAACTTCAGCATACTCATACATAGCATTTTGAAGCTTAATAGTTTCAAGCAATGTAATGCCTGAAGAGTTTCCATGCTTTTTTCACTTTTCTGCATTAATTGAAATTAAAAATGATGATATTTACAAACACCTCCCTGTCACAGGTTTCTTCTCTAGGCACACAGCATTTTTGAGTATTTGACCCATAACTATTACTTCAGAATGAGGACTACTCTCTCTCTCTCTCTTTGCACGTTTTTTTTTTTGTTGTTTGTTTTGTTTTTTTTTTTTTTTTTAAAGATAGAATTCTATGCTGAAAGAATGCCACAAGGAATAAAAACTTAAAATCTCATCAACAGTGAGCTGTCACAAGAGCAACAGATAAACAGACATTTGTTGCTTTGGAAAACAACATCGATGAATGAAAATACAAACATAAATTAAGAAAAAAATCATATGCAATTATAAATCAATACCTTGAGGCTCTATATTTCAGGAAACAAAAAGATGTTTTAATCACAAAAAAACCCCAGCCCAATCTCCCAGCCTCACTAATATACATCTGTAGGAAAAAGAATGAATCCAAATTTGGAATAAAAAGAAACACCAAAAGCGGGCAAAAGCTTTTAGATATTATTAACACTTACTTTGAGTAAAGGATTTTTTTAAATTTTTCCAAACAAAATAGGTCTCCATTGTTTGGGATAACCAATACAGTGCTTTTTATTTTCTCTGTTATTTTTAGCAAAAATAATTTTAAACTGATTAACTTTATTTCTCATTAGTCTCTAATTGATTTTTTTACATTTTCTTTTTAAAATTAACTGTATTGTTCTGTTTATATCCTTTAAGGAAAATCTGACACTGAAACTGAAGTGGTGTAATTAAATATATGTGAACCATACATGAGTGAAGAAGAAAAAACAAATAATCGTTTACTCCACAATTTTGTCTGTTATTTATATAAGTGAAATTAAAGAATCAAATTAGCAACTAGATCAATCTAGGTCTTCGAGAGTAGGTTCATTTATCCAAGAAGAACTTAGTACCCACTCAATAAAACTAAAAAAAACAACATGAAAATTTCCCAGAGAAATATGAAAACTACAGTGGACACCTAAGAGTAACAATCTGAAAAATAATAGAATAAACTTCTAATTCAGCCTAGAAGTTTGTCTACAACACTTAAAATATATGTCCTGAATGATTCAGTGTAAACATTTATAAATTAAATTGAGGTTTAATTTTTCTTTTTAGTTCTCTAATTTGTCTTGATGCTCAGACTTCCAGTCTCTATCAGCCTTTTTTATGTTTTTGTTTGTTTGGGTTGTGCTCTTTTTTGTTTGGACCTTTTTTTAAAATATGTTGGTTGGGTTGACGTTTTTTGTGGCAAGAAGTTTTTAAGATTTCTAACCTTGTGGTAATTGATAAAATTTGTGTGCAAAATTCATATGCACTTATATGTAAATGCATTTAAATGCAAATTAATATTATATGTAAAACCTTAAGAATTGGGAAGCCTGAGTAATTTTTCTCTATGTACTTTGTATCAATAAAACAGGTTCTCTAATACTGGGGGTGATCTTAGGGATTTTGTCTTCTATAATATTAATTACATAAACCTTCCTGAATTTTATATTCCTCCACAGATTCTTTGTGCTTTATTCTATCTTTTTTCCCTCTGCTCAAGTTTGTCATTTATACTGGACTTTTAACTTTAGTTTTAAGTCTATTTAGAGGTTTTAATAGTACATCATTACTTTAGTAGTAAATAAACTGAGGCTGTCGTCTCTGGAAATCTTTTAAGATTTGAAGCATTTCCAACACCAGTTTTTCATAAAAAGGCAATCTCAATTCAAAAACAAGACTACAGATACATTGATACAGATACAGATTTCATTGATTTTACATGAGATATTGTCAGGGCTGATGATAAGTGTCTGTGCTACTTTAAGTAGTCCTAATGAAAGAAAAGAGTCTAGATTCACGTGTCCTCCAGGCAGGAACGAAGCCAGTATTCCTGCTATTTTTAGGTTTCTTTTTTTTTAACATGGATTTAATGTTGGTGAAAAATTATGGATTAGAAATTCTAAACAGTACAGACGCAATGACTATAATAATGGCAGTAATGCCATAAATAGTCTTTTAGACTTTGCTGTGTATCAACCAGTTTATGTGATAATTGCTCTGCTCGTAAGAGGTGGAGATTATTCTTCCCTTTTGCCAATGAAGAGTTGTTGAACAGACAGACTGAAACTGCTTCCTTGGTTTCACAGGAGAAAGCAGTAGAAAACTCAAGGACGGAACTTGTACCTGGATTTAGAATCCAATTGGGATGGAGATGACAAAACCTTCTTGGTATCCTGAGACTTTATTTAGGCAGCTGAGCGCATATTGTTCCTACATAACCAGTGCTGGGCTAATTTATGGAGAGATAGCTTGCTGCATTGACACAAAGTACACCTCCCGCAACCAAAGAGAAGGATCATCTTCATAGAATCAGTGCTAAAAAATAACAATGGATGTCGATCAAAGTTCAATAATGATTATTGAAACAAATATTCACTAATGACAAAAAATCCACAAAAATTCAAAGACTGTGTAATCAGGACTTGATGATCTATGAGAAGAGAAATCACAGTAATGCCCACTGCTGAGACTCATGCCAGTGAAGCTCTTGATTTTGTTTTTGAGGTACAAGTGATGTTCTCAAAGACAAAGTAAAGAAGCTGAAGACATATTCCCTCTACTTACCATTGAAATTGACTAAATCTAGTAGATCTTTTGAAAAATCTGAGCCACTGATTTCTTTTTTTCAGCATCATCCATTTGAATGTCCTTTTATAGCAACCTTTTATTTCCATTGTGTAATCTTAAACCCAGTAAATACATCATACAAATATATATATCATACTGTCATGTTTGTCTGTTGTATCATGCTGAATTGGTTGTCACACTTCAACAAATAGAAAATCCAGCAACCTTAAATTCATTCAGAAGATTATTATGGCATAATTCATTAAATTATTTGACAAACATTATCCAACCAGGCCTTACTATAAGCAACACTTATTGCTAGAGTCCTAATTATTTCAAAGGTATAAAAAGATGAGTTTCCCATAGAAACATGGGAACAATTACACAGGTGTCATATAATGAAACATCTGTGTTGGAGTTTAGGACTTTTTTAGATTCAGGAGCAAAGAAAATGCTTCCCAATTATGGGTAAAAACGATTCATCTTCCTACTAATTTGGCACAAATGGAAAGGTTAGGCTTTTAATTGCTTCAAAGAAGAAATTGGACTAATACAGTAAGAACAAAAGAGCAGGTCCTCAGAGTGCTGTCGTAAAGAGCAATGCAGTCTCTAATTTTGTATTAAGCAAAAGTAATCAAAGGACATTTATAAAGAAATAAACATAGCTGTGAGCAATCTGTTTCCACTCAGTGTGCTTAGACCTTAAACCTCAATCCACTGAAACTGGTTTTATGTGATAAGTATTTTAGAGCAAACACACAGCAGGTGCTTGCCATTGAAGTTTGAAGTTGACTTTTACGCTTCCTCCCAAAGGAGCAGCAGATGGTGGTTCTGCTCTCTTTAGGTTCTTGGGAGGTAAGAAAGAAAGCAAACACAAGAAATGTGCTTCATTTTCAGGTGTCCTGCACAAGGGCTCACCTTGCATGTGCTAACCTTTTCAAGTATTGCTCGTGCAAGTTCCATTTGAAGTGTTACTGAGGAGCAGGCAGAAGCTGTGGCCTTTGCTGCTTGTGTACAGACCCAGCTTCATGAAGGACTCTTCTCCAGGAGCCCAGGCACCAGCATAGCTCCTCACTGATTATTTTTCTTCAGCTCACTTTCAAACTTTTTATTCATTCTACCATTTATCTTATCCCTTTCTAGAACAAAGTGCCCCAAAATCAGAGTGGAGATATCCTTCTGTGCCTTGTTATGCTGCTTGCTATGTAAAATCAGTAATGCTGGGCAGAAAGATATTTCAAATTATCAGCCATTTTCTGGGGTAGATAACACTGATATAATTTTCAAAATCTAGAAGCATTCCTAAACTTTAAGGCTGAGAACTTTAACATATTAAAACATTAGTATAAAGTAGCTTTATAAAATAAAAAATAGAAAATAATAAAATTTTCAATCAGGGCTTTTCATTTTCAGAAGAAATTTGAATTTTCTACCAATTTGCTTTTAGTAGGAAGTGATTATTTTCTTGGAAAGCTCTTGAGGTGTTTGTAAAAGAATTTTTTGGGTGAGAAATAGTTTAATTTTTTTACTCTTCAGATACATATATTCTGTCACATTGACTGACAGAAGAGCTAAACAAAGCAATACTTTTGAGTATGTGTCTTAACACGAAAGGACTACTGGTGTAAGTTTTAGCTGTTTCAAGGGTGCAAATGATGGGTAAAACTCTAAATTCTATTTGACATTCAATGAAGAGACAGGTTAACACTCAGAAAGTCATGGACAGGATACAGAAATCGTCCTAGATTACATAGGAAGATAAATGAGGTGTTGCATTGGAATCACTTCCAGGTTTTCCTGTTCTCATTCTTGAAAAGTATTACAGCAACCACATCACGTGTCTCCTGGTCTCATGCAGGTGGAAGATCTATTGCTGATTCTATGCAGTATTGCAATACAGAAAATAAAATCTCAGATTATGTGCTCTGATGAAGAGCAGGCACTGTCCCTTAATTATGCCATTTTCTTTTTTATTCCCACATACTACAAGAAAAAAAAGAAAATTAAAATATTTTTCAGTGTCATTTAGCAGGTTTTTATGGCCCTATGTATACAGAGCATTTCATGTGTCATTTGTGGGGGTTGGTGATTGATACCCAGATACAGAATTGGCTGCCTTTGGTCTGCACTTGACATATTTAAAAACTTCAGGCTTCCCAGTCTTCCCCATATGTTCCCTTTATATACTGAAAACTAAGGAAAAGGAGGGAGATGTATGAGAGAAACAAGTTGCTTGGTAAAGCAGAAGTTTGTTCCTTGGTTTATGTTTTATGTTTACCGACTCTTTGGTAAGAGTTGCACAGCCACGTGAATAAAATACTTCTTCAGAAAGCTAATAATTGTATGTGTGCAGTTTCATTTCTTGTTTTTTATGGTGGTCTTTGCTCTAAGATTCAACCTATTTGATTCCTTATTGGTAAGGTGGATGACTAGTTTGCTAGAGATCAAGGCAGGTGCTTACCAGTGGCTACGAAGACTTTAATACTCTCTTAATCTGACCCAGTGGTATGGCAAAGTTGTGTAGAGTTTCTGTACCTTAGTTCCCCAGCTATAAAATAGAAATATTATCACAGCTTTAGAGTGGTGATGTGGAAGACAATCATGTTAAAATCTGTGAGGTATTTAGTCATTATAGTGATGATGGTTCAGAAATATATTAAAAAAATTAGAAAAATGGATTTTTCCCCTCGCAATGAAATTTCATTTCTCTTTTGTGACTTTTGTTTTCTAATTTGAAAATAATTGAGGTAAAAGTATATGTTTATTCTCTTCTTGAAAAGTTGGCAGTATTCTGAGACGTGTGCGAGCGTGTTTACAGGCTGACAAAAAAAGGAGGATCACCAAAGGTTAACATCAGGTTATATGAATTTAAATAGAACAATACCATATTACCTGTTCAACATGTACTGAGGTATTCTAATGGCATGATGTTGCTTCCCAGTAACATTAACCCCATAAGAATATTCCAAGTATTTTTATATTAGGAGAAATTTTAAGTGATTCCTTAAGAAGCTGACTGTACAAATAACAGTCCTAACTTACTTTATTAGAGTTCATCCTATTCAGTGTAATATATTTTATATCAAAGTTACTCTTAGTTGGAAAGATAGATAATACCCTTCAATTAATGTCTTCCTAATATAGCAAGATGGGTATAGTATAACATGCTTTACAAGATATTTATCTTCAGGAGGTGCCTAGTCTGCCTTCTGTGAAAAAGAATTAATAATGTGACATAAAGCAGATAATTGACTTGCCTTAGATAAAGTATATGTTCATATGTTGTCATGAGGTTATGGGAAATTATGCCTTGATGATTGTTTAATAAAAAATAAAACACCTTAAATTTGGAAGAGCTAGGAGAAAGAAATGCAAGAGGAGCTCAAGGGCTTGAGTGTAGGTGGAATGAAAGAAAGGATTGGCAACAAAGAATGATTGATGAAATACGTTTCATGCATTTCTACATGAAGCTTCTTTCTTCAATGCTTTTTGATACTTCTGTACTGAAGTGTTCTTCACTTCTTATATCCACCTTTGAGGATCATAGTGGTCCTAGAAAGAGGAGAAGTGATACATTTTATTGAGCAGCATGAACAGCTGCATCTAGCGAGCCAGATATCTCTAGATTGGAACTCTAAACCAGGTGAGGGTTGCATGTTAAAGGCAGATGTCCTAAGGGGAGTACTGGTGTGGAGGTTTCATAAGCAGTTGGATGTACCTGGGGCTGGGTGAAAGCCATCTCAGTTGTCTTGTAGCTGACAGCTTTTCACTTGTAAAAAAGGTATTGAGTCCCTTTTGAAAAAACTTTTCGGATTTCTTTTTGTTTTGGTTTTTTTTTTTTGCCACAGTAGAATACAGGCCAGAAGGCCGAGGAAAAACATGTCTGTCACGGAAATATTTAGTTCCTCTTCTTTTGTTCTGAAATCCATCTCTAAGTGGCTATTGTCTCCTCTCTTGCTGTTGTCAAAGGCTGTAGTGCTTGGCCTCTTCTATCAAGCAACTGTACTGAAAAACAGAGAGAATTATCAATTCTGCTTTTTGTTACTTCTATCAAGTTCATACTGCTTGTATGCCTCTGTATTTTGTAAATATTTGTTTTTTCAGCACTGTTGTCCCAAGGCCAGTTTGTTCTCGGTTCTGTAGAAAATCTTAATGTGTCACACTTAACAAATAGATCTTCTGAAAATAGTAACCAATCTGAAGTTTTGCATGAATCAATATACTTCACTAGCTGAGCATAACTTGTGACTTAGTGATTTTTTTTTTTTCCCATTTATTTTCATATCATGAGAGAATAATATTGAAAAATTTTGGTCTAAACACTTGGTGTCATAGAGGTGATGTCAAGAAACATGTTAAAGTTCATGCTTATTATGATAATCCTAAATAGGTGTTGTAATAACAGCAAAAAGGTGTTTATATAATCTAAAAAGCTTATTTTTGTAATGAACCAGTACGCTATATTTTAGATACTAGTTTTGCTGGGGATTTTAAGGCATAACTATTTTTCTGGCAGCTTGTAACTGTGGGAGGTCTTTTTCTGGGGGGAGCAGCCAATTGTACACGGCTGATGAAAAATCCAAAAATCTATAACAAATTGTGTTACGATTTTTTCATTTTATAAGTAAATAGATTTTATAGGGGACTGTAATTTTTGCCTTACATGCAAACAACCTCGTTGTAAATGTTTAATTTTAATTCAGCCATGAAAGCTCGAATGACTATGTAAATTTCTTAGAGTCAGAAGTTGGAAGCACTAATTACTGGCCTTTGTGCTTACAACTGACTTCAGAATTGTTCAATTCATTATGCTGCTTTCACAATAAATCCCATTAGCAAAGAAGCTTGTCATTCAAACTGACATCGTGCATTTCATCCTGATTAAGACAAAGAGTCAAGAAAGCTGACCCAGCAATGAATCTCTGACACTCTCCATGTTTAAAGGGCCTCGCAGTCCTCTGATGGTAAAATCATCTGTAGTTTAAGACAGTGATTATGTAAGATTTCACGTATCTTAATTCCCCTTGGTTTCTACAGAATTCCAGATTTACAGTACTGACTACTTATAAAAAGTTGGTGATTGATCAAAATAACTACAGTGTTCATTCATTCTGTGTACAATCTTACAGAATGCAACTTGCCTGCTGCTAGAAAGTCAGTGCCTTTTGCTAACTAAAGTAACTGGCACCTTTTCCTCCATCTTTCACAGCATCAGAGTTCCATTACTAGAGAGAGGCCATGGTATTGGTGATTTTCCCCTATCATAAACAATATCTGAATATGTGAAACAATAGCAATGCTTATTATTTAATTGATTTCTACATCCAGCCCCCAACCCCAACTTCTAAATGGCTGATAAATTAAGATATATTACATCTTTAAGGCTCTTTCCTTCTACTGGCCCCTGACTCCTTCAATGAAATTGCCTCAAACACCTTTGATATTACTTCTGCATACTTGGGAAAAAAGAAATCTGACAAATGGAAAAGTCCCTATAAAAATTAAAAGAAAATTAAAACCCCCAAAAAATGAGTAAAACAAAATATCTGGATTAATAATTTTTAATGACTACTTCTCTTGCACTAAATTTGAAGAATAATCTACATATCAAGTGGCTTGAAAGTAAACAGGGTATAATAAAATATCAAGATAGATTTAAAGAAAAAATCTTTAGTATTGGGTTTTGACAGATTTTTTAAATTATTTTGAAGTTCTATAATAGATTCTAAACATGTTTTAAAGATTTTCTCTGAAAACATAAGGACTGGACACTTAGTGTAGTTTTAAATGAGCCTCACATGTAAACACTGTTTCAGTGAGCTGTTTTTAAGAAGAAGACCAAATATTTTAAGACCTACAGTACAATTATTAGAATTGTTGTTATTGTAACTGGGTCCAAATGTGCCACTCAGGTGCTGTCAAATATGCAGCAAGTATAGAGTGTGCATTAAATCAGCCATGACAATACACAATGCACTTCAGTGTTAAAGAATGAGAGGTGTTTTCTGCAACTGAATGTAACATTGTTTGAAAATAATTGTTACTGCATAGAAGAGTTTCATCCCTACTCTCCCCCTCCCTAGTTCCTTTCTACTCTCCCCACTTGAGACCTGTGATAGATGTAAAGAAGCAGCATATTTACTTTTCTTACTTTCAATTTAAATAGCACTACAAGAATTAAGAAGGGGGAAAAAAACCCCCCACAACATAGTGATGGTTTTCTGAGACACAGGGTAGAATAATAAATTGTGTTGCAGAAATCAGTCATTGTCTTATGACAGTAAGAGACATCACTCTTTCTTCTTTCAATAAACTTAGCAAGCCCAATGTCCTGAAACTTCTATTTGAGTTAAATTTTTGACTCTGTGCCAAACATTTTCCTTTTAATTCCAGCATTATCAGCTTACTAGCTAAATATGATCACAAACAGAAAAATTACCATCTGTGGTAATGTCATTCATAATAAAGATATTGTCAGAAAGGAAGTGGAAAGATTCACTCGCTCTCATGATAATCCAACACCATGGGAACTAAGTCACATACCATAACGTATTCAGTTTGTTTGGTGAGGAAATAAAATTTTCTCTCTCTTTTTTTTCTTTTTCTTTTTTTTAATTTTATTTTTCATTTTCACCCTCCATTTTGTTTGATAAACCTCCCCAACAAAAACAAACAAACTAACAGACAATGAAACAATCAAAACCCCACAACTCCCTCCCCCAAAAATACAAATGCCCAAATCCATAACTCCAAAATATCTTTAAAACTGTGCTGATGTGGGGCTGGGATTTTTTTGGGGTTCTTTTTCCCATGTCTGTTTTACAAGGAGGAATAAATATATGTATATCAAGTTGTGGATATGTTTTTCAGAATCAAATTTCTGGGGTTTTTAGTTAGTTGTATTCCCTTGTCCTTCACATAACTTAGAGGAATCTGTAGTTCTTGCAAGACACTTTTCACATAGCACAGAGAATTGAACCACTTCATTTATTCATTATCCTGTTCACCCACTTTAGTCAGACATCTATGCAGCCATTCTGTATCTAAAACCACAGTTTATGCACCACTGACTATTGCTGTGAGTTTGTGGCCACTGGTTTGTATAATTTGAGGTCACACTTCATGGTCCTTCAATTTCCCCTCTGAAGTTGCTCCTGTGGTTGGGTGGCCTGTGGCTCTCAGTGGGTAGGATGTGTTGCTCTGCGACACATCTGCTACTCCACTTTCTGCACACTTGATTCGTATTCAGACCTTGTGAAACAAGCTGACGGTTCATCCTCAAGGAGCAGCTGCAAAAGTATTCAGTTCAAAGGATACTGTTAAAAACAACTGCAATTCCTCTTCAGTCTTGTTAGAGCTGCTCTCTTTTTTACTCC
Organism: Corvus kubaryi; assembly: GCF_017639235.1. Taxonomy (NCBI): domain Eukaryota; kingdom Metazoa; phylum Chordata; class Aves; order Passeriformes; family Corvidae; genus Corvus; species Corvus kubaryi. Next base: position 2,902,260 of record NW_024582056.1, on the reverse strand, counting down.
AGTTCAAGCTAAGTCATATGAAGAGTTACCAGCCGTGCAGCATTGATTTGAACTGTAATAATGTGCTTGAAGATTCACTTCCAGAACTAAGATGAAAGCCGAGTATTTTTGCCACTTTCAATGGCAGCAGTTATTGTGGTTGTCCACAGGCTAAAGGTGAAAGGTTCAGTTCTCTTTTTTCCTCCAAATCCCTTTCAAAACTTTTATGTCAGTTGTGCAGAATCATGGTGTCCTTTCTTCCTTCCCGTTAGAAATACTAAGCAATTCCTGCATGCTTATGTGTGTGTTCAAACTATGACATACCTCAGGAAAGCAGCTAACTTATAAACTAGGACTAAATGTAGCATTACTTTTACAGTAAAGTCATTAGTTATAGGTGAATTACACCACGAGTTCTGTTTACATATTTAAACATTGGTTGAAAAGGTCATTTCAATGCAACATATGTTTCTTTTTTGCTTTGCCCTAATCCTCATTATTTCAAGTATCACTCACTGTTCCAGAAAGAATGGCTAAGTACATTTCAGTTGGTAGCTCTAAAAAATATACTCTTCTTGAACATAAGTGACTGCTTGCTTACAAATAGACTATTTCTAGGTCTCTGGGCTGGAAAGTCCCACTGTACTCCCAAGACACAGCTCCAGCTATGAATATTGCTCTTGCAAGATTGAAATTCCCCTTGTCCTCACAGCAAATGGTGTTGTGCCTTTACATGAAGGATGCCAGACTGTATTTTTGTTTGATATTGATCACATGAAGGTGCTATAGATGTTGCATAGTAGTACATGGTCAAGCATTCCTATGTGGTAGGTAACAGCATGCCCTTCTAAACACAGGGTGTACCCTGGCTTTTCCCTTTGTGCATACAATCTAATTCACATTGGGTCTTACCTTTGTGTTTCTGAGGGTAGATAGTATGGAATTTAACATAAATCTTGGCCTCAAGGTCACTTACACTCTGCCGTGTATATTCACTCAGTAGGTACTGCAACTCAGGTTTTGCAATAGTCAGGATTTTGATCAGTTGCATATGTGCTGTGTTCCATTTTCTGGAAATGCCTCTATCAATAGACGAAGTGGTACTGCTTTATTTTAAGCAATTAGTTCTATTTAGGCTCTGTTATGATCGCACTCCGACAGTGCTGAATCAATATATTTTGATAGCTCGGAATTTAATGCTTTGGAATTCCATGAGAAATTCCATGAGAAATTCTTCAGCATCAATGCTTAGTTATGATTCAAGAAAAGTAAAAACAAAACAAAAGCCTAGTCTTTCTGAGAAATGAAAATTCAATTTTCAGAGCAGCTCTAATAAGCAGTGGTATTAGTTTATGCAAAAGATATAGTCCTTCTTGAAGAACAGTATTTTTCCATACTTTAAAATTTGCTTGCTTAGTTTGTTTAATACAGCCTCTCTTTTACAAGGGAACTTGATATCTCTGTTCTTCCACCATGTTTGGCCTCAGTAAGACAGCTCTTCTGTTATGCTGAAGCAACTAATCAAGAGCAGCTCTCTTCTCTGCCAAGGCAAGACCCACTTGGATACATCTACCTGAAGGGACACCAAAGAGAAGCTTAATATTTCCCAGAAAACTGGTTTGTACATAGCATGCATTAGTAGGTAAGTCACAGGTTGTCTGCTGACTGCAAAAGGAGATGCACTAATTGTACTATGGAGCAGAATGCGGAGTGGAATATGAAAGACAGTTTTATCATTGCTTTTTCTTTATGGTTTTGCCTGTTTGGGACTGTTATCTTTTGGGATCAAAAAGGAGTGGGACAGCATTTTTCAAGTGGTGTTTGTTTTGTTGTGGACAGACAGGCTAATTAATCCAATTTCTACTGAAAGGAAGCTGAGGAGACTGAGAGCTGAACAGGTCCCGCAATTTGTAAGGGGATAATACCATATTGGAAACTGTTCCTGTCATAGAAAAGTCTACATATCTTTTCTCCTTTGTTAATTCTGTCTGACTTATGCTTTTGTTCTAACTGTTGCATTGAGGTAACATCTTGTGACCTTTACATATTTTTTTACTTATTCTTAAAAATATTTAGTAGATATATGGTAAATCTCTTGGTCAAGGTAACCGGTAACAGTGCAAAGCTGTAATTGAATTATCAAGTTTTCTTTGTGGTCTGCAAGACACAAGAATCTTATACAAATTCAAATCATGCTGCCTTGGTTTCCCTGTCTGTCAAATGTAAATGAGATGTATTGGAAAGAAGTCTAATAAAAACCTTATAATGATTTGAAGATGAGCATCCAGTGCAAGCACAAGATAGAAATTTTGAGGAAGATATAGGAATGAAAAAAAGGAAATTGTAAAGTTGCCAAACAGCATTACATACTCCCCATCTTCTCCAAAAGTAATTTTTCTTATATTCCACTACCTTCTCATAGATTTTTTTTCGTCCTTCTCCAGGTACCTTGGAAAAGTAGCTGTTTCTAAGTTTCAACAAGGCAGAGATGGTACCAATTACAAACTGACACATTTTACGTGTTGATACTGTATGTTTGCCAAGTTGATCACTTCAGCTGCACTGTACAGTTTAAGGTCTCTGTGGGGTATCCGTTTTTGTTTTGTTCTCAAAAGAGTTTTAAGTTTGATTTCCTATGGCACTAAGGTTATCTGCTCATAGCTCATCTATCAGTAATTTTTGAACCAGCTTGGAAGATGTGTAACCAGACTGTAACCAGATTTTAGATGTGATTGGAAGACATTCCCTTTCCCTCATCAATTAGTTCTACGTGTGAGGAAAAGGCAAGCGGATATTAGTATCATCAGCTTGCTGCTTCCAAACACTCAACTTCTTTGACGAGTTCAGAGACAAGTCCATGCTTCCAATAGGCTATGGTCTGATTATCCCTGGCAGCAATGTTCTTCCTTGTCTCTGGGGATAAAGATTTAATGCTAAAGCAATTGAAAGGAAGGCTAAGGAAGTAGATGCATATGGGTAAACAAGTCTGATCAGTTAAATGGCCCTTTTTTTGTCATTTCTGTCAAATATTTCCACTCTCTACATCCTTTTTCTTGTTATAGATTTGAGATCCTTTCCACCCTTTAGAGTTCTTGCTTTTTATAGTCTTTACATCCAAAAGCCCTCCATTTCCAGCCTCAATCTTTGTCACATTTGAATGAGTTTCCACAGCTCCACTTAGGCTCAATACCTGATAATTTTTTTCTGTCATTTTGTGAAAATCAAAATTTCATCTATTGTACAATGATTTTGTGCAAACTGGTCATGTCCCTAACTATTTCTAAAATGCATCATGGGGTTTTTTTTAGGCAAAAAAAGCCCAGTAAAGGCATTATTGGAAATGTTTTGGGGTTTTTGGTGGAAATCTTGAACCCAATAAGCTTTGAACATACCTGATTTTTTTTTTCTACCAACAACTGAATCAGCTGAAGCCTTACTAACAATTTCTTCCAGGCTTGCAAAGTATTTGCATGGACTTTGAGAACAGATCAGAAGAGTGTTCTGCATGATTCTCAAATTATTTAAATATTGCCTTTAAGGAATATACACAGGAAAAAGATAACTTGCTTGCCATAAGAGTATTTCCTGTGTTTCACTATTTTCTACAAATCATTGCCTGAAATTCTTCATATTTTATCCCACAGTAGGTTCAGAATTAATTTTCACTTGTTTCTCTTCATTCTTTGCTCTCTTATGTCTTTTTTATTTTTCCCTATACAGAGAGCTCTTCTCTGCCTTGTTATATTCCATCTCTGGTGAGGCAGAGATATATAAACAATCTCAGACATATTCAATTCTCATTGGAAATGAGGACAGGTAAATAAAAGTTAATGCAGGAATTGGGCTAGAGAAATAATAAACCAAATTAAAGCTGTATAAAACCCGTTTGAAACCAATAGACATTAACTTACTTTTCTGTCACTCATTTTCCATCATTAGACCTAAAAAGAAAGTCTGAATTAATAATAGGTGAAATATGGAGTTCTATTAAGGGCAAAAATACTTATGTCCCTGATTCCTTTTAATTTCCCATGCTGTGTAGGTCCTTGTGGTATATTGTCAAGTCTCATTTCACTTCATGAGGGTTCTTTGAATGAATGTTTCTAATCTAAATGGGACAAGGTAATTCTTCAAGGGTTCAAATAAACTTCTTTTTCTTTCATGTAATGTTTTTTATTTTAGTTTTAAAAGTAATTTTTTGTTTGCTTTTTAAAAATATATGTTATTCTTCTTAATATTGTTTAATAGATACAGCATTGAAATGAAAAGGAATAATTAATACTGTAAATACCTAGTTCCTGTATTTTTTAGTATATTTATACACACAAAGTAATTTGCAAATTCAGTGGTTTTGATCAAGGTCAACAATAAATGATTTATTAAGAATTTTTGAAAGAAATCAACACAAAGGAAACCGATTCTTCTGCGGGCCCGTTAAGAACTGGTACTGGTCTTAGAATGAAATCCTGGGACTCTGCTTAAGGTTCATTGATTTTAAGTGGGAGTTGATGGACCTATTGAAAGAAAAATAGATACCTTCGAATGTTCAGCAACAAAGAAGCAGCTCCCATCTCTGTGTTACTCTAGTGACAAATGCTGGCTGGCTTCTCAGCACAAAAGAAAAGAGCTCTTTTAATAGACAGAGCTTATACTTGCAATTCTGATGCTGCCAAGCTTGAAAAGGAAAATCCTACCACCTCCACTTTCTTTTTTGCTGGTGTCAGTATGACTTGTAGGTAATGAAGCAATGGACACATTGCAAATTTCTGTGTACAGAGGTGAAAAAATCAGGACTCAGCTTACAAAGATAGACAGCAATCCCTAACAGCAAAGTAAAAGCAATCATTGTGATATTAAATATTTCAGACAAATCCTGTGGAAATAAATTACTGTTGCCTTGCATTCCCTTATGGTAACAACATCAAGACCCTTCTGATTTGATCGTTCAATATGGAGGAGTTTCTCAAAAAAATGAAGAATATGGGGATTTCTTATAAGTAGTAGAAAATGAACCAAATATTACAGCAATTGCTAGATTCAAGCAACGTCGTGATTTACTTGGTCTTTTACACATTAAATCAGCATGGGCTGTGTACAAATAGTAGTGTTGGCCAGCAGGCAGCAGGACCAAGCAAAGATGGTTGCTGACTACTGGGACTGTAATCCCACAGCCCCATGTTTGCCTGCAGCCTCCCAAAGCTGCTGACAGGGTAGGAGTGGGAAGAAGCTACTGGTAAAGAGCCGGTTGGTTCTCTTTGCTGAGCATGGAGAAAAGGAAGGTAAAGTCATAAGCAGGCTAACAGAAGATGATTAGGATAACAAGGGATCACCCCTGACTTGATAGCAAATGTGAGGACAGTTTGCAATATTAATACTAGCACAGTCCTGCAAACTTGACTTTCTTGTTTGGGGTGTGGTTATTTATTCCTTTTAATAGCTAGAATAAGCTGTTGTGTAGATGTAGCATCATATATTATATAGTGGGAAAAGGGAATGTTGGTGTTAAATTAATCTAGTGCTATTCTTTATACGTAATGGGATGCTATTGAACTTAATCTGCAGATGGCCTAAGTGCTGTTGGGAGGAAGAAGCATTTCCTGATAGTGGTGGCTTCAAACGATGGAGTGCTATCTCCCCCTGGTCACTCCTCTACCAATTATTTATGTTCACCCTTGAATGCTACTCCATTTGCAACTAGAAAGGAATATCCAAGCACTTTGTCCTGTGCTGGTTTTGAATATTAAATCACATTTATATAAGTAGTTTTTAAATTTATTTCTTTAAAATGCATAATTTTCTTCGTGAGTTTAAGTGCATAATACTTTCTGTACTTTACTGTTTTAGTCCCTTTACCCCTATGAAATTTCATTTTATGCATAGAGGAGATGCTTTTCAGGAACAAATTTCCTTGATCTTGAGTTTTTGTAAACATTTGAAGTACTTCTACAAAATAACAAAATGACCTTAATAGGATATTCTTAGGAGAAATAGGAAATCAACACACCATACTGCTGTAACAGCTTTTATTTTCTTCATACATAGGTTCTAATTTCTAATTCATGTTCTGTTAAGTGTCATAGTAAAAATAGTGAAAGATAAAAAAGATTGTTTGTAATTCATGAAAGCCTCCATTGGTTCAGTCCTCTACTACTTTACAAGACCAGTATGACTTTCAATTGCATACATGAGATTATTTGTATCTAAATCAATTTAATGAAAGGATGTTGCAGAAGACAACAATATTTCTGTCAAAAAAATATAAAACAATCACCTCTATTGTGATCTTTGCCACTTTGATTTACATCTGTCCATTTAGTCACAAAGCAGAGGAGTAACATCATTATGCTCTTGTGTGGGTGGTGGATGCCAGGCTGCAAAGAATTGTTCTATCATACTCATGTTTGATACTTTTTTTTAAGATTTTAAGACAAGTTTTTGTTGGCAAATCTGCATGAATTTCAAAAGACATAAAATTTCAGTTCACAATTTCCTAACCCCAGTTCTTCTGCCTTGCATATGACATCTAAAATTCATCACAGATTTTTTTGCATTTTAAGATTGTCCTTTTTATTGGGACATCATTTGAATTAGTGATACTAAAGGTTTTTTCCCAGCCTAAGTGACCCTATGAATCTCTGTGAATATATTGTTTTGTATAACTTAACGCACTTAAATATATAATTCAAACTCAAATGAATAGCTAAACTAATAGTAGGACTAGTGCAATTATTCTTTTCTAACATTTTCTCAAAGCCTTTAGCACTTCCAGGAATTTTGTCAATTCCAGCTACTCATGAACACTTTTATAAAAGTGATGTGAGGTTTCTTGGCTTTTGTTGTTTTTTTTTTTTTTTTTTTTTTTAAGAAAGGAGGAAAATATCTTTGTAAACCCATGTAACTGGTATAATAAAAATAGAAATAACACACCCATTTCCTGAGGCTTTCTAAAATCAGAATGACTATCCATTACAGAGGCATACTTCCTAGCAGAAAATAGTCAAGGTGTTCCTTACTAACTAAATTTGTAGGATTGTGCATGCAGGGAGCCATGAAATTCCAGGAGGGTAACACAAAGAACAAGGGCACTCAGCATGGTTTTCATAGCATTCTTGAAGATAGACACAAGAGGATGGGCTGTGTGAATATTAAATTTTAAAAGCTTCTTATACTCCAGGAAGCCTTTAAAACTATAAAAAATTTAAAGGATTTATAAAAACTACATATGCACAGTCTTCAAAAGAGCTTGAAATATGTTTGGAAAGATCAAAGAGGAATATCTTACATTATCATATGATGGGAGAAGGAGAAGGGAGGGAGAAGAGAGAACTGGAGTTTCATGTTGCAGGTGAAGAACAGAACTGAGGATAAAGGTCTGCTTTTCACAGTCTTATCTGGCACACACTGTTTGCCATCTTCACTTTTTATATCTATCTTAGTGTTAGAAAATTGTAGAAGGAGGTGGGGTGTGAAATGTCTGAACAACCCATGATATTCTGTGGAAAAGAAATGTGCCAGTTTTAGTGCTTGAATGGCTGTAATTATCATATTGTGGGCGAGAGTGCTGAAAGCTTAACATTTCAGTGAAGTATGGTAGGATTATACAATGCAAGATGTTGATATGTACCTATAACTTGCACATGATATAGTGTGTCATTAAAAATAACAACAGAACACCCATTGCATTTAGGCTAAAACCGTATGTGAAATTTAGGTATTTTCTAGAGGTGCCTTTATAAATGTTGCATGGAGTATTTACAATAGCCTTACACTGTGGCACTTGACAGTTCAAAGCGTTCCTTTGGTTTTACTATGGTGAGTGTACTGCCAAACTTGGGATTTCAGCACACTCCTTCCTAAGCAATTACACTGTCTTTCAGGGTATTCAAGGAGCTATTTACTCAGTTTGGATCTTTCTCTCCTTTTTTTCTGTCTTTTTTTTTCTTTTCACCTTAATTTAAGGGGTGATGTCAGGTTAAAATTAGATCAAGTTTTATGTTTATGACATTTTCTTTAAAAATATAAAACAAAAAAGTCACAAAAGCAAACCAAAAACATGCCACGTATTGGGTTTCCATGGACAACTTTGGTAGCAGAAGGGTTATGGGGGTGGCATCTGTGGGAAGCTGACAGAGTCTTCCTTCATGTCCGGCAGAGCTAATGCCTGGCAGCTCCAAAGACAAACATACTGCTGGTTAAGGCTGGGCCAAATAGAAATTATGGCAATGCCTCTGTGATAACAGATTTAAGAAGAAGAAAAAGAAAAGTTATTGTGCAATTGTAATTCCAAACAGAGAAGACTGAGGTGAGAATATGTGAGAGGAACCACTCTGCAGGCACCAAGGTCAGTGCAGAAGGAGTGGAGGAAGTGCTCCAGGCACTGGAGCTGAGATTCCCCTGCAGCCTGTGGTGCAGACCATGGTGAGGCAGCTGTGCCCCTGCAGCCCATGGAGATCCATGGGAGTGCAGAGATCCACCTGCAGCCCCTGGAGGAGACCCACACTGGAGCAGGTGGATGCCTGAGAGGAGGCTGAGAACCCATGGGAAACCCATGCTGGAACAGGCTCCTGGCAGGGACCTGCAGACCCATGGAGAGAGGAGACCACGCTGGAGTAGGTTTCCTGGTAGGACTTGTGACCCCTGGAGGACCCATGTTGGAGCAGTTTGTGGAGAATTGTTGCCCTGGAATGGGCTCATGTTGGAGGAATTAATAGAGAACTATCTCCCATGGAAGGGACCCCATGTTGGAGCAGAGGAAGGACTCTTCTCCCTGAGCAGTGGCAGAAACAATGTGTTGTGGTGATGCGAGGTTTTTTATTGTATTTTTATATGTTCTCTGTACCCCAATGGTTCATCTCTACCTTCCCCACTCCTGCCCCCAGTTGGTCTGTCCCAGATCCAAGCCGCGCCCCCGGTGCTCCCAATATGGTTATCCCCTCCCCTTGTTCTGTCTCTTTCCCTATCAATCACCCAAACTCCTCCTGTTGTTCCTGAAAGTTCTGTGCCTGTCACCGAAGCCCTCCCTAATTATCCTTATGGTCCTTGTCAATCCCCCGAGATCCTGCCCCCTCGGATACCTCCCCTCTGGAAATCCCCTAAACCTTGACACCCCATTGGGGCCTGTGACCCCTTTCTCTCCACCCCTCAAGGCTATTGGCCCATGTGAATGTCCATCCCTGTCCGCATCCCTCTCCTAAAGATCCCTATTGGTCCCCTGTCAATCCATCCCCGTTGTAACGCCTCCCTTTATAAATTGTCGTGCAGACCTGATCTGGGCTTGTCCTCTGTGGGTGCTGTTCAGTGGGGTTGAATTATCTCCCGTGGCAAGCCTCCTCGCTGCTTTTTATCTTTCCCTTCCACGAGGGCTGCTGACTGCTGCAGTGCCTGGAGCCGGTGCCCTGCAGAGTAGAGCAGAGGCTTCAGAGGAGCAGCCTTAAAGCTCCGTGCCTCCAGCTGCTCCCCACTCCTGCCACACACCGCTGGAGCCAGCATGGCCAGTGGACACCAGCGGTCACTACGGCAATGTGTGATGAACTGACGATAACCCTCATTCCCTGTCTCCCTGTGCTGCTGGGGAAAGGAGATATAGCTGGGAAGGAGGGAGTGTTGGTTGTGGGAAAGGTGTTTTTTAAGTATTATTTTACTTCTCAATAGTAAATACTGCTCTGATTTTATTAGCAAAAATTCATTTAATACCTCTAATTCAAGCCTGTTTTGTCCATGATGGTATTTGGTGAGTAGTCTGCAGAGGGGAGTGATAAAGAGGTTTTGGTGGGTACCTGGCATTCAGCCAATGTCAACCCAGTACAACACCACCCACCCCCAATCGATGTGAAACAAAGCAATAACCTCGCAGTTATCATTGAAGTTCTTGTGTGTGTGTAACTGAAATATTAAATTTTTGGTTAAGTGTTGAGAAGACATTAAAGATACTAAAAAAAAAAAAAAGATAAATAATTCACATTAATTGTTCAAGAAGGTGGATGCAAGCAGCAGTGAATTTCTCACAGTAACTTATTTCTGTGTACTCTTTCTGTTTGTTGCTCTTTATGGATTTTTCCAAAACCATTTGTGGTTTGTGCTCAGATAGGTCACAACTGTTTTGTCTCCAGATTATCTTGCCCAGAGAGAGAATGAATTTTGTTGGTTCAGAATTCAATTTATCCCAAACACTCACAGTCAGTACCAATTGCTGCTACTCCGTTCTGCTAAAAAACCAGTTTCTGCTTCTTTGTGTTTTCATTGTTGCCACTCTAAAATCTTCTGTACCTGCTTACTGGATTTTGTCTTGTCAGGTCTGGAGTCTTTCTGAGAAACCAGCGCAGGCTATCAGTGGGGTGCCTCTTCTCCCACCACTTTCTGCACCTGAAGGCACATAATAGCTCTTACCATACACTGCACTAGTATGACACATTCTCTAATTTGTCTGTAGTAGCTGCTTTTGAGACAGGCTCCTTTGGTGCTTTGCAGTGAGGAGCCAGGAGAGTCTAAGAAGCTTTTTGAGCTGTTTGAGAGACAATAAATATCCAAGCTAGACATGAAACTGTAAGGAAACAAATAAACAGAATCCACTTGCTTCCACTGTCTGTTCCAAATTCCTGTATTTCAAAATTATTTAACCCGTAAGAACCATATTTTGAGGTTTTAATATTATCAGAGCATTGAAATGAGGAACTGCTTTGTAAAGGTGTTTAGATGCTTTATATACTTAACATGTCCATGAGGATTTTTGTGATCTACTGAGCTTTTCAAAGAGAGGTGCACTGCTTTATGATGCCATTTATTTCCTCTCTCATTTCCTCTCTCCTTGTTTAATGTTATCTTAGAAAAAACGACCACATTTTTCCTCCAGAATGATCCCAACATATTTTGCAAAATGCATACTTTGAATTTATTAAAACTCAATGTAATTCTATTAAGTAGCCTCTGAAAATAGGTATGTGCATGTAGAATTCCATATTTCTGGCTGCCCTATGAGGAATACAGAAGTGCTGCACATCATATTTATAAGCTCTATCTTGAATTCTTTCTGCAACTAAGACTCCCACTGAAGCCATCAAGCAAGTTACTTTTACAAGGAATGCAGACTCCTACTCAAAGTGAATATTTCTTGTTATAGACCAAGCCAGGGGATGCTGAGGGAATACTTAGTTTTACCTTTAAAAGTTAAAATAAAGTTTTGAGTCTCTAAGCAGTAGCATTACAGGAAAAGAGTTAAGGGTGTGCAATGAACAGTAAAGTAGCATTTCTCTGCAGAAGGAGCAAGCCAATTCACATCTCATCAGCTGCCTCATAACCAAATTATTGGATGATGATTTCTGCGGGGGGGGGAAAAAGTGATTTTTGTAAATAGGCAAAAAAAGGAAACAAAATAGTAAACTGCCTGTGTCAAGGTGTGGCTTTAGGTCCTTAGGCTGAACGCTCTCACAAAGATGATACACTAGATGAGCTTACTTGTGTTTGGTTCAGGCATATGCTTTTTTTTGCTGCATGTCCTAATTACCAACAAAGACTCTTATCAGAGGCTTTTGCAATCTTTCTGTCCCAACTTACTATTTGACTGTTTATTCTGTCAACATAATGTTGTGGTGTCATTATTCATACATTTTGAAACATGTGAAGTCTAAATGCATTATTTAAAAAAACAAAAAAGCAAACATATTATTGAAATATTTTGAAATTTGAAAGCAGTTTTGGCTTCACCAGCTCAGAATTTTTAGTTGCCATAGTAACAACATTATACAAGAGGGAATTAAACATCATTACAATCATTCCTAAGTATTGAATAGCTGCTCAAAGTTTTACCTCTTGACATACTGCAAATCTAAAAGTTCATAACTCTATTGTAGCAAGACAACCCAAATGGCTCTTGGGTTTGGTTTTTTTTTTTTTCTCTACCAGCTTGCTCTGAGATACAACAGTTTAGCAGTCTTCCCAAACATAACAGCCAGAATAACAAATTATAGTTCAGTGAAAGGTATTCTAGTGTTCAGGAACAGCAAGGAGCCCTTGTCTTTTGTTCAAGCCTTTTGTTCCTTTCTCATCAAGCCAAATTCCTGTACGTAATCATTTCACTGAATATGCAGAGTGAAAAATAATGGACAATATCTTAACTCTATTAGCACAAAAAATTATATGGCATTTATCAGTTATATAGCACTAGCTGACGTGTATAAGTCACGGATTGATTTGTATCATGTTTGGATGGCCAGGTTTGGTAGCAGTGGGGACTACAGGGACAGTTTCTGCAAGAAGCTGCTGAAAGCTTCACCCACTGTCTGATAGGGCCAATGCCAGCCAGCTCCAAGATGGGCACACCATTGGCCACGGCCAAGATCATCAGCAATGGTGGTAACACCTCTGCAGTGTCAGAGTTAAGAAAGGGGAGAAGTTACTGCTCAGGAGCGATTTCAGCCAGAGAAGGGAGGAGTGAAAATATGTGAGAGAAACTATTCTGCAGACATGAAGGTCAGGGAAGAAGGAGGGGGAGGAGGTGTTCCAGATGCTGGAGCAGAGGTTCTCCTGCTCAGCCTGTAGTGCACACCATGGTTTTCTCCTGTAGCCCATGGATATCCACAAGCGAGCAGATATCCACCTGCAGCCTCTGGAGGATCCCATATCAGTGCAGATGGATGCCCAAAGGAGATTATGACCCCTTGAGAAGTCCACACTGGAAAAGGCTTCTGGCAGGACTTTTGGAAAGTGGGTAACCCATGCTGGAGCAGGTTTACTGGCAGGACTTGTGACCCCGTGGGGAATAATGCAGAAGAAATCTATTCCTGAAGGACTGCACCTTGTGTGAGGAACCCACACTGGAGCAGTTTGTGAAGAACTGCAGCCCATGGGAAGGGCTCACATTGGAGAAGTTCACAGACAACTGTCTCTTGTAGGAGGGGAGTAGGGGAGGAGTGTGAAGAGGAAGTAGGGCATGCCCTACTTCCATTCCTATAAACTTTTCAGTTGTGTTCTAAACTTCTGTCCAAAAGGTGTGTGTATTGATTAACTGTGCAGTGCACATAGAGAGACTTCATCTAGCTCTGAACCTGATGAAAGCAGTGTGAAGCCTTTCACAGCACTGGGATACAGAGCTACAGGAAATACATTTTTGGGAGGTCTCAGCTTCCTCCATCGATGCTGGGAAGGTAGCCATCTGTTAAAAGCTCTTTTACAGAACTGAACAGAGATCTTAGTTCTCTCCTAAAAGATAGGTAATGGCAGCTTTTATATATGTGCATGCATATAAATACATACATATTTATATATTTATATATTTATCAATAAATAAACAAAAGCTAATAGGGAATTTTCCAGGCTCCAAGGCCAGGTCATGTTTCCACATGTTGAGAATTGCCATATCCGTAGCTTCTATTTCCTTCTTTAACCAAAAAAACTTCTGCAGGGGTGGGGAGGGGACGTGAGACAAGTTGGACACAGTAAGTTGAATAGAAATGTTTTATTCTTATATTTGAAACTCTATCAGTACTAGTCAAAAAAACCCCAACAAAAACAAATGAAAATTAAGTTTCCTGAGAGGGAGAGAGTGATTTGAAGGGAGTGCAGTTTAACAAGCCTATTTTTTTTAGAGCATCTCTTTGGAAAAAAGGCAAGCTCAGATTCTTCTCTTCTCTTCTCTTCTCTTCTCTTCTCTTCTCTTCTCTTGTCTCAGAACAATTTCTATATTTTTTCAAATAGTGTTTCATGTAAGTCACAAAAAAAGCCTTGGATTAGGGATTTTTTTTTTTTTTGTTTTTTTTGTTTTTTTGTTTTTTTGGCAAGGCCCTTGATTTTATACCCCTGAATGATTAAAACAGAATATCTGGTATCTCCCTGTCACATCATATCAATTCACAGCAGCATCCTGAAGTAATGTGTCTTCTTTTCTTGTGTTTTTTAGTGCTTATGCAAACCTTCTCAGAAAGATGATTCCTACACCTGAGGTATACTGCAATTAGTGTGCTATAGATAGAGAAGTGCATAATATGCACAGTGTATCATTTGTCAATGGTAGCCTAAAGAATTAGTTCCTAGCTTGTAAGAATTCTTGAATAAAAGTATCTGTTATGCCAGATCCATCTCAGAGACTAAAGAGTGAGAAAATTTAAAATTCTGTGTTCCGTGCTTTATCTGCAGAGTATGCAGCAGATATTTTATGTGGCAAATATTAAGTCATAACAGTATAAGAAAAGATGGAAGAGCTCTTCTTTTATGAAGCTAGTTATGGTGTGTATGAAATGGGAAGGTAGAGAGGGTCCTTTGGGAAAATACTGTATGAATAGCAATTTAATACTGTATTGTAATGAATATACACTAGGGGATAAAATGTAAGTTCTGCAGGTGTTCTTTGTAGCATCTCCTAGCTCTCCATGGGTCTTCCAGATTAATAAAAAAATTTTGTAATCACAGAATGGTTTTGGTTGAAAGGAACCTTAAAGATCCTCTAGTTCCAACGCCCCTGCCACAGGCAGGGACACCTTCCACTAGACCAAGTTGCTCAGAGTGCCATCCAGCCTGGCCTTGAACACTTCCAGGGATGGGGCATCCACAGCTTCTCTGAGCAACCAGGTTCCAGTGCCTCATCACCCCCACAGTAAATATATATATATTGTAGAGCAATCTGAAAGTTCTCTTTTTTACACTAATAGATTTGCCTATGTTTTATTAAAGATGGTAGAATAAACTGTTTCCAAGTAAACAATAGTGATCTCTGCTGTATTTATATTAGCAGCAGTTGCATCTACAGTAAAAATCGTGCTGTTATTATTTTTATTTTTTAGTTTTAGTATGCAGTCTATAAGGGTAGTACAGATGTTTGTATATTCTTTTTGTTTTAGAGTAGCTTGACAATAACTTTTATATATCTATTATTAAAAGTAAAAAAAGTCCTGCATTTGCAAGTTGTAGACACAGGAAACAGGAAAGAGCACACTGCTTTCTCAGAAATATGGTATGACTGCTGTTCAGCAAAATCATTAATTTGGTAAACATGAGCAACACACTTTTGCCAGATTTATACTTTTAGATACTACATAGGAGGATTTAATATAGACCGGGGCATTCAAAACTGTGTTTTTATTATGACAAAAATTCTTCCAGATATTGATATGTTTCTAAAAACATTTAGATTTCAGGTTCTGTGAAACCTGAACTTACTGATTCCATTCAGTATAATGGTGAAATATATCTTAATAGAAATATGAAAATTCAAACAAAACTGGTTTGCTATTTGCATTTTTTTCTTTACTGTTAGAGCAGAACACCTTAATTCATGAAAAACACCTAAGACTAAAGTGTAACATTGATGTCATTATCTAGTTATACAGCTGCCAGAAAACTGGTCATAGTTTGATCCAATATCAGTAAAGTTTCTTCCACTTAACTAACTAGCCCAGAAAATTAGATCCTGTTTTGCTGTGTATATTTATGTTAGTGTGTTTTAATGTGCTACTTAACAGAGGAAGCAGCAACATAGTAAGCCTTTTATCCATGGTTTTAGAAGTGTAGCAGGTTTTCTTTCATCTTTTTACTATTTTTTCCTTCTAGCAATAATAATATTAATGATAGCTAAAAAACCCTTAGTTTTGTGATTGATGTCAGTAAATGAGGACTGCACCCCTCGACTGCAAGAAGTAATTGAAGTTTTCACAGGATCTGAGAACATTCCCATGGTGCTTTACCAATAAACCAGAATTTCCTGTATGCTACCCTCTTACTTAGTGCATGAAAGAACATGCTTGAGGGTAAAACCAAAGGCATTTTTTGAAACATCAGTTCTAAACTTTCCCAGCCTTTTAAAAGTAAATATTAAGCTATATATAAAAATCTGTAACTTCACTGTAATTATGAGATCAGGTGGCAATTATTTTCCTTATATTTTGCATTGTGGTTCACAAATGGGTAATAAACAGTTATGTATTTAATGTAGATGGCTTTTGTGTCAGTTTTTCATACTGACATAAAATAACTGGTTTTGGAGAGCAATGTGAGATCTTTTTACCAGAATCTCCCACAGGTAAATCCTGTGAACTACAAAACCTAATTTACAAGTCATGGAAAAAGACAAATTAAATAGCCTGTCTTCCTATGACTTATTTCTGACCCACCTTTCCTCCATAGCTACATCTCCCAGAAAAGTACAAAGAGCTTTCATCATTTTTCTCTCCAGCCCCTTCTCTTCTTACCTCTTTCTTTTACTTTTTTTTTCGTTAATTTATCTGTTAGCAATGTCTGCTTATACTCTTGATTCTGACAAGAAAGGTCAAGGAGAAAGCAAAGCAACATGGAAGAAAGTTCTTTATTATCCTCTCTCACTCTTTCTCAGGCTGCTCAGGGTGCTTTGTGTGTGTAATAGTACCATGAAATTCTCTCATGTTGAACTCCTGGGTATTTTGGGGTGTGAAATCTATTGTTGTTCAGCACAGCTCTTAGAAGTGTTTTCTTACCCTGAGGCAAATTATTTGTCCAAATTCAGTAAGTGTTCTGCTGTGGCTTCCATAGAAACCACTCTCCCTGAAGTAGTTAATGTCCTCTTATTCTCTGCTAATGAAGAGTCCTTAACCTGATTTCAGTATTTGGCATTGTTGATAATCCCATCTTCCTTAATTATCTCCATAGCAATCCTAGTTATCCTACCAATCTAACCCATTTTTGTCCTACTTCTTTGTGTTGAAAAACCTGCTTATAACATAACAAGGTTAAACTTATGATCTTCCATTGTACATTCCAGCTATACAGCCTTCCTCTTATTTCCTTGTCTACGTTTAGTAGGTTCGCATTATTGTTTTACAATAATAAATTCTGAGTGGTTTGTTACCTGTTTTAAGGAGAGGCGTACCAGGTTACAAGTTTAACTGCTAGTGTTAGAATTATTACTAAGACATGAGATCACAAAAAAAATGACATCTTTGTGAAAGACTACTCAAATAATGTAAAATAGCTATATAAAAAATGGTTACCTAATTTTTCAAAAACTTGAAAAAAACACAGTGATGTTAGCTTAGCAGTATTTATATGATGATTGTGAACCAAGACACTGCTTTTTATTTTTATCTAGGTGCATCGAGTTGCTGTGCTAGGATATAATTAGTGGTCATATGGCCTTTTAGAATCCGGCAGTAACATTTATGATAGCATAGGTTTAGCAATTTTAGTGGTTGACTGAAAAAATCCTATCGGTAGTACAAAATCACCAGGATGCTGGAGGAATTCTTGCTGAACCAATAAGGACTAAAAGCTTTATTGGTGCACCCTCAAATCTACAGTCTTTTCCTGGTGTACTGTGAGATGTAATCCTTCTCAGTGGAGAATTAAATTTAACTTTCTCTAATAGGAATTTTTTTCAAAACCTATATTTTGTAAAGATTTGAAAGGAGTTGTCCACATGATGCATATGCAGATGAACATTGCTCTTTTCTAAGAAGAATGCAGATATATTTCACAGAAAAATCTAGATGTAGCTTCATTAACAAATGCAGATTTCATACTTTTTTTTTTTTTTTTTTTTTTTTTTAATTTCAGAAGAGTCAACTAGTTATGTAGCACAATCCCAACTAGGGTTTTATCATTATATTCTGTTAATAAATCTCTCCTAATATCAGGTTCCCTTTCTAACGATTAAGTCCAACTACAAGACTGAGGCTAACAAAATCTGTCCTGATCACCTGTGGAAAAGAGAAGTAGGATATAAAACTTACATAGCAAATGCAAAACAACACCCCTTTTCTGTGAAAAGAGATATGTCTAGAGAAGACGTGACTGTGGAGGAACTGTTTGGATTCTGAGAGTTCTGATTTCTGACCATGAAGTAACCACACTGAATTGGTCACGTGTTCCTTTTGCGCAAGTTGCATGGTGTTATGTAGCAGTTTCCTTGGCTAGTATCCTCATTTTCAGACAAGCCAATCCAGGTGGGCAGAACAGCCCTGCCAAGGGCAACTACATCCTTTTCCATGAAGCTGAGGAATTGGCAGAGTGGAGTATCATATCCTGCCAAATGTCTCTGAGGAGCACAGCAGGCACTGTGGGTTCTGCAGTGTATTTCTGAAGTTGCCTGCCTATCTAAATATTCGTTCAACTGGAAAGCCGTATTGGGATACAATATCACAGATTTGAGTATGGATTCTGGTAAGATGTATGTGCCAAAAAAAAGATTCAGAAATAACGCAGAAGGTTAGGGGAGAGCAGTAGTTTTCTCCAGAGACTAGGTTAAAAGAGAGGAACTTATTGAAATAGACTAAATACATCCAATTTAGCTCAAAGTTGGTGCTTGAGGCCTTGCTTGTGTTTTTTCCTGCATTGTGGTTTAACCCCAGCTGTCAAATGAGCCCCAAACAAGCCACTCGCTCACTATGTCACCTCTCCCTCTGGATGTGGGAGAGAATAGGAATGGCAAAAGGTAGAAAATTCATGGATTGAGACAATTGAACTGAGAAAGAAAAAGCTGTGCACACTAGCAAAGCAAAACAAGGAATTCATTCACTGCTTCCCATGGGCAAGCAGCCATTCCCAGGAGATCAGGGTCCCGTCATGTGTAACAGTTGCTTGGGATGACCAATACCATCATTCCAAATGTCTCCCTCTTCCTTCTTCTTCAGCCAGCTTTATATGCTGAGCATGATGTCATATTTCAATTGATGGATTTGACAATGGCAAGTTTCTGAGCGCTTGATTTCCTTTAAACACAAGTTTTTGTAGAAATCACATTCTTATTCAGTGTTGTCCTATGGCAGATAATTGCTCTAGAGTTTTTTGCTTTCAGTGGGTCAACACTGAGACCATCACTTCAACCAACAGACATTGAAATTGCAACAATCAAGTCTTCTTGGATCCATGGGTTGTGAGATCTTTCTACTATTATCATTTTTCTCTTCCATATATATTTTCTTGAGTAGGATCTTTATTTATCTATCTAAATATCTATTATTTAGATAATAATAATAGCCAGAATGGCTGCGCACCTTTTTAGAAGAACAAATTCTTCTAAAATAAGTCCTACGTATTTATTTATTTATTTATTTATTTATCAACACTGATCATTCGGTGTCATTTCGCTCTAATCTGCCCCAAGGGGTCAGTTATCAAGGACCTGAGATACCCTTGCCTTCTAGGGTGGATTATAACACCCCCGATGAAATAGGCTTCAAAGTCAAGGATTTGGCCTCAAATATTTAGTTGCCAATATAAGCCAACAGCAACAAAATTGTGAACATTTTTCCCCCAGCTTTCAGTGTGGGAAGTTCCATGGAGAACTAATCCATGCTCCTAAGTATGCTTTTCAGGTTCTGCTTTATTCTCACCCTTCTCACCATCCTCCCCAGTGGCACAGACTGTGATTTAGGGCAATGAGCCCTGGGTCTATTTCTCTGAATGCAGAAGTCCACCCCTTCTTGTTGTTAGGGTTACCAGTTTTGTCTGTGAGTGATATTTTTGGTAGCCTTCTAGGTGGCAGAGGAAGTGGCACAGAAACAGCAGAAGCCAGTCACAGAACTCTGTGCCCGCTAGATTTGTCCTACAGAAAACAATGAAATACTCTTCCTTTTTTTATTTCATGCTGTTGCTCTCTATATATCTCAATATGATAATGGCAGTACAGCAAATAACTGCAGTGCTATATTATACAAAAAATGGGAAAGAATAAAGGAAAGGTCCACACGGGAATAATAATATTTATATATGAATGTAGCTTACAAAATGTGTTTATGCTACTGAGATTTAAATTTCCATATCTGACATATTGGTGATTTGTTTTTCTTTGATTACATCCCGACAAGCAGCACAAGAAATGTACGCTGTTAACAGCTGATACATTGAATGTCATGTTTAATATTTTTCAAACATAATCAAAATATTTAATATTTTCTTGTGGGTTTTTTTCTGTATAATGCTGAAATTAAAGCAAATGAAACATCATATTTTTTTAATATTCCTTAGGAGTGCAAGAGAACATATAAAAAATGTCACATACTGGGCTGATTCAACCATTTTGCTGTATTAGCATAGGCATTTCTTTTTGAAAACAGGCGCATAAAAATCGCAGCAGGGTTGTAAGTTGGCATTCCCATGCCCCAGAGGCTTTATGCTTATGTACCACTGCTCAGAAATGAGACCCTTTAAAAAAAAAAAAAAAAAAAGGAAAAAAGTTCACCAGTAAAAGCAATTTAATAGGGCTATTTTAGATGTATAAAAAAGTTTGTCACTGGAGAAGGTCTGCAGGACCAGGTCTGCATCTCAATACTATGCAATAAAAAAAAAGGAATCTATGTACAATTATTTAATATTGCAGACGATACTCTGTGAAAGAGTAATATTTTCTTACTCCTTCATTCTGTTTCCACTCCTTATGTCCCAGCACAATGGTTCCCTACTGAATTACTGTTTGCTCTTTTCTTAGTAAATTTAAACTGTCAGAAGGAAATGAGCATCTACATTTTTTGGGGGGAGATACTTCTATAGTGTAAGAAATATCAGTGCTTTGATATTGAATTTCCTTATAATCCATCTATATATCCCTATTCATAATTCTAAATTGAATACCTTGTGTTTCTGAAGAGAAGTATCTTGTAGACCACATCTGGTATTTACACTTTTTTCCTCTTCTCAAATTTTAATGATGCAATTCTACTGTGGAAAATTGCTTGGGTTTTAAGGGCACTTCTTGTTTCATTTGTTTAAATTATTTTAAGCATGTCGTAGTTCACGAACAGGTCAAGTTATTTCTTAACCTATGTGTTATCAGAAGAAACTTTACCTCATGAAAACCTTTTTTATACCACAAAATCTTCTCCTTCCTTCTATTTTACTTTTCACTCCAGAAGTTTTAATTGCAGAACTATGGGTGATGCATGAGCAGAAAAGGAACACAGCTTGACTTTCTGCTTCTGTGCTGCATTTGAGGCACGACTAAGAATGAAAGCAATATTTCTACTAGGAGACTGAGCAAATATGTTATTGAATATACTTCCAGTTAATAAATTTGGAGTCCCCATTTTTGTTGAACTATTTACTAGGCTAGAACTATATTGCCTAGCAATCACAAAAATTAAGGTATTCTCTTAGAAGGAGAAATTGTACTTGAAATTATTTTGAAGTTACTACACAAAATCCTTAAGAAAACCCCAAGCTAGTTTAAAAAATTAAGTCTGGTTTTGGAAGTACTCATTTTTGGATACAAATAATATAATTTTTTTTGTAATTGCTGGCTGAAGGAGGTTTGAAATCAATCACCATTGATCCAATGATCAGTAGTACCAATTCACAAATTTAGCCTTTTCTAGTTTTGTGGTTCTCTGTATTGCTAAGACCAATAGCCTAATGCAGGCACATAAGCTGATTTCTGGTTGACCAATTTCTATTCTTTGTTGCTGACCATATTTCTGATAGTCCACTCTCGGTCCCTTGATCAGTCTGTTTGCATTCTGTGACTCCTGTTTTTAAAATAAGCTCAAAATGTTTGATTTTGATTTTTGCTCCTGAATTTCCATTATCTTTCATCTTCCCACACATCTATCCTTTTTGATGCTATCATTCTGATATATATGTCCCTCTTTTATGATATATTCTGACATTTCCCAAATTGTAACTTGAAATTAGTAAAAATCTTGTATATAAATAATTCTTCTTTGTCCTGCTCTTTCTCCAAGCATGGTTATTGTAAGAAAGTAAAAAAAGTCATTTCCAGGTACAAAGGAAAAAGAATGGACAAAGAAATGTGCAGTAAGCCCTAAAGATGGCAGGAATATGCCCCTTAAGAGAAGGGATTCATAAGCCTAAAAGCATGCCTGGCTTTATTAAAGTAGCTAATACAGTTGGATAAAAGATACTAACTCTTTCCGCAGGCTTTCACTCTATTGTAAGTGTATAAATGTGTGGATTAAATCAGTCTGCATCACTAGTACGTGTTTGTATCAATGATGTAATGCAAATCTCATTTTTTGTTTTATTTTTAAGGGTTTTTCATAAAATCAAGAGAAAGATCTTTAACAGATGGGGTTTTTTACCTCTAAAAAATTACAGTGTTCATAATACTTTGCAATGAGTTTGGTGTTGATAAGTACAGCAGCACGTCATTGACTTGGGAAGAAAAATGCAGTGGGTGAAATTTGGCCCTTACTGCTATTGCTGTGCAAAAGCTGGCTGTAAAATGGTGCAGGGTTGGCTGAACATCAGTGACAAAAAATATTCTGGCACTATTGTGCGGGGTGGCTGAAGGCACTCGTCCATGGAACAGAAGAAAACACACTGGCATTGCTTTGGAAAAGATCAAACTTCCCCCTTGGTCAGTAAGTTGCAGATGGCAGCATATGTGTTAGCAGGTGGGGAAGCTGTTTACTCTCTTTGGCTCTCACTCTGGATCCCATTGGATGTTGCTGTGTTGCCTGGTGCCCATTCCGTATCCTAATTTGAGTGTTAGTTGAAACAAAGCCCTTCATTTACACAGTGGATGGGGTTGAAAAGCCTCTTCATGTCTTGCTTTCTCTCTGCATCCCTGCTGAGTGCTGTTCAGGCTTGTTCCGAAAGATTTGTCATTAAATTACAAATCCGGAATTGCTGGAGAAAAATTAATTTTTTTTTTTCAGAAATCAAAAGATAATGTCTCATCAAGAAATCAAATGAAAAGGCATGGAAGGAGTCCTTAGGAATGAAACCCAATCAGTTCTGAAGGAGTGGAGACCAGCTGGTGCTGGGTACTACAACCTGATGTTCCTCTACTGTCCACCCCTTCTGTACCACTTGTAATCTGCTTTAAGTGGTAGATGAAGTTTAAAGCTACTTCTTTCTCAAATCTGAGCATGTTCCTACAGTCTTTAGGGCTTACTGCACATTTCTTTGTCTATCCTTTTTCCTATGTTCCTGGAATTAAAAAGCCTCTTTCATTCACTTTCCTGCACGAGGCCAACCCAGGAAAGCAACTGAACTTGACCTCTTGAAACTATCTTGGATCTGTCTCCAGAGCACAGACTTGTCCAAAGAACAACTTAATTTGGAAATAATCTTTGACATGCAAGGTTTTCCTCTTTTAAGATGTCTGAAATTTGTGGGGCAGTGAAATCTGATTACAAGCAAAATTTCTGCTAATTTTTGTCAGTGAAAGTACATAAATTAATGTCTCCTAAATTGTTAGCTCTCCTCAAGGCAGTATGGCCTGTGGAGAGAGGAGTTTTCTGCTTCTGTCTTCAGTATCGTCCTGCTGGGTGTCCTTGGGGGAACTGGTGCACAAATAAGTGTTTTCCCTACCTGTAAAACAGTGATAATGACACTGACCTTCTTTGTATAAAAAAGCTTTAAAAACTAGGGATAAAAGCATTATATAAGAAGTAAGTATTATTATTGTTGCCCCTAGCAACTAGCAGCCTGCTTCCTGACAGCTGCAAGAGCAAGTCTCAAGTGACAAAAAATCCCAGCCCCAATTTTCTTCTTACTGTTTTTACTCATGAAACTCTATCTTTCACCCCTTCTTCCACTAGTATGTACCAGATATATGCTTACATGATTTAGTGTCTGGGATGGTCATTCTGCCTCCAGCTGCTGGAGGGAAGAGAAGGCTATAAGGATCCCAGACAGGTTTTGGGATCCTGTGTTGCTCCAAAGATACTCTTGCACTACTCAAACAGATCATAAACTGTTTCTAGTCTGGTCTAAATGTCTACCAGTAACTCAAAAAGTAAATTGAAGGACAGAACTATAAGCAGTGAACAATGTTACCATTTTACCAAAAATCAAGATCTGTGTTTGTGCAGGCATACTTTGTACAGCCTGTCATTCCCCTGTGAGAAGTAATGGGAGAAATGCTTGCCACACTGACTCTAAAAGCAAATGCTTTTTAAATTACATAGTTCATTCCAAGCTTGATAAAAGTATATTAATATGTGTTATGACAGGAGCTGTGTCAAATTCCATGATAAAATTAACAAATCAGGAATGTGCTCATATTTTAAGTTACAGGACTGTTATGAAAATGTATTTCCTGCTATAACAGTGCACAAGAAAAAGACATTGGAGTTGTGACAAGACACTGTCACTTCTTCGGCTTTTACTGATGATCTGAAATTTTTCTAAAAAGTATTCTAATGAATTTTGCTGGAGCGGGAGAAAGGTGCTTTGCTTTGAATGGGGATGATGGGGGGCAGGAAGTAAAAGGAAAGAAGTATATGTTCCTGTATTTCCTGTGCTGCATGGTGCCCTGTGACAACCAGTGGGCTGATTCTGAGCAAAGGCACTCACTTCCCCTGTAGAAATAACGTCAACATGATTTCTTTGGAACACAAGAACGTTGATATTCACAACATTCTTTTCTGCATTTTCTTGTCTGCAAGACTTTAATGAAGATGAAAAATCCCAAATTTGGAAGTGATTTTTAAGTAGAGTTCAGGCCAGATCTCTGTGTTTCTGAATTATGATTCATGAACTGAAACTGAACCGAAGTGTAAAATATACCTTCTAACAACAGGATGGTAGAACAGCATAAAACAATCTGTGAAATCAGATTGTTTTATATCCTCCAGTTTCTGCTTAGTTGAATGTGTCTTGTGTTCTGCCGTGGTTTTTTTTTCCTTTTAGATGGGCATCTCTGTTTGACAAGGTGTGATACCTAAAGGTTGCTGTTGGCAAAACTTTTAGATAATAAAGTGGGGAATTTTTTTTAATATATGCATATATATACACTCATGCATGCATATAGAACAAAAAACCCAGCTACCTACAAAATAATATCCATGCTACATTCCTGAAACATTCTTCTAGCATTCCTCTGTTTCCCATTCATCTTCCCATGGCAGAAGTAAAAAAAGTGATATCCTCATTCTGCTTTTTTTTTCTTTCTGAAACTACTTGTTTGTCTACAAATTCAATTATAAAACATAAAATGTAACAACTCTCCAATTTGTAAAGACCCAAACACTTATGTGCACTGTCTGTCTCCTTACACAAGTGAGAAGTGAAGTGCATATGTAACTTTAAAACACAACGTTCATTGTAAATTAGACCACTAGCAGTTGAAATGCCTTTGGTAGAAAAAAAGGTGTTAATGTCTGTTGTTGCATAAGAAATATACTCAGGGAAAGTTTTATGTATTTTTTTTTGTTGTTCTGTGTGTGACTATTCAGTTCTGAAAACAGCCATTTAATGAAAGGACTAAAAATTTTAGGCGTTTTTGTATATGGTGGTGGCTGCTTAATCTGGCAAAATGAGGAGCCTGTTTCAGCATTTCACTGAAAATTGTAACCTTCTGTCGGAGATTGTCTCCAGCATTATTTTGTACTAAGACTACTTAGCAGAGTAAGCTTTTAAGTCTGTGACACTAGTATAAAATTCAGTTTAAGTGAAAAGAAATAGAAAACACGTAGACGTTACAAAACAAGACCTCCATCGAGCTGGGATGGTTTTATGTTTGTCTTTTTTTTTTTCCCTTGGAACATTTACTTGACATTTCTCTGTGTTCATTTTTACTCTTTTTTTTCAGCTTATTTGTTCTTAACCCTGGAGAGAGCCCATTCAAAATCGATTTAAGTCTGTTCAGAATGATTACTAAATCTAACAGTATTTCCCTGGGAGTTACTAAATTTATCTTGGTCCTTAGTAGTCACAAGTAGGTTTTCTGCTAGAGATTGAGTTAGTCTTGTAAATTTTAAGTTTCCCCAACTGCTTCTTCTCCTTTGCAGTGAACCACAACAGAGTCATTCTGAGTGGCAGAAAAGAGATCCTTGGTGAGATTAGCACCACAAAAATTACTTTGCTCCTTCCTCTTGAGCCTTTTCTATGACCCCAAGGCCTTGCACCCCCCAGTGAGAGATGTCTGACATATTAGGCAGTCCCATGGATCCAGAACTTCGGTGAACAAGCACAGATGACTTCACAGAGGATAAAGATGTGCATAAATATGAAATGCCCAGCACTTCAATGCCTCAGTTCTCTCACAGAGGGAGGAAAATCTGCAGAAGCATCACTGGAAGCAATTTTGACCTCTCGTCCCTCTCTTTGCTTTTTGATGAGTATGCTTTTTGATGAGCATGGCATATCCCACTGTCAATCAGCACTTCTGCCCATTATTAGACCTATCTTATTTTACTGTCTAGCTGAGTCCTGGTCTTTCCTGGTCTTTTTTTGTTAGACCTTCTGTAATTAGTACCCATCAATATCACTCATCTTGAAATGCCAAAGGAAGCTAACTTAATCAGTACCATTTTGTATGGGACAACTCAAAGACAATTTCTGTGTCAGTTAGCTCCTTCCACCACACTAGGGTAGGAGTATCCATGCTGGATCCAGGTTTTCCAAATGTGGACCTGTAAAACCAACAGTAGCCATCAAACTCTAAGAGCCATCAAACTCTCATAACCTTCTTTTCCTCTTCTGTGTCTTGGGAATCAAACTACTTTTTGTCAACTACTTTTATTCATTGTAAGAATGCTTGAAATTCCCAGTAATTTTGAGAAATTACTCGTTTTACTGTGTCAGGGACCTGAATTTCTGTGATCTGTAAATCACCATGTAGGTCATTTTTTAAACTCTTATTGCTTTAAGAAGTACTCTGGGAGGGCTCTGGGACTCACTAGTGAACTAACAGGAAAGCATGGGAAAGTCACATTCTTTTGCTGAAAACAAAGGCTAAATCTCCCTCTCTTTAGTGGCTATGACTCATGGGATGAGAAAACCTAGGGTGAGAGAAGGGGAGGGTGGTACCTTTTTTTGTTGATTTTCTGGACTTTCTGCTCCTCCCAAAGTACCACAGTGGTACCATGACATGATGATACTGAGTACATGTCTCTACCAGAGCATTCTGTGAGGTCAGTTCTATTATACTTCTTTCTGCTTTCTGTCACTAAAGAAAAACAAAACAAAACCCCAAAATATAGAAATAAGATTATTTCTATGTGGAAAATATATTTTTTTAAGTATTTTTGTGTCTTCAAGGAAGAAGAATTTCTCACACCCTGTTTCCTTTATCTTGCCTTCACTAGTAGCCTCTTTGAAGTCACAGTTTGATGTGTCCTGCACCAAGTCTTGACAACTTAAAAACCTAGTCAACTTCATGGACATACACCTTGCCTGTATCAGTTCTTGCTTGAGGACAGATTTTCCTTTTCCTCTGCCTTGTCATTTTACTACACTGTGTGATATTCAGACTTCTGATGACAATTTACAAGATTGTTGAAAGATCTCTACTGTGTAAGATGAAGTTTGGAGTACAATTTCTGTAAGTCAGGGAAGTTTATCCTATAATCTTTCCATTTTGATTTTGTTTGGGTTTCACTCCTCCCCTTTCCCCCAGTCACTTCTCTTCAGGAACATGGGTTTTTATTGTCCCTTTGCGTTTTCTTCTATCCCATCTTAAGGCAGTGCCTTAAAGTTATAGAAATTGAATTCAAAGGCTAATGGATTCCTGTGTACTTTCATTTTGCCAGCAACAGGTTGAGAACATACACTGCATAACTCTTTTGCTTTCACCTCCAAAAGGCACAAAACAGAAGTATGTGTTCTTATGCTGTCAAGTTATACACTCATGCCCTGTAACTGCATCACTTCCATGTACATAGCTGCCACATATTTGCAGGTTATTTTGACATTTCTGTGACACTAAATTTTTATTGTTTTCAATATAGTGTCACAAACCTGATGCGCATCTCACACCAAGCTCTTCAGGTGCTTGTTTGGAGCCACAATCACAAGCACAGACATTCCTTTCCTCAAAAAAAAAGGAGTTCAATGTGAGGAAACTTTAGATACATCCTTCAAGCTGGCAGAAGAGTATAATAGAAGGACTAAATAAAGAATAATAAAGAAATATTTTTGATAAATTATCTGAAAGTCAACACAATAGAAAGAGAATTAGTAGGCAGGAGTGGGTTCTTATGTCTGGCTGCAGGGTCTTTGGCTGCAGCATCTTTATTAATTTTATGGTAAGAGATGAGTGCCTCAGTAGTCCACATTACATTGTCAATGTGTATCTTAAGTTTCTTTCTGAAAAGACCTGAAAAATGGCTAAGTAATAAAGAGAAAACTTTGAAACATTATTATTTTGGACATCTGTATGTGTTGGTTTTCTTTAAGTCGATATTAAAAATGGAAATGCTATGGTTAATGTACTTCCTATATTTTTGTCATTGTTTCTTTTCCATGCATTTGAGGTTTTATATTTTTCATTTTAAACAAATGTGGATAAACCCTTCAACTCTGTTAGATCACGTGATTCATTTATATTCCTTTTATCCTGTGTTGTGAAAAAAAGTGTGCATTACATGAAAGCTTATCCAGCAAATATATTTTAAACAAAAATATATACTTGCTGTCTGCCATTAAGGCTTTATGAAATATGTAAATGTACACACTTCTTTAAAGGACTAGAATATTAACATCTTTAATAAAATATAGTTAGACTTTTTTTTATTGCTTGGCTCTCTTTTGTTTAAAAGAAACTATTGGTAAAATGTCTGATTTTTCTAATTGTCTCAAAGCTTCAAAATAAGATTAGTATATAATAGCCTTCCTTTCATTATTGATGTTAGCTTAATTACTCAATTTCTTTGAAAGCATATTAAAAATTGTTTTCAAATCTACCAGAATAAACTTTAATAGTTCCTTAGATCCTCAGGCATCTATCTGGTAAGTCCTCTCAGTGGTCATCTGTTCGCATAAGAAGATATGTGGGAGCGAGCTTCACCATGAAACTGTATTATTATGTCATATAGCAATACACATTGCAAGTTAGAGTGCGTTTATTTATAATCACCTTTTCAAAATAGATTCTCTTTTTTCTACACTGCATTCCCATTACAGAGCACTCTCTCCATATCATTCTTGCACAGTACATTGCAACCACTAATCCAATATAAGAAGATGCATTCAAAAATGAAGTATTGCACAATACGCAGTTTCCTTTGTTCAGAAAGATTGGACAGTTCTTTATGATTAACAAAGTACATGAGTAAGTGGTGTTTTTATAAATACTAATTTATTTAATAAAAATACAAAAATATAAATATACATATATAAAAATATCAGGATGAATCAACACACAGACATTCTTTAACTCAATAAATATGGCAGTAATATTAATCTTTTTAAAGTATATTTTTGAGATTAAGTTACAATGCAGATGCACACTGTCCAAGATAGTAGGAAAGGTAAAGCAAAGCAATTTAAAAATATGGAGTTTCCATGTCATTATTAAAGGCACAAAAAGCCTTTTATTTTCTTTTCATTCCCTATAAAACCCTTTCGTTGGAGGTTTCTAGGCAGACAGGGTGAGTTATAGTTTTTTTTTTAAATCTCAATCGTTCATATTCATTTATGTTGACTTATTGATTAAGCAAACCCTTACTAAGACAACACCTATTTTTTGTAAATTTTTTCTTCCCAAGTAAGAGAGAGTAGGCCACTTTATCTAGGAACATAGACATGAATTCCACTAACACTGACCAGGTCACAGATTACTTTCTCAGTCTCGATCACTGTCCTCTCCACCATACATATCTGCTAATTTTTTAAACCGAGGTCCCCAGTCACTGAGGTAATCATAGTCTTGGTTGCCCTCTGTGGTAAGTGATTCCAGAGAGCTGAGTGAATTTGCTATGGAATCATTTCCTTCATAGGCGTATGTTGCTAGTGAATCATAAGGAGGAGCAGCTGGGTCTAAATCATTTTCCTTTAACCTTCTATGAATAAAATCTTGGACATCAATGTTTTCCCAAAGGGGTGCAGTCCGCCTTATCTGAAATATTGTTTCTGGGATAACATCTCTTCTCATCTTACTTTCCTCCCTTGCTTCTGGATTTCTCAGTGTGCCAATGTCAAAAGCCTGGGTGTCTTCTTCCCCACCTCCTTCATCATTGTAGGTCACAATATTGTCTCGAACATCATCCTTTGAGATGATCAAGGGTTCTTTCTTTCTCTGTCTCTTGAGAGCTGTAAACAAGACAACTAATACTAAAAGGAAACAAAAGATAAATGAAGAAATGGATAGTTAGAAAGGAAACAAATGAACCAAAATTCTACCTCATCTTTTGACCTGGAAAGGTTTTAAGGCTGGAATAGGATTTTTAGTAGGAATATAGTGACAAAATCTATCTCCAAGTTGAACTTAGTAAGGGAAAGTATTAATGATTTTATAGATTTTATTAATGATTCTACTAGTCAAAAACACATGATTTTTTTTAATTTTTGGGAGAAATGATCAAAATATTTTTTATTTTATATAGGTTTACAGCTAAGCTGAAGTTGAAAAGTAAACAATACCGTAAAATATTATCCTACCAAGGTTTGAATTTGATTTTAATTTTGTGAAATACCACCTTTCTGGCAGTGGTTAACAGTCCTTTCATCAAATGTAGTTGAATCTCCTTGGCAAAAGTTATTCACACTCTTGAAAGCTAGTGATTTAGGTATTCCCAAGTGTCTAATTCACTTCTGAGTATGGGATCTGCAGGTCCTTCTGAAAATAAGAACCTGAAGACCTTAAGCTATCAATATTATTGACAGAACTACTTTTGCTTCAATGACTGCGAGAATTGAAATCCAGTCTTTGTTACTAAAAGTTTCTTTTGAAAAAACATGATTCCCTTAGTTTATGAAGAGCTGGTTGAGTAACTCTTTCTTCTGGAGAGGTAAGGATTGACATAAAAATGGGGCTCTACAACAGGAGATAAAAAAATGAAGTTAGGATTTGTTAATACATTCTGGTGTCTAAATGCTATTGATTTCAGTAGCAATTCAATGCTTAAGTGCATTTAAAAATTTGACTCTCTCTCCAGTAGCTGGAGTAAATGGTAGAGGCCAGAGAGACCATCTGTCAATGAGACATAGCAGTGGTTGCTGAACTGTAAATTACAACAGTGCTGAATGGTTTTGTTGAGTCTTAGGAGCTAAGTTTTTACTCTGAATCACCTGAGTACTGGTGATTGGACATGCTGCAAGTAGGGAGAGGGGAACTGAGATCTTCTGCATGCCATGGTATTATGTTGGGAATACAAAAGGTGTTCCATTCTGTTTTATCTGGATTTTCTTCCTTGTATCTGTAAAGAAGCCCTTCTTTTCAAGTTTTCATAATGCTAGGTGAGTAACTACACACTTTAGTAAGTTTAAGAACTCCATATATGAGAAAAGGGCAGATCACTGAAAGGTTATTTTGAAGAAGTGTCTTTCACAGCCTGGTACTTAATATGTCTCATGTGTGCTGGGAATGTTGACACCAGTCTACTATTATAACACACTACTGCTTGTTGAAAAATTAAATAAGATGCTGGGTATCACACTAGCTGTAGACTAAAAATTCTGTTTAGATGCTCTACAGCCACGTTTCTTTGACTTCATGTATGTCTGTAGTGCTAAGTAGAGCAGGGCCTCTAACCATGAGGCTGAGAGACACAAAGTGGTCATACTTGTTCTGCACAATGGCCCCTGATCTTCTTCTGAGTCTCATGTGCTACTGCTGTGGCCCTAAGGCACATTTTGAATTTTGGTAAGTTCAAAGATTAGTACAGATTTGTTCAATCTGTATTAAAGCATTGCAGCCAATCAGCAATGTTTGCATTGTGAGCGTGTAAAGGCATGTGTTTCACGCTCCATTTTTTTGTGCTCTGAGTTGGAGCATGAAGAATGGCTTTAAAGATGCAGAGCTTGTTGACATGGTGTTAAGAATTATGCAAGGTGAAGAGCTAGGTCTGACAGAGTTTGAACCATAATTTTCTCCTGAAGGTGGTGCCCTGCAAGTTCTGCCTCTCAGATTATGCCTGGGCAATATCCTGGAGAATCCAAGGGGGCTAATGCTGAAACCAGGCCAGCAGTGATGCCTGAACCTAAGCAGTCAATCAGTTTGTCAGAGCTCAAGTATTCTCTCTTCCTTAAGCCCAGTACAGATATAGTTTCTAGATATTGCCCTTCTTCTAATACCTATAGCAAATATTAAGAGGATTACAGAGCTATCTTGAATCCAGGGTAAAAACTGAAAAAAAAGTGATCCCCTTATAATGACATAAACTGACGCCTGTAGCTTCTCACTGACCCCTCGGCAAGCTGTGTTTGCTAGGGCAGGTGTGAAAGGAAAGAGGCTTTCTGCAGTTTTACTGGAAAGTAAAGGTGATGGCACTTTTCTTGCAAAACATGCAAGTTACAATTTTTTGTTCTTAACACCAGATAATAAGCTAGCATTTATTCTACTTCCTTCATATGTCACCACATCTTTCTAATGTTTCTACCTTCCAAACATTCATTTGACTTTTGTGCTCACACTTATTTAATCAGCTGTTCTCTCTATCACTTGGAAGAAATTGAACATTTCTATACTATGTTTTGAGCTGAGTATTTTCTGAACAGAAAAAACCCAAATCTTTCATCATTAAATAGCTAATATAATTCATAACATTTAATCAGTGCAAATCTTAGCACTAAGATTCAGAAATATTATTTTAAAGTTCTAGATCTAAATGAAGATCTGATTGTGGTATGAACATTACTCAAAGAGCATGGTAACTAAAACTGACCCCATATTTTCAAATTTATTTAATCTAAATAGCACAGTCTCACTCTTTTCACGCAATCTTCTAAAGAATAATGATGATATTTTTCTGCAGGGTCATGTGAATAAGGGTTTTAAGAATATCAGGGCTCTTGAAGTGACTAGATCTCAAAGTAAACATCTCATCACAGGTACCTACCTAGCAGGATAATGATGCAGAGGAGAATGGCCACCAGTGCCCCCGTGCTGAGGCCGGCAGGGAGGAGCAAGGCCTCAGCGCTGCAGGACTGCATGTTCCCCCGGCTGTCACAGGCGCACACCCGGATGGTCAGCGTGCCTGTGCTGCTCTGGATCGGGTAGTCGTTGTCAAATATTATGATTGGCAGAAGATAGGTACTCGTCTTACTACGGCTGTATCCATTTCTTCTAGTCATAATTCCTGCTGTGTTATCTAGAATGGAAACGCAGAATCAATAAATGTCTCTGAATTAAGTTGTGCGTGATATTGGGGAGAGGGGTGGTAGGGTCAGCAGTTACCTTTGTTGTCTACAACAGAGAAGTTTGGATGAACTGCAAATTCTGGCACCAATTCAAAGAAAAATTTGTGTCCTCGAGGAGGCTGATCTTTGTCAATTGCACTCACAGTCTGTATGAGCTATAAAGAAAAGAGTGTTTCATGCTATTTTAGAAACCTTGTGTTTCAATTCTCTGCTTTTCATGTCCAGTAAAAATCCAATGAATCTCTATTTGAAGACAAAAACTGATGTCCTAAGCCAAATATTTCTCACATAAACACAGTAGAGGTTACAGTAAATGAATTGTTTTATTGTTTAAACACATAACAAAGGATGAAAAAGGGTCCAGTCCTCACTGCAAAACAGCCATGTACTTTGATTTGTACTCAGTATCTTGCAGTGATACTGAAACATTTGCCCTTCTGAATAAGCCATAAACCTCCTGTGGCCTCATGAAGCAATGACAGAGAGTGCTGTGTAAACCAGTTGTTAAGTGGGTCTAATTCTCAATCCACCTCATCTGCTCCTGGCGATAAATTGGAGTACTGCACTGGCAGGATGCTCAATTCTCCTGGGGTAATAAAAAGAGAGGCTTTGCTCCCTCCTAAATTGAAACCTCTGGCTGTGGATCTTAATAGCTGCCCTAACAAGGCCACTCAAGCCCAGCTGGAAAGGAGTAATAATAGTGCCAGAATAGGGTCAGAGCAGAGTGGACTGAAAAAAGAGAGACTTTTGATGCTTTCCCGTTGCATCAAAATGTGCAATTGTGTACTCATATTTATGTAGACACACATAAATGCTAACAATTTGACTCTTTTTTTATCTATCTGCGACTGGACTGACAGAGAGAGGCAGAGGGAAACAGCTGCAGAACTGAGGAAGGAAAAGCTACCTGGGAACAGCTGTGGTTTCTGAATTGACTCACAACAGTTACAACCCCACATTGTGTGAGTCACAGTTACTCCAGAAAGCTCTGTAAATGGCTGCTCTGTCCTTTGTCCTTCTGGTGGGTGTCATACTAGAGAGTAACCCATAGCCCAGTTTAGCTTGCAAGGACAGTCACATTCATTGCATTCAGTCACAAGATAACAAAAGTTTGTGGCATAAGAACAGGAGTAAGTCTCAACTGAGGATGCTATAATTCAGTGCAGGTGCATTTCTGTGGCACCAAAACTTAAAGGCAGAATGAGTTCACCAGTCAGACATTTTGCTTTCAAAGCCAAGATAGAGCCAATGACTCTTGAGTTTTCAGGTGTTTCCGGTGTTCAGGGTGTCTTGAAATCCCACAGATATCAAAGCCACTTGTTACCAAAGACTTTGTGCCTAGTTTTTCTCTTATTTCCAGAGAAGGTGCAGCTTGACTTCTTTCAGAAATACAGTAATTGACAAGTACAGTAATATGATGTGTAAGCTTTACGCCAATCAAATAAAAAATTCCTTTTTTTTATATACTTTCTCTGAACATCGGCTTGAGTGAGACTAAATTGGTTTTTTGCTGTATCACTCAGAAACTTGCTACTGCTAGTGCTGAACTGCACCATGAATATTCGACCCACTTTTTCTAGTTAACTTTGGGATAATTTGACTGCAGTTAATAATATTGAATTGTAATTAAACCCCTCCCCCCAAAAAAAACAAACCCAAAACACAACTTGAAAACAGTTGAGAGGTCTGAGTTTAGCTCATTCACTTTCTAGCAGCTCCTTCTAAAATAAGCACAGAATATTTTTTTTATAATTTCTTTTTATTTTTGAGGGATATTGAGGAATTTGAAAGGTAAATTGTGAAGATCAGCCTTGCACAAAAAGATATGACTATGCTGAAAGCAGGATTATGCAGTTTTTCTAAGCGTAATTAGAATAATAACTATATATAAAAATCTCTTCACTTTTATGATTTAATGATCATTGCTTTTTTGATTTTTTTTTTTTTTTCAGTTTTAGCTGTTCCACAAGATAAGTCAAATCCTTGTGTGTGGTGTTTAGTGTGTTTCTAAACCTCAGTTTATGTCAACAGCTTTCCAATGTTCAATCGCTTTTGTCTTTCCTGTAATCTACCTCTGAGAGTGTTAGTACAGAAAGCAAGACCAGGATGGGGTTTAATTTTAGTTTCCCACAGTTTAAAAATATTTTCAAAAAATCCCAAAACATTCTGAGGGGACTAAGATACCAAATTTAAATGAGAACATTTTCCTTTCACATTAGCACAAGTTTGAAAAGACAGAAGAAATAGAAAAGTACCAGGGAGAAGAGAGAATCAGAGTAAATGAAAACATTTGTGCAGTTTACAATTACTTGCTGAAAAGCTCAAGGAGAAAATATCCTGGTGTAATAACTACCAGAAACTGTAGTTGAGTATCTTGGGTCTTTTTGAGATGTAATCAGTGGGTGTTTGTAAGATTTGATTCCCTTCATGTGCAAATCACAGGGAGAAGCACAATTGTACCAGGCACAGAGGAACCTAATTACAACAAAAAAATATTGTTCAGGGTAAGGCTGAAGAAGAAGAAAAATCCCAACCTTATTATCTGATCTAACTATTGGCAACATAAATTGAGAACCAGCTGTTCGCCTACCAGAAAAAATGGGAGATAAAAAGAACAATGAGAAACCATGATTGCAGGTGGATTGTTCCAAATGATGAACAGGTGAAAGGAAATTAGAAATCTTATCTAATTAAGGATTTTTTTTTTCTTTCAGTTATACAGCTGTAAATAAAAGACAATGTCAATGATAATCACCACAGAAATGAAAGTGATCTGGCTATTTTTAAGTATCTTATTTATATGAAAATGTTAGTACTCTTTGTGTACATTTTGTAATTTCATTTTGGAAATATATTCATCTGTTTTGATGCACTTATGGATACTGAGTTATGATCACTCTTCTCCAGGACTTCAGAGCAAGCTCTCTGATGCCGTAAGGTTTATGACAGCAGAGTTATTTCAAGAAAATTATTTTTATTCCAATATATTTCAAGCATATCAGGCTTAGAGAAGATAAAAACATTCCCATTCTTTTCTTTCTTTCATACTTTCCCACATGAATGAGAACAGTTTAGAAAATACATCATTATTGTCACTATTTTGAGGGCTACCTATGCATGTGCACGTGCACTTCTGTGTGTTTAAAAAAAGTGTCACACTCTCGAGTGGATCTTAATAGGTCAGTTCAAGTTTTTAGGGGTCACTTTTCTTTGAGGGTAATGAAAATTTAAACATAAGCATTGACATGAATTTTTCTCTTTTATATTTAAGACAAGGGGTTTGCAGCAGTTTGACAATATTAAATGAGTAGCAAATGAAGAACTATTCCCAATGGAAACATTTCTTAAAGATCAGGGACCAGTGCTCTTCAGCCATGCTGTTTACCAGTGCTCTGACAACGACTGGTGCTTTGGGACAGATGTTTTTTAATATCGTTATCCATGACATAGTCAGCGAGATCAAGTGTACCTTCATCAAGTTTGCAGATGACACGAAGATGAGTGGTGTGGTTGACACAACAGAAGGAAGGAATCCTATCCAGAGAGACCTGGGAAATTTTGAGAAGTAGACCTATGAGAATCTCACAAAGATCAACAAGTCCAAGTGCAAGGTGCTGCATCTGGGTGAGGGCAGCCCCAGACAAGAGCACAGACTGGGAGAAGAACTTATTTGTGAGCAGCCCTGCAGAGAAGAACTTGAGGGTTCTGGTGGAAAGAAAGCTGGACAAGAGCCAACAATGTGCACTCAGAGCCCAGAAGGCCAACTGTATCCTGGTCTGCATCAAAAGAGGAGTGACCAGCAGGTCAAGGGAGGTGATTCTACTGCTCTACTCTTCCCTTGTGAGATCCAGCCTGGGGTCCTCAGCACAACAGACATGTGGGTCTGTTGGAGCAAGTCCAGAGTAGGGAAACAAAGATGATGAGGGGTCTGGAGCAGCTCTCCTATAGACAGGCTGAGAGAGTTGGGGTTGTTCATCATGGAGAAGACTCTAGAAACATTTTATTGTCATCCTCCAGTACTTTAAGAGGGCTTATAAAAGAGAGGAAGATTCACTTCTTACACAGGCAGATGGAGCTAGGACAAGGGGGAATGGTTTTTAACTAAAAGAGGAGAGATTTAGATTAGAGGTTAGAAAGGAATTCTTCAGTCAAAGGACAGTGAGGCACTTAGAGAGTGTCCTGAGACATTGTGAATGATTCATCCCTGGAAGTGTTCCAAGCCAGGTTGTATGGAGCCCTGAGCAACCCAACCAGTCTAGTTGGTCACATTCCTGGCCGTGGCCAAGGGGGTTGGCACTACATGATCTTTAGGGTCCTTTTCAATCTAAATCATTGTATGATTCCATGATTCTATTTATTTCTTTCATGAAGAAGACAGAGATTCTGCTAAAGGGTTTGGACCTATTTCCTACCTAAATAATTTTTTTCAAACATGGAAATGGTTCAATTATAATCCTATTTCATGTTTGGTTTTTTTTTGTCCTGGATGCTGTGATTTTAGGGCCATGACTTACATCACAGTCAAAACTATGACTGTAGTTCATGTTTAGGCTATTTTATAGTTATTAATAATCAAGTCTGAAAAAGTGGTTGGGGGTGAGTGGACTACCTAGAAACAGATTCCTTATATGTATCTCATACATCCTTAGGCAAAGGCTGCTCTTCAAGTTGTTTTAAAGACAAAAAGCAAGTAAAAGCTAGGTGGGGGAATTCTGAAATAGGAAGGGTCCCTGTGCACTTCAGAGCATGCTGTTAGTGTTCCTGAGGCTGCATTTTTATACACAGAGAACTGCGCAGCTAGAAGGCTTTGGTCATAGGCTCAACCTTGAGAATGCCTTTAAAAAAATATAGGAACCATTAAAGCAAATGTTAAGCTTTACCAGCACAGAGGTCAGCACCAGCTGGCTGCTTTTAAGATGGGCTTTTCAGTTGGTGCTGGCTTAGAATGTCATGCAAATAAATGGCTGTTGCATCTTTGCTCCAGGGTATACTCTTTAAATAAAAACTACAGCCACATGCTTCCAAAAGTTTCTTGGAGAAAGATGAGCAAGATGAGGTCCATGGGTGGACAGATATGTTATATTTTTCAGGTTAAATATTTCTACTAATAAAACAAAACCTGAGACAAATAGAATGTTTGCAAAGAATTCTGCTGGTAGTTCTTTTCAAAACAGTAACATATCAGTGGATGATATTTTATTTCTAAACCTTTTTTTTTCCAAAAGTCCTTCTTTCAAAATTCATTATAAATGGTGAAAACTAATGTCACTTTCACAGAAATCTAAAGATGGTCAGTGTTGTAGATTGCCTTTCTGAAATTTTAATATAACATGATTATCATATAGCATAAAAATTGTGCTTCCAGTCACAAAGACCACTGGAGACAGATATTGTTAAGGTAGAGATACAGGATACAGTGACAACTGCTGAAGTTTGTTGTTTCTGTATGCAACAGAAGAGAGGAGCAGGCCTTCAATCCACTTGAATCATTTGGGCTTTCATTTTTGTTATATCATGCTCTTAGTTACACCTGGTTATTGTACAACAGAGAAATGTCTCAAAAGTCACTTTTTTCAGCTGCTTCTGAGATTAGACTTAAAAAATATCGCTGAGCACTTGAGAAAGGGAAATGTTAGTGTTTGTTTTTGTCTAATATCTTTTAGAAGTGGTATGGGAGAGAACAGAACAAATTCTGGATCTTGAAGGACTGGCTTTCTTGAAAGTTATTGAACTTGTTTGTCACTGCAAGTGTTTCTCTAGGAATCTGGAAAGATCTCACCACTTTCTCTGCAATAAACTGTGGGGAAAAAAATCCTGTAAGAGAAACTAGTTTTGGCAATCATGAGAACAAAGTGTGCAAACGTTATGGGGAAATTGTGGAAGGACAGCTTTGTTTCTCCTGTCCTTTCTTCCTCTTGCCCCTTTTCCTGTCTGTATGATCTGGTAGGGTCAGTCACTAACTAATCTTGAATGTATTAGTAACAGCACAGTGTAAATATGTGGGATGAAGATTATGTAAAAGATATGATGATATGACCCGTAGGAGTGTTTCAAAATCAATCCCGCTGTCAGTGGATGTCCATCTCGTCATTATGTGGCTTGAGTGATCACACTTGTACAGACACAATTCCAAGCTATACACTTGTAAGGTGCTAGCTGCAGAAAACAGCCTCTATCATGCGTGTGCAGGCTTGAATAGATGCCTGCCACTTAACAAAACTTCATGTTCATAAATGCAAAACAGTTTGCCTTCCAGATCTAGGCTGCGTTCCACAAATGTGTTGGCAGTTTTAAGCAGGACTGAATGCTTATCAAAAGTTGGAAAACTCTCACTTCGATTCTTACTTAAAAAGACAGACAGTTAGCATGGGTTTCTCACTAAAATAAGCCAAAAGGTGTCTACCTGGTGAAGCAGCTACAATGTATATAAAGTCATGACTGATAATTAGTAATGCACACTTGAGAAAAAGTGATCCCTCTCTGCTCTATTTTAAAAAGCAAGGGAGGGTATGGAGAGTAATGAAAAGAAAAATCAGCCAGGTCTCTGAAGGAGGACACAAACTTTCTACATTCTAATGTCTGAAAGCCCATGAATGGGCAGGATTGAATATAGCATCAGAGGGGAAAGAAAGTGACCCAGGTTGTTTTCTTGATCAGTGTTGAAATTAGCTAAATTATTGCCAACAATAAATTATGCAATACAGTATGGAGCTAAATTTTGACCAACAATTTTTTCAGTTAAATCAGTCTCCTTCTCAGGTATAACTTCCTGGTTTCCATGGAGAGTAGTCATCCTCTAATCCAGCTAAAAAGTCCCAATTAATTCCCGTGACAAGGGCATGAGAGAACTTGTACCAAAGCCTTCCCCACAACAGTCACTGGGGCTTCAGGATTAGGCATTTCTAAATTGCACGAGAGGAAGGCTGCTCCCTTCTTTTCTTTAGCCTGTGTACTAGCCAGTGGAATGAGATTCTCATGGTGACAAATGTGTTTCAGCCTAATGAACATAGATTTTTATTAACCTT
Source organism: Corvus kubaryi (assembly GCF_017639235.1). NCBI lineage: Eukaryota > Metazoa > Chordata > Aves > Passeriformes > Corvidae > Corvus > Corvus kubaryi. The sequence continues at coordinate 2,862,316 of NW_024582056.1, read as the reverse complement.
TAGTGATAAGGTTTCTCCCTAGTCATACCATTGTTGTTTGGAGACAAAAGAGGATGAGAGACTGTAAGATTTTCTTTCCTCTGACTCTCCTAAAGCTGTCTGAAAAATACAATGAGTGAAGCCTCTAATATCTGTTGATGCTGAGAATGAGTAATGTTGCTTGGTGGCAGAGAACAATATTTGATCATTCTGACTGCTTCCTGATGCACCTGAGACTTAGAGAGCAGTGTGACTAATAACTGGTCTTGGCTAAAAAAAAAATAAATGAACTAAATATATTTATCTTCTCAGTCTGACTCCTGCTATGGTACCAAATGTAGAAGCAGTGCTGTGATATGTCAAGAAGCAGAAACTATTCTAATAAAAAAACTGCTTTAGGTGATCTCTAAAATAGGTTGGAGTAGTACTAAATGAACACAGGATTCTATCTATCTTATATTATACAGGGACTGCTAGACATGAGCAATACAGGCTCTCTGGAACTTAACATCCTTGGCTGAAACATTCAAATTTGTATTTCTATATTCATTGCTGTTTTTAAGCACCAAAATAAAAGTACTGTCATGTATTGAAGGTAGTCTGTTTTCTGAAATACTAAGTCAACTATGTGTAAATGTCCAGATATGAACTCAGGTGCCTCTCTTGAGGACCCCAGCTGTTAACAAATAGAAAAAAAAAGAATGGATCTCTCATTTTTCTGTAGCTCCTCTTGGTGCACACTGTCTTTTAAGTATTTTTGTGGGTTTTTTCCAATGAGGGAAAATAATTGCTCAAGTTACATTGGTAAGCTAGATGTATGGGAGGTCTGAACAACAACGTGCCTATCTAATGGATCTCTGTCATATCTGTTGCTAGGTAAGCACAGAATTTACCAGAAAGGTAAATGAAATGTCATACATTAATGGATATTTCATCAAGTTTGCTAGACTAGATGGAAATTGGGTTAAGGAAACTGATAGCCAGTATGCCTGGGTTGAACTTGTTCAAATATGTGGCAAAACCTGTGTTTGCTGGTTGACCAAATTCCACAAGATTAATTTCAATTAGATCTTCATTCGTAAGTTTTGGAACCTTTCTTTGTGTTATGTAATTAAAATACATGACTGACTTTTCTAGTAGTTGTTACACTGAGGTTTTAAGATTTATTTAACTCAATTTTGTCTTAGACAATGAGACATTGTTACACTGACAGAATTTAGGTTCTATGGCAGCTGCTTGAACTTAATGGCTAGAATTATCTGAATGTGTACAACCTGGAAAAAGCAGCTTATAAGTCATAAACTAAAACTATATGGGTTTAAGAGCCAAAAGCTTAGAGAATTTTTGCACCTTCTGTAAGGCTTGAACTGTATTGTTAAATGACAATTTATGTCACTGGTTAAGACAGGATGATGTGATCATGAACCTAAGTTATTGTGAAAAGCACTCTTTGATAATTTTTCTGGTATGATAATTCCTTCCACTGTTCTAATTTAATTCATCACTGCCTTTGATATGTATATTCATCTATTTATATCATTTACGTGAAAAATAATAAAACTTCCTTAAAAAATAATGAAAAAATTGGCAAATACCTCTTCAAAGGCAAGTGGCTTTTAATCAAAGTATCCTCTGCCATTCTAACCTGTTTTGCCTGAATTACGATATTATGTGTAATGAATGAAAAATAAATAGGAACAAATGCAGTCTCCCAACAACATATTGTATCCTCTTTTTCTCCTTTTTTTTTTTTTTTCTATTTCTCTCTGTTAAACAATTCATAAAAGATGACTTGAATTGCAGCTGAAATATTACATGGTTTTGCCTTGCATAGAGTTCTGCAGTACCCGAAATGCTAAACTCATCTCAGGTACCATCCATGCTATTTTCAGTGAAGCCTCTGTGACTTAAATAAAACACTGGGCAGAAAATTAGGTAAAATATGAGTATGGTTCCTGATGTGTATCCACATCAGCCATCTTTGTAAAATCTTTGAATATTGCATGGTCACTGTCCTCTAAAGAAAAACAAAATATTATACATTCTGATTCTTTCCACATACTTTCCATGAAGTCAGCCAGCTTTGGCTGGATGACAACAGCCTAAAGCTAGTGAGATATGAGAATAGACCTAAGTTGATCTTAGGGCTTCATCCTGGCTTGTCTCTCCTAGAGTAGGAACCCACTCATGCTTGTGCTAGTGAAAATAATGATCTCAAGGTTTTTCTTCCAGTCAAAAGTGAATCAGTCTGGAGAAGAGACTCACACGTGGTGTCAGGTGCATTTCGGAGAGATAATCTTGAAGTACCCTAGCTGCTACTAAATCCAGTTCATTTGTAAATACTTTCAGAATTTAAAAATCTTTCTTCTCAGGATTTAAAACTGAATGACTGGCATTAGCATAAATAGATGATGTTATAATCTCAGCAACATCAAGGCATTTCTATAATATGCTGTCTCTGAGTTCTCTTGGTTTATCTACTGACTCAAATCCAAATTATAACTTTGTCTTCAATTTTTTTTTCTTTTTAGATTTTTACAGAATTGCTGAGGTAATTTAGGAAGGGATATACATGATCTTTAACCAGACTCAACTCAATACCAAACTGAGTTTTAATCTACAATGGAAATAGTTGCATTGCCCTTTATTTTTAAAAAAGTTTGGTTTTCACGTCTTCTTTACCGAGACATAATAAAGATTTTCCTGCTTTGTGTACTTGAAGGTATGGCTGTATTAACCAAGCCAATGATAAAAATCCAGAAAGAAATGGAATTACTGAACAGCGTATAGGATTTTGTACCATTATGTACAACTATTTCTGAAAAATATTTTCTGATATTAGAAATGGAAAACCACCCTAAAGTATCATTTTTTATTATATCTTATGTTATTATGCTGGGATATTATCCTTCATCTTTTATCTCCTCCTTTTTTGAATCAACTTGTATTTTCTATAGAAGATAGGAAATGAAGAGGCTGGGTTAGTCTGCTGCTATTCAAACTAAACTATGTTGAAGTCTTCATGATGGCAGTGCAGAATAATTTCCTTATAAGTTCTTTGGTAATATAAGTATTGGTTTACCTGTCCTGCTTTTGCATTTTCACAAACAAATGTTTCATAGTAGTTGGCAAACTCTGGCGCATGATCATTTACGTCTAAAATCCGAATGAAGACAGGTATCTGGCTACTTTGTTTAGGATTATCTGAAAAAATAAAATTATTTATATTACAATACAAAGAGATATGTATAGAAAAATAATCCAATATATTTTTTCCAATAGATATTATAGATGTTCTATTTTCTTGATTATACTAAAACAATTATATTTCATTTTCTGCTGACATACATTGCATATACATAAAAGTCCTATTTATATTTGGAACAAGTTTTTCTATTATTATATATACATACGTATATATATATAAATAATATAAAGTGTGCTTAAATTGATTTGCATTAAAAACAGGTCACTGAGTTCTTATGGAGTTGTATTCTATATTTCAGTACAGCAAATGATTCATTGCAAAAGTTGTTTCATGAGGTTGAGCTGTTAAGAATACTCACCTTTTCCTCCAGCACAAACATAAACCCACAAAAAACCTTTCTCCCCTAACTGTAAAAAAACAAACAGTAAAATGACATATAAGGATATGATCATCCATCACTCTTCACAAACCTCCATACTCAAGGTATTGCCAGAGAGGATTCTTGCACTATACCTATTGGAAATGTAGAACATGTTTGACCAAAGAATGAAAAGCATTTAAAAGGAAAAGAAAAAATATGTATTTTTTTCTGAAAATGGGGATATGATTCATCTCTCCATATGACCCAACTCCCAGACTCTTAAGCACATTGACTCCGGGGGAATCTATATGGAGAATAATGGAAGGGAGAAAAGTTTTTCAAATCCATGTCTGTTTTCACCTTTGATGACTGTTGCCTCGGAAAAAGGCTAGGCAAGAGACATCCATATCTAAAAGTATCTAACATAATAGTAAAGAATCCAGGTGAAAGATTAGGCCCAGGTTTTACTTCAGACATAGAAGGCAAAGTATTTCCTCTAGTCTTGGCTTCAAACAAAGCCATTTTCTGAGATAAGGTAAATCAGTTGAGGTAAAGTGTAATTTGTTCCTGTTTACAGAGATTGTTTTGACAATGAATTTGTATGTCATGGACTTTTTTTTTTTTTTTTTCCCCCAAGGATTTTCCCAAAGACTTAGCTTGGGATAGAGCCAGTGCATCACACCTGCACCAAATTATTTGATGTGAATTCTCAGGGAACCTTGTCTAATATATACTGTGAATGGTTTTGTTGAGCCCGAGAATTCCAAAGTATCTTTTAAAAAATGGGCAAAACATATCTTAAAATAATAAATTGGACTTTTAGATGTGTGTCTAAAGATGTCTTGTCTATTGATAATATCTGGATAAGGGCAAAACTAATAAAACAAGATAAGCCATGGATACTGTAGAATTTAATTCTTTTCTCAGTTCAAATATTCTTCTGAAATAAATTTTATCTTCAACTTACTGATTTCAGTTGCTATGACAGTGATGTTGTGCCAGGGAGTTTCTTCTCGGTCAAGTGGCTTTGAGAGGAATAAAGATCCATTTCCTGAATAGATGTTGAATATTCTGTCAAGGTCAGTGTGTCGATCTACAGAATATCTGTCAAGATACGGTACAATTGAGCATCACTATCTCCTGGTGCAGTCTCCAGTTTAGCTTACAGCCACCTCTAAATGTTTTCTAATTTTAACTGTGCTTAGTCAAGAATGTTTTCTTTACAACTAACCCTAAGCTTTCCCATAGTTGCCTGCATGCTACAAATACTTAGAAACTATTTTAAGGCTAGTGAGCAGGATGAAGAATAAATTATTATGTGGGCAGATTTTAGACTGATAACTGAAACTATATTTTAGCTCATAAAGTGGATTCTAGAAGAACAACTAAAAGTGAATATTTTTAGATAAGATTTTTTTGCAGATTAATTGTTTCTTAGAGAACTTTGTCACCAAAGGACACATACTAAAGACATAAGGAATATCAAGTTATAAAAAAAATATTTTTGAGATGTCACAAGGACCACCGAACTCAACAGAAAAATCTTTCAATTAGTTGTTCTTTTGGATGAAATGTCTTCAAATCTTGTTTTATGATACTTGCTTTTGCTTTGTTCTTACCCAGTAAGGAAAAACTTGTTTTACAGATTTTTTTTAATTAGCCTAATAGTTGGCAGTCATCATCAGGTTAAATTGAGATTTTATACATATTTTACTTAAAAATATTTTATTCTCTTCCTTCTTTCACACCTTCTACCTCAAAGCATACTGCTGCAGGACATAGAAGGCTTGTTCAGAAATGCAGAGATCAGTTTTCATAATCACTTGCAGGGTAAATACACAAATTTAAGTGCTGTGTTTGCCACTGCAGATAGTAATAGCAGATTGGTAACAATTACAGCAATTTCACAGTGCTGAACTCTTACCTCTAATTGTTATGACTCTAGCAATCATTTCTTATTCAATCTACTGTGATCATTAAATAGTTAAGCTATGGAATACAGATGTTATGTACAGAAGTCTGACAGTTATCAAGCATCAGGGAGAATAGAAATACACCATTTTGAGTGTTTTACATGGTATAAAAGCATAATTTTCTGAACAGTTTGGTGAAACTACTAGAACATGCTGGCAGTTAAATGCTGACATCTCCTTTCTTTTCACCTGGTGTCTATAGACTGTTCTTCAAAAGCATTGTCTGCACTGTTCATTGTGTTAATTGTATTAGCCTTCACAAGTTCATGTAGATATTTCCTTGTTCAACACTTTTTAACAGTGTCCATGTGCTTAATTGCCCAAACAGCCTCTTAATACCTTGCACTCTCATCACTCTCTGTGCGTGAGACTTGACCCATATCTAAAGAATTTTATACTGTGTAATGGCTTACTTTATTGCATTCTTTGCTACATCTGGATCTTGGGCTAAAACCTGCCCAATAATGCTTCCTTCCTTGGCATCTTCATCTACCTCTATTAAATACCAGGGTCTGCTGAACACTGGAGGTTCATCAATGTCTTCAACAGAAATTTTGACCAAAGCCGTATCTTTGAATGGCCCCAGCTGAAGAAAACGAGGATCAGGATGAGTGTTGGTTGCTTCTACTCTTAGGGTATATAGCACCTTGTTTTCAAAATCCAGATGCTGAGGAGTAAATAATAATAATAAAGAAAATTATATCACTTTACAAAAAAATGTAAGTTTTACAGCATTGAACAAAAGTTTTTTTAGGAACAAAAGCTCTAAATTTTAATCAATCTTGGGGAAGATGGAGTGTATTAAGTCTTATTCTATTCATTAAAAAAATAAGGATTATTATAGGATAGCAAGGCAACTATGATCCCTCTGCCTATTAATTGTTCAGGTTTCATTTTTTTTCTGAAAAAACCAGGAGGCTTTGACCTATATAAAAATAGAAAGAAAGAAACAGGGAAGTTTTACTCAGTCCACAACAAGGAGTTGTGTAAAGTCTAATTTGTCTCATCTAACTGGCAGTAAAAAGAGCAATTATTCCAGTTCTTAAATGCTATCTGTCATATTTACCTTTTCTTTACTCTTCCCCCATTAGTATCTACCCTTGCCTGTTTGGTACTAGGAGCAACCCAGACTTGACCCTGATCTTAATGTTCTGCAGTGAAAAGAAAATCTATGAAGTCTGATTTTCAATCTATGTGACATTGACATCATGCTTATCCATATATACATATGTATATAGATGTTCATACATACATATACATAAAAAAGTATACATCTTTCCGAATATGTTTATAGATCTATATTTTATTTATATGCAGGTATCAATTAATGTTACTGATATATTTAATAACACTAGAATCAAAAAGTGTTCAGAGTTTAACAGGATGAATTCTGAAAAGCAACCAATAAATCTATCAGAGATGGTATTTTAAAATACATTTCTGTGAATATCTTTGCACGTTGAACTTTCATTGACATCATATGTAACAACTGAAGTATCACCAAGACTGGACTTAAACCAAGACAGATTTTAGGTACTGGAGATAACTGGCTGTTGGACAGATCAGAGAGGGAGAGTTTAGCCTTGGATGTGTAAATTCATGAAACTCCAGGTAAGCCTCCCACCCTTCCAAGTCTTACCACAACAATCAGCTGATAAACCCCACTGTGAACTGAACCTCTCCAGGTTTTCACAGCCCTAATTTGAAAGTACTGTGTGTGAGGCTCTATATATTGAACAGACAGCAGCCACTGAAATATTGCTTTATGTGAAGTGACATGCCAGTAAATTTCCCTTGAGACTTGAAAATAACAGATACCTGCTGAAGAAAGAGAAGAACGAAACTAATACAACAGCTCCTTGGTAGCCTGACCCCTTGTGAGATCTACCCTCCCTTCCCCTGGAAAAAGAAAAATAACTGTAACACCTGAAGAGCTAAGTACATATAAAAGAGAGGGAGAAAAAATAAACCTTTTTGACAGTTATAATCCCTTCCTGTGTGTCCTTGTCAGTGATGATATCAAACATGTCTGATCCATCCCCATTGGAGATGCTATACTCAATCTCTGCATTTTCTCCCACATCGGGGTCATTGGCTTTAATTCTGCCAAGTGGAGTCCCAGGTGGTGCAGATTCAGGAGAGCTGAACTGGTAGGAGCCTGGAAGAGCGAAATCAAACATTTATTGTTTTCAGAAACTTTTTTTTCTGAATAAAAACCATCTTCAATTTCACCAAGATTTTTTACGTTACTTGAAGTTCCCAACACTTTAAGAAAAATGCTGCTAGCCATCACCCTAAACTTTAAAACAGGATTCAGAGTTGATTGACAAACTGTCACAAAAAGTTCAAATTATTCTTCAAAGCCATTGAAGACTGTGCTTTTTTTCTTTTTTCTTTTTTTTTTCAGTTTTAAGGGACAAAGGAGCTATACAGTAAGGTACCAGTTCTTACCCTGATTATTAACACTGTATATTTTTTTTCTCTAGAAACGTTCCTAGACATATTTAGAAATAGGAGACAATTTTGTTTTGTTTTCTCAAGGTACAATAGTTGTAGAAATCAGTGAGGATTTGGAAAAAACACTAAAATAGAATAGCCTTTAATTATTTTGAAATATATTCAAGTAAGTGTTCTGTTTGAAAATAATTCATTAATCTCTTTTTGATAATACATACTAAAGAGTCATGGTAGAGAGCATTTGGATACATGTTCGTGTTAATTGCTATTGCTATTTTTATAATCAGAGTCTTCTAGAAAGAAATCTGGTGACACAGACATTTTCCTCTTTCTTGTATGCATGAAAAGTGAATTCATATGTATTTTCTGACAACATATGTAAAAAAAACCCCAATTGTAAAGACATGCTGTAGCAGAAAAGGTATTAATCAGAGGCATTTTTTAACCAGTAAGAAGCAGACACTGAAGAAGTTTCATCATTAGCAAGACAAAAAAAATTCTAAATCTGTATTTTCTGTTATTTGTTACCAAAAAAAAGTAAAAAAAAAATCTGATGGGTTAAGATTTTGTACATAACATGCCGGAATCTGATGTTTCTTCTGATCTGTTTTTTCATGTAAATTCATATTACTTAATTGAGTGAAGTAGTAGCATTGGAGAAATACCTTAAGACAAAATTAGCACCTAATGAAATGTACAACCCTTGTCCAAAGAATCCAATAAGAGCACATATAAAGTTTATTGACTTGTAGTGAAGTACAGTCAACTCTCTTTCTTTCAACAACCCTATTCCCTATATTTACGTGTCCTTTGCCTTTTAAGACACTAAGAGGGTCCTGAATATTCCATTTAAAACAAGGAATATTTCAGACTGCTGAGTGCAGAATGAGTTTCTGTCCCCAGTTGTAAAGACTAAGCACAAAAGAGAGTCACTGAAAATACCCTATATTTATACAGATGTGTAGCAAAATGGAAGCTAATGCCTGATGCTAAATTGTGATTGCTGTTACAAATTCAAAGTTATAAGTGAAAACTCAGCAGTGGCCTGTTTGACTGCAATCCACACAGGCTAAAATGCATATTTTTCCCTTAAACCAGTCTGCAAATGGGATGAAGGTAGGATTCCTGGCAGCTAAAACATGAGTTTGAAGCCTTGAACCCTTGACAAATTCAATCATTTGGCAGCTGAGCCAGAAATACCAAAGGAACAGATTCAATCATGGTACTTATTACTCCTTCCAGATGAATACCTCCCTTTAGTGCTTTTCGTTTGAAAGCATTCCTATTTTTGTGGTGCTGTGTGAATGCTACACATTTTCGGCATGTGAAATGGCTATTTGGTTTCGAGTACAGTAGAATTCAAAATGTGTAAGGTTTTCATTATAGTACCATTTAAATTCCATTTAGGCCTATATGTCTCCTAATTTTCCACAACTCCTTTCAGGAAACAAAACAAAACAGAAAATGCTTCTTCTTAACACAGTCTGAGCAACCAGTACTTCACAGTGCTATTTTGCTTTCTCCTGTCCCTCTAAAAAATTAATTTTTGTCTCTTAAATACCTTGATATTAACTGGTGTTGTTTGCAACTGCCATTGACTCTCTATTTTTGACAACATTTTCACTTACTGTTGCCTCACATAAGAGAAAATGGAAGACGAATGTTTTTGTAAAAAGCTAACTTCCACAACAGATAATTTTTTGAAGATGTGCCCCTCTTCATAACTACCTAAAAAGAAGTCAGATCTGCCAGGTATTCCTCTATCTTTGATTTCCTAGAAAGTGTTAAAAACCACCCTGCTGACAAGAAAGAAAATGAGTGGGAAGGGTTACCACTGAATTTGAAATTGCGGCATTGGAAGATCCCACAGCAGGCCTTCTGTAGGCCATGCAATGTGTTTCAGTGATGTTCAGAGTGGAACACTACAGAGAATATTGTATGAGGCATCAAATTGTGTAAATTTTTCTAAAAAGTACCCATCCCAAAGCTTTTTGAAATAATCAGAAAAACTTTCGTAGACATGAGGTTTCAGTTAATTTTGAAAGAAGAACATCATAAGGAACACAGGCTAAGGAGACTGGAAGCCTTAAATTGTTTTGCAGTTCTCTATGTTCTTCTTTCTTTATTTTATCTTATTTTGTTTTATTCAGTAGTGAGGGTTAAAATGCAACGTGCTACATTATAATTTAGGTTCAAGTATTCCTATTTGCCAAAATATTATAGGCTACATCATGCTATACATGTTTAAAAAGTGTCTCCTCATGAAGTCGAAGTTTGGTTAAAAATTGCTGTTTGAGTTTGCCCTGTGAAGGTGATTCTCATCAAGTGAACTCTGAATGTGAATTCAAATTATCATTTCTTTATGAGGGTTGCAGTACTTCCCCTCCCCTCTTTTCTTTTAAAGTAATGTGTTATCATGGATAGAGATTAAAAGATTAATTTATAATTCCAAGGATCCATTCTTCCATACTGTCAGAATTTACCAAATTTTTTTTTTTTTTTAATCCACAAGAGGTTGAAGAGTTTGTGCTGTTCTGGGTGTACTTATTGCCATGGTACTGAATTGCTTTTCAAATCTGTGAGAGCATTTTCTAAATCAGCTCTTTGTTCAGTCCTTAGTGGGTCTGTAAAGAGAGCCAGGTCCCTCATCAGTGTGAACAAGCAATTCAAATTTTATTATGTGGACATTTTTCTGGTTGGCACAGAACCGAGGCTGTAAATTTCTCCTGTCTGCAGCCTATCAAACAGTTATCAGACACTGACTGTAATAACGTGAGACTGGATTTAAACACTGGCCAAAGATAAAAAGATCTGGAGTGTGCTACTCTGAAGCTTTCTGTATTGTGAGCTTTCTGCTATTTGCCATTTTTTTTCTTCTACAGAGGAATTTTTAAAAACCCAACATTATTGTGTCAGACTGGCCTAGATTATCAAAACTATTCAAGAACTGAACACAGATTACGAGTACCTAAAGTAAATGCTTAGACTGCCAGCAGAACATTCCACCTGATCAGCTCTGCCTGTGCAAGGCAGAATATTAGAAAACCTGTGACATATTTGCTTGCCTAAATATGTGGAGCTAAAATTGTTTCCGAGAACAGAATTTTATATTTTGTACTTAAATTCCTCTTAAGTCCCTGCAGTTGGCCTAAATTATTGTTACAGTTTATATTTCTATAAGCAGAGTAAGAATGAGAAACAAATTTATCATTCCAACAAATAATTTGATATTAAAAGATGTAGGCAGACATTCCTGTTGGCCCTAATAGTGCTGCAACATAAACAGACACAGCAGTCAGTAAGTGCTACAAAAAGAGTGATAAAAAAGAATCTTCCAGATGGCCAAAGCAAACCAGCTGATTGTTGAGAGTTCTTTGGAAAACCAAACTATTAGATGCTCCATACTCTGGGGGAAGCGAGGTGGATTGTCATTGACATCAGTCAGTGTGATGTTCACGGTGGTGGTCCCTGATAGTCCTCCCATCTGGCCACCCATGTCTTTAGCCTGGATGACCACTTGGTACTGCTCCCTGTTTTCTCGGCTCATGTCCGGTAAAGCAGTCTTGATTATGCCTTGAAGGAGTGAAAAAAAAAAAAAAGAGCAGTGAAGGAGAAGCACCATCGACTTTAATCTCAGAGCTCTTAAATGGATTCGTGTCAGATATACTGCGCAGATGATAATCCATAGCAATCACAACAAGGTATACTGCAATAAGCCTTGCAATCTATGGCTGCTTTAACATGATTTTAAGAAAAAAGAGAAAAAATATGTAACAGATGCATCATTCATTGTTTTTGTTGTGCTAAATCGATTTGATTATTCTTTTAATGACAAAAATATTAATATGTTAATTGAATTAATGACATTTTTCAGTTTCTATCCCCAGTTATTATTTTAATATATTGTGTAACCTCCAACTCTGGTGACATTTTGATATTATACCACAAGGCTGAACTCTAAAAAGCTCAGGATTCATTATTCTGGGCTGTAATAGATCATTGATTGTAGTGCTCAGTGATGGACACTGTAAGTCAGCTGGGGCTATAGCTAAAAAAGAATTGGACAAGACTCAAAAATTAATTTTAAAACGTCTTTTTTGGGGTGTCCAATTTCAAAAATTTCATAACTGTAATTTACATGTCTCAAACATTTTTACAGTACACAAAAAGAATACGGGTCTCAGGTGAGAAAACCAAAAGTGGTGCTGTACACCACTTTTCATTAAAGTGGGTATGCACAGGTTTTCTTTTAGAAAACCAAGTAGAGATTTTTATTTTTATTTTTATTTATTTTTATTTTTATTTTTATTTTTTTATTTTTATTTAGAAGGGTGGTGGCTTTTTAAAGCTGGAGTGATGAGAGCTTTCTCTTGTGAAGTGGGAAAATTTAAACATAGTGTTCTTTTCTGCTTGGAGGATTCACACCCCTACCCTTTCTTTCTCAAAAGAAGGCTCTCATTGTAGGCTTGATTTGATATTATGCAGAAGAAAAAAGGCAACCCTGGAAAATTTCTTCTAGCAAGTGACTGAAAGAGAAAAAAACTTTGCAGCTGAGGGGTTATGACATTTATGTCTGATCCAGGATTATCAGGTTCTGATTACCATACCTAAGTTTGTTAATACATGTAATATGAAACAGCAAATTGGATTAAAATGAAAAATAATCTCTGAACCAAAGATGAGAGTCCAGGCCTTTCCCAAACAGTCTGCCTGCCTAAACACCTGCTTCCATCAGTTATTGTCCGTGGGGTACCGGTCCTGTTTTCCTGTTCAGGCCTGGTAAAGATGTTTGAGTAGGGGACTCAAGAAATAGAAAAAAAGAGAGGGATTGAAAAAAGGGAGAAAAAACCAAACACTTTTATTCAAGGCAAAATCCTTATGCTTCCTTTTAAAACTGTAGCCTTGTGATTCATTATCTTTTGCATACTATGGCTTTGCTGTATTTAGAAAAAGCCAAATCGTTTAAAAACAAAGATAGCCATCATCTGAGCACTTTCAATGGATTAGGAACTTCAGTGATTCTGGGCAGAGTTGCACTTAAATTCTCAATTCACAAACCAGAATAGTTTTGGTAACATGCAGGAAAACCTAGAGCAATGCCTGCTGACTCTTGAGTGCCTTAGGAACAGGTATCTGGAAGGGGGGAGTTTGTGGTTGCATCTTTCTTTTCTGAACCCTAATTTTGAATTATAAATATCTAAAATTCACACTTTTTTTTTTAGTTTGTATTTGTCTCTTATCCAACTTACTGCATAACAGTGAAAAATCTTCATGCTTTACAGCTTGAAAACATTAATGATTCTTGCTTCAGTTCTCATAACTCTGGAAATCAGAATGCAGGTTCAAAAAGCAACTTAAGTTAAAAATTTTCAGTGGTCAGGAATCTATTCCAAACTTTTAGAAATTTTTAACTACCTGTGAGATTTTTTTTTTTTTTTTTTTTACCTTATAGTATGAAAATGTCCAGTTCCTAGTTACATTTCTTAAAGGTAAACAGATGAAATTTCCAGAAACTAGTGTAAAATAGGCTTGTGACTAATTTTGATGATTCTTTGGACCCTTTACAGTATTTTACACCTTTTTTAAACTGTTGACCTTTACATTTAACAATCATCTTCTGGAAATCATACCAAGTAAAGCAATTCTTCCGCAATAATATTATTTTAACAGAAAAGGCATACTTTTATTTTGGTTCCAGTTTTCATTCAATGAAAGGGTATCAGCTTTGTGTCAAGTCATATGTCTGTTCCAGAACTGAAATGGAAGTGAAAAGTAACTTGATCCCTGCATCCTGTCTCTGTTACTGCAGACAGTGAGACTGAATGAATTGCTAACCTGTTTCTGGATCCACTGAGAAGTATGGCTGTCCCTGGAGGATGCTGTACACCACTTTGGCACTGTTCCCGTAGTTCGCATCATCTGCGTCTGTGGCTGTCACCTGAATAACAGATGTACCTAAATGGGTACCAAGCAAAGAATCAGCAGATTTTAGGAAGGTATCTACTTCTTGCAAACATACAGTTGTTGCAGTATTGAATTCAGTAAGAAATCAAACATCATCCAGTGGACAAATCCAGAGTTATCCTACTCAGGAGAAACTAAAATAAAATCACATCTTCCTCATAACTAGACTTAAAATCATTAACACTTAAGATTCATGCTTCAGTTTAACATGAATAAACACACAGGGACTGACACATCTTTGAAACCCAACACAGCATTAGGGTTTTTGGTGATCAAATAGATTTGAAGATTGTTCTCTAGTAATAATATGACCTCAGCTGAAACTGTTCACTTAAAGGTTTGGTTTAATCAATAAATAAATCTAAAGCAAATTTTCCCATACTCATTTTCTGCTTAGATGGCAAACTCCAAATACCTGAATTCTGAATAAATAAAAAATTTTGTCTCATCATGAACTGATTTTTGAGATTCTCTTAAAAATAGATTGGTTTCACAATAAGAAATTATGTTTGTGGGGTTTTTTTTGTTTATTTATTTGCTTTTTCTCTCTCAGTCAAAGTTATCCACTTATTTGGCAAATAAAAGACATTAAATGTTACTGTCATTTTTTCAACATTCATTTATTTTGCTTGACAATAGTTTACCCTTGTCCTGTGATCATAAAGAAGGCAATATAGTTTATATGGGATTATGAGCACTGTGAGCCAATACATTTGATGTAGTTTATGGGTCAGAAGCAAATAAAAAGAAAGGCTTTTTACAGAAAGCTTCTGTCAAGCCTTTCTTAGAAAAGCACAAAGCTGTCCTTCACAAGCTTTTATATCTTAGCACTTCTCAAGATTTCAGAATGCATTTTGCTAACACAAATATCTCGATAAATGTAGGCAGTCCAGTAGCTAGAGGTGTAAAGGTGCTCAACTCCTTGCCAGGGCAAGAAGGCTGACTGAGAAGAAGCTCTTTACCCTACTTCTGGCTTTTTTGTTTGGGTTGTTTTTTTTTTTTTGTATCTCACTTTCTTTGAAAGAAAAAAGTCTAGTGAGCACTGTCCACTTAATTAATGCTATTCCCTATTACTCTTCTTCTACAACTTCAGTCTCTCTAGATTGAAGTTCACCCAGATAGCTTGCAGTCAAATGTCTGTCTTGTCTATAAGTTTAGAAGATCCTCATTTACCTGTTATTAATGTCATTGAAGTGAATAATTTCTGCTGTCGCTTTTCAGCATATTCCAGGGATTGGAAAAAGTAGAAATCCAGAGTAATCAAAACAGATTTGTGAGAGCACATTATTATTGGGTACAGTTAGATGCAACTATTTTTTCATAGAACGTAATACAGCTCTACAAATAATAGTTTTACCTACACAACAATTCCCAGTATTTCAGGTTATCTGCAGAGCATGTCAAGAGAGGAGGAATACTTCTCTCTCTGCAATAGACCACCAGAAAAACGTTGTAAAAATGCTTTGTCACAAATCATCAAACTCTGAAGAGAATTTTTGCCATCAGCTCTCCAGATTACTTTTTGCCTGGTTAAACAGTTGGAGGTCTTCTGTGTGCCGAGCTGAGCTGTTAAGATTATCCCAAAGAAGTGAATATTTAAGGACATCATTATCACTAACAGTGTCCAGCAGAACTGCTCATCTGCACAAAAAGTGAAGACAATTATTTGAGAATGTTAAAATTCCATTAGTCCTGCTTTCAGAGAAGCAAGTAAGTTAAATCCCCTGCCTCCTTAAGATGAATAGGGAAAGAAAAGTCAATATCCCCTGCTAGCCTATAAAAAACATAATCAGTAGAATCATATGCTTATATTGTATGACATTGTAGCGTATAGAAGTTAAAAATCAAGAGGAATTTAGATGTCCATCCCCAAAAAACCAAAGCAACCTAAATACCTTAATTAGGAAAGGTTATTGCTGTGGCCTCCTGATCACTGTCATGGGACTGACACAGAAGCTGGAGTATGGTTATAGTAACCAAATGCACAATAATGTTCTTTCTTTCTTTCCCTAGTTCACTGTTTTGATGAAAAGAAAAAATGCTGAATTTGTTTTGAACTTTTTTATTTTTCTTTTTTTTAAGACAATTATTAGAGAGCTTAGGGCAGTCTTTGGGAGACTTCTGTGTTTGTCTCATTGGAATGTCTATCTTTGTTTCCTGAGGCTCAAGTGTCATGTAATTATGGCTGTTGAGGAGAGTAGAGAAGATGTAACCCTACAGAAACTTTTCATGTGGTGAAAACATAGTATTACAAAGCTCCTTCTTCTGTTAAACTAATAGTACAGCTGGGAAAAGTTATTAACAAGAGTATATCCTCAAAAAATTCAATGTCAGCAGGCAGTTAACTCTCTTCTCTGCCAACAGTCTGCTGTGTCATAAAGAAGGATGCTCACAAATGATAGACAGTACTTGTGCAACTTTCTTTCACAAGGTAAGAAACTTCTCTTAGCTTTTTGGGTCAGAAACGACAGTGAAATAAAGGCAGTGAAATAAAGGAACTCAAAGTTAATTATGTAATATTTGGTAAAGAGGCAAAATCAGTCTGGAACTTTTTAATCAAAGAAAAGTATGCTTTATATTTACCCCACTTGAATGGTACCCACAGTACGATCTATTTATTTATTTGCTTATTTATGGTCTAGATTACCTCACAAGCAGCCTCTTACCACATTTGTCAGCAGAAATCAGCTTGATTAAAAGTACGAATAGGCTGTCTGGATGAATACAGCAGGAGTGAAGGAAGGAAGTAGAGTCTGAGAAGAACTGGGGGTGGGGGAATCTATTTTAATGTTTACCTTTGTTTCTCACTATCCAGCTCTATTTTTAATGTGCAATAAATTAAATTAATTTCCCAAGTGAAGTCTGTTTTCATCCTTATGGTAACTGATAGGTAATCACTCACTCTCTATTTCAACCCATGAGCTTTTCCATTTTTCTTTTCTTTCCCAGTTTTGCTGAGGAGGGGGAGTAAGAGAGCAGTTGGGTGGGTTTCTGTGAGCCAGCCATGATCAAATGTGCCACAGAGCAAATTGGTGTGAAGGATGACAGAGAAAATGTGAGAATAACTACAATAGCAGTCTAAGTAGTGATAACATCACCCTTCTGCAAAGCAAAGTTCTCAAGAGGTATGTCATCTTTTTTTTTTTTTTTTTTTTTTTTGTCTTGAGTCTGGAAGCTTAAGCACTTTGATACCATATCTGTTTTATGATATTTGGGGTCCTAATGCAGGGGCAGAAAAATGCAGAAAGTAAATTTTGAAGGTAACCTGAGAAAAGACAAATCTATACTAAATCCGTGTAAGTAGTGGTTCTGTGTGTGTTTCTGTGTGCATAAATTTTCATGTAAGCGCAAGTAAAAATTTAGAACCCAAAAAGGAAAGCTATTAGAGCCAGAGAGAGCGTCACTTCATATCTAGGAAGTGTCAGAACTGAGTGTCATGAACACAGATTACTAGAACTCATGAACGGTGAGACATAAGTTTGAAAAACCACTGCAACATTTGAAATGAGAATGCTTTTATGAATTAAGTTTAAAATTCTTTCTATTCCTTTCTGCTATTTAGTGTTGGAAAGAGTCCTTCTGGTATAATTAGGTCTCCCAGCATAATACCAGAGTCCATTGCAAAACTGAAGAAAATAGCTTAAAGAGGATTGTTGTAGTGGAAAAGAGGTCTTCCACTAGATGAGACAGGCACATATTTTGCTACCTTTTCATGTGAAGTCATGCTGTTCAGCATGCAACTCTTGTTCCTACTTGGCTCCTTTGGCTGACACGAATTACAACAGCTTCTGCCAGTCAGAAGAATATATCTGCATTTATTGGAAAATTTTAGTTTTACTGATAACTTGTTCTGTAACCTTCATTTTAAACAGTATTCTCCATCTTGGGAGAAGAAAATGAGCAGATTATGTTGTTAGTAATGTGTGCCTCAAGATTCTACCATGAATGTTGGATAAAAAAATGACAGTGATTTAAATATCATTCAGAACTGTATCTTTTTTTTTTTACTAGAATGAAATCTGTAACTTCAAAGTGCATTTTGATTCTGACATTTTTTATAAAAGTTGTATTTCAGAACAATTAAACTTCTAAGAAAGCTTAGGCTTTGGCCTTCCAGTATAAATTATTCAAAAAGTAGTTTGGAAACAAAACAATCTGAAAATGCTGAAACAGGATGTTTTTTACATTATGAGACAACTTTATTTCTATTTTATTTCAAGTCAACTTCTGTCAAAATTGGCGATTATTGAGAAGTTCTGACTTTTACAGAGAAGTTTTGTCTGTGTATGTGCAGAAAGTCTGTTTCATTTTCAGAAATAGAAGACCAGCTGGGGTAAGTGGAGAGGCAGGAAGGACTTTATCTCCCTAAAGGAGAAGCTCTTATGCTTGCTTCCTGTTTTCAAGCACAATGACAATCTGCTGTTCGTCAAGTTTATTTACAGAGAGAAGATTTTAGAAGAGGGTTGCTTTTACAAGCGAAAAGATTTGGGTGAGCTCTGGAAAACCTCTGGAAGACACAATTAAGGATTTTGTATCTGTAGAAAACTAAAGAAGATGAATGGACACACGGTTTGCTCGAACAACATCATTCTGAAGATTATGCAGGCGCACTGTGGAGATGCCCCTGTTGAAAACATGAGTGAAATTTTAAGTGAGCTACAGAAATTTTGAGAGGTTTTAAACTACTTTTGTCTTTGAGAGCAGGTTGTTCTCTCTGGATAGTAGTATGTGATTAGGAAAAGAACTGGACAAATGCTGAACTAGGAGCTACATGGCACTACCCAAGCCTTAAAAGTTTAAGGAGGTATCTCATTACCACATCACCTGGATGACAACATTTCTGACTACTTTGTATGTAAGGGACAGGACTAAATGAGGTTGAGATACATCTCTTATATTTTGATTGAAAGACAAATCTACCTAGAGAGCTGAAAGAATAGTGATCTGCAAAGTGAACTTTGCTCTTTTGCACATGACCACAGTTTAGTGGGGCTTTCACTAGACTGGTCTTCCTTTTATGCAGAAAGTCCCAGAAAGTTGGTAGCATGAAAGATTTCATAGAACAAAGGAAAAGAAAGAGTAAAAGCAGAAAAGGAGTAAGTGTCAACAGGTAAATAGATACATGATCCAAGGCAGAAGAGGAGTGAATGGGCACGACCAAGAAAAGAAACAATAAAGCCAGCATAGGACAAATATGCAACCTGAGGAACCAGACTCAAAAGAGCAAAAACATTGAAATGGAAAATTGAAAAGGATCTAAAAATGTAGTTCAGCTATATATACACTGAGAAGATATTTCTTAAAAAGACAAAGAGAGAAGGTAAAAAGACAGCATGAAAGAGGGCATGTAATAAATAATTCATAAATTACATTTTATTAAATTAACAATTTTTAATAATCCATTGCATAGTTATGAGGTGAAGCTTAGTTTCACTTGAAAACTTGCTGTCTTATTTTTGTGTATCATGTTCCACAAAATGCTTGATTGAGAAATCAGCTGATATACTAGCTACTGTACTGTGGGTACTGCACCTTTGTTTTTGATGTCCACTGTCCTCCAACCCAGGAATCAAAAACTTTGCATCACTGCTGTGTATGTAAAGAGTCACTGCAATCCCTGCTAATGTGACTAAAAGTAATTTGTGAGAGGCTTAAGAAAACCAAGCTGTGCTGCCTGCTGTAGCCTTAATTTCCCTCAGAACTACTTCCATTTTAGTCCATATCAGTAAAAACAGATGGACCAAACCACTCATTTCAGAAATATGAGATACTATTTTTGCGCAGAACTTCAGAAACAGTACTTTTACTTCAGAAACAGTACTTTGGAAACAGAACAAGGAAATAATGCTCATAATTTCTTGTGTGTATTGTATTTGGATAGTTTTGGGTTTTGTTTCCTGCATCCTTTCCTATGACAAAAAGAAGCCCCATTTCAGATTATGTTATGAGAACTTGCATTAGAGTAGGAACTAAGCGCCAGTGGTTGTCTCACCACACAGAGAGATGCAATGTGACTAAACTACTCTGTCTATAACCTGCCTGAAATGCTGCATTTTCCAGTGAATACAATACCTACACCATTGTAACATAATGTCAGAAATTGAACTAGGAAAGAATGGCTAAAACTGAACAAAGACTCCAGCCCTCACCCTCCTGCTGTTCGATACCTTGATACAGTAACTTTAGTTTTCCTTTGACAGTAATTGTAACTGTGAAGTGCATCAGGTGCCCTGCATGAGAATTTGAAAAGCATTATGGATGCAATAACAAGTGGGAAACAGCGAAAAGAATGAGGAATAGTTTGAAGGACTGGTGGGTGAACAACTCTGTGCAAGTTTATTCTTTTGTGAGGCTCATTTTTCCCCTTCTCACCATAAAGTCACTGCTGAAACAGTAATACTGGTGCAATCAAATGGCAGAGATGAAACAGAGGAAAGAGTAGTCAGATTCTTTCAAGTGTTAACATAGATTACCTTTTACATTGCATTTTCTAGTGACTAAAGAGGTACAGTATAAAGTGATCTGCCACCCTTAATAAATGAACAGCAGCTTAGAAGTCTTCTTCATTTTCTTCAATACACTGTACATCTTTAAAATTAGGAAACACAGCTTTTCTAAGGCCAAACAAGTACTTACAGTCTATGTTTGAAAATAAACTAAACTCCAATTAAAATAATTAATCACAGAATTGCCCTCAAAATTTCAATTCAAAATAATGATGAAACTCACCAGTAGTATGTTTCTGGGTCTGAAGCTGCTGTATGTACAGAGGGGTTGTTCCAACTAGAAATAGTTGACAATGAAATTGATGTGTGGAAGGATCCACAAGTAATACTGTAATACGGCCATTAATTACCTTTGTTACTCCTAATTTGCCCTCAGGCAATGTGGAAATAGGCCACCTGTATGAACTGGCAGCTGCCAGATCCATGACAGATCAATCATAGCAACTCCACCACTTGTTTCCTTCTTAAAGATCAGAGCTGGCAATTTTCACCCTTTGCTCCGTCTTAATTTCTGGAATACTCCAAAAGAGAGAAACAATGTTCAGCTGTTTTTATGATTAAACATAGGAAGAGGTTGATCCTATTAGGAGAAGCAGTAGTTCATAAAGGCTGCAGCATGCTTATCTCTTGGTTAAAAATCCCTACTCCTAGCCAACAGTTTCAAAGAAGGCTTCATTTTATTTATACTTTTTTTATTTATAAACTAATGACATAGAAACGTTATTTCTTCACTACTCTTAGCTTCCTTTGTTCATGTATTACAGCTTTAAGACACTTTCTGCTTTGCTCCTTTTCTCAAAACTAGTTAATTGTGGTCTTCCAAACAATCTCTGAAGTTCTCACTTAAAAGAAAAAAAGCAAGCTTAAAAGAAACAGTTTTCAAACTTTGAGTTCTGATGTATATGCCTGTAGTGTTGTGTATTTTGCAATGAAACACCAACAGAGTTTTGATTTTTTTTTTTTTTTGAGAAGGAACAAGTTAACCTTCTGCACTTATTTTTCATTTGCTCCTTATTTGAGTTCATCTTATGTAACTCCTTATAAGTTTTTGAATTTCTATGATTGAAAACTAGAATAATACTCTCATTTCCATCTTCAGAATTAGTCTGTAATACAAATTAATAGAAACCTTTACAGAGTTTGTACCTTTTGCCACCTCTGCAAACAGGTGCATTTTAAAGCCACATGTGAATCTCTGTTGTGACCATGAAAAAGTACATAATTATTTTTACAATGACGGGCCAGCCTCATCTCTATTTTACTTAGGATCATTTTCATCATCTGTTGGAACTCCTTTTCAGGTAGTGATAAAGTTTGTCTCTTTAAAATTAATACAGCTGTGGAAAATAGTAATTTCCATAAAAATGTAGTTAATGAAGCTATTATGGCAGCCCCAAATTTACATTAGTTTATAAGATGTGAATCATGAAAAACTCTTGCTTCCACCGTATTTAGATATTCTGGATGTTGTCTGTTAAAATAACAATAAAGACCTATATTTTTGAGGTGAAATGGAGTCTAGAACAGAGCAAATTAATCAAATTCCAGGGTTATCTCAGTCATTTGCTTTTTAAAGTTACATTAATTAGAGTACCATTTTCACGCACAAGCAGAACACTTCCAGAGTGTGCATGTGTATATATAAGTAAATACAGAAGTAAGTATATATATGTGGGGGGGTGTCAGTGTAGGCACATGTCTAGAATATTAAGTAGGCTCAATCAAGAGACTTTTTTATTATTGTTTCTAGATATTTCATTTATCTTGAAAAATGTTCAAAATTCTTAAGTATAATGTGTCAAATGATTCAAAGGCAAAAGTGTTCTGCTAAAGACTGTTGAGTTTTCAGTATGACTGCAAATTAATTAGAAGTTCGTTGGCCATTTAAGACTCTGGTCACAGTAAATGATGCACATCATGGGGACGATCTCATCTGGGCATATCTCACAGATTGGCATGTTTCTGACCAAAAATTTAAAGGTGTTGACTACAAATTACTTGCTTGGGAAATACTCTTAAAAATGCCTGAGCCAACTTCAGAATGCTTAGACACTGTGGTGATTAGGACTCCATGAAAATACATTTGGCATATGCATTTAAACAGTTTGTTTGTCTTCCTTGGGTAGACACACGTTCCTGACAGCCAAGGTGTCTTTTAAAATTGTAGTCATGAAGTCAGTAAGTATCAGTCTTCTGGACCATGAAATATAAGATTATTTTTTAACCTTCCTCTCAAACCACCTCAGTGCACTAAAGGTGTCAGGTATATTTTTTTTTTCCACAACTGTCACATATTTTGACTTTATGAAGAAATAAACCTTTCAATTTTTTTTGTTTTGTTTTGTTTTTTAATACTGTGTATGTAGCCTTATTTATCACAGGCTACTTATCATTTGCCTTGGAGTAGAATGAAGTAACTGTTATTGAACTGGCTTTCTCACAGGAAGCTTTGATAAGAATTTGGGGTTTATTGGCAGTTAAATGCAAGATATTCACACATATAGATACTTCAGAGGACATTAAGTTAAGTTATATTGTTCTGGTTTTTTGGAGGGTTTTGTTTGTTTTTAATCTCCTGTTAGGTGTGAGCAATGTATTTTAAATATGAAGATACAAACAACTTTCATAAGGAATAAAACTGATACTTGTACAGACCTTAATCATGCTTGATCTTAATTTTACAGTGTTACATATTTTTGAGGTTGTAGGAAAAAGCTATTCTGGAAAATGTTCTGAGGCATCTTGTAAGATAGTACAAAATTAGGTAAATGTGAGCATCAGGATTGCTTTCATTGTGGAAACTTACAGATGTACGTTTTGCAAGGTGTTGAGAAAAATAAATGTGAAATGCTGTAACCCATTTGTTACAAATGCTTAGTAAAAGATAAGTATCAGTGAGAATAATATCAAGTACTTTTCAAACAAGCAGGAGTAGAGCAAGAGAGTCCAGGATAAGACTTTTCTTACCTTCATTTTCCTGACTCTGTGAAGGCTGTGTATGGCAGGGAAAATTTCCAAAATGACTATATGATTGGCAAGAAGGAAAATTGCTGTTCTATAATAGAATTCAAGCTGAAGTATTAATTGAACTAAGAAAACCACACATGTAACTGCCATTCCTATAATTCCTCTTCTGTGTTGCTAATAACTTGTCATCAACTATACTTTTTTAAATGATTTAATTTAAAAACCATCACATTTATGTAATATATAAAAGCATATATATCTAATGTATACATATACATATACATATACATATGAGCACATTTTAAGTGAGAAATTTACTTATTTAATCTGTATCCATTATGGACAGATATTGTATCATATCTATTAATGTGAGTAGTGGACTTCTTGGGGGCTGGTAATCTTCTTTTCCTGTGCTTTCTACTCTTAGCCTGCTGGAATGCCGCAGCTAAATCATTTATATTTGAAATGCTACTAATCATTCAGATTCACATGAGATAAAGCTTTAACTTCTCAGTAACCCTACTAAAACTGAGAATTAGAGTGGAGTGGGATAACTCACAAGAATAGGTTTACAGGATAAATAAAGATTTTGGAATCTGGACCTTTGTTTTGTGAGTGATTGATCTGTTTGATGAAACTTCTATCTCCTTTGAAGACTGAGAATTATGTCAAAGCATCTTTATGTGTGTTCTGTTCTCTCTGTGTGATGATTAGTTAATTTATAATAGATTAGAAAAAAAAAAAGTGTTTTATCTTGAATGCAAATATGATCCATTGTATTTTATTTATATATTTTGGAGATTCTTAGAAATTATGTAGAAATCTGGTAGGAAAAAAAAAGAAAAAAAAACCAAACCAAAACAACAGAAACAACCCTGCCTGTGTGTTTTACTTTCAAAATAGATGCTTGCATGTGTTAGCATGGTTAAAAAAAAAAAAAAAAAACAACAACTTTTACACTCAGCTGCTTTATGTTAGCAACTAAAGTGTATACTCAGGCATTCAGAAAGCTGTCTTTCCTTTTATAGACAACTGAAAATATTCTGCATTCAATAGATTAGAATAAGTAAGCATCCCAGATGGGCTTTAATTAAAAAAAATAATAATTTAAAAAAATTATACTTCTCAATATAATTTGGAAATTCTCTTTTATGGGTACATATAAAAAAATCTCAAACAGATTTACCTTTTATCTAGTTAATTGCAATTTCTCACTTATATCTGTGCAACCAGCCTTCCCAGCCAACTACAGAACTAACATTTGAGAAATCCCATTCTCAAAAATCATTTAAATGAAGAAAAGGATTTTTTTTTCAGACACCTAAAACTGCACAAGGATCATAATTACATGATTTCAGAATAGAACTCTGTGTGTTAGCTTGATATAAGTAGTGACACTAATGTTAGCACTTTTAATGCAGAATCTGTCCTTAGACAACATATCATCTCCTCTCCAATACTAACCTGTTTAATTTAAAGTCTGGCATATTTTAGTTGTAATGAAGGCTATAACACATGTATGCCTCTGTTTGACATGTTCCTTCTGAAGAAGACAGGTGTTCCTAATATTTGTACTGCTAATTAGTACCAGCTATTCCAGTCCTTAGTACCAGCAGTTCAATTGCTGCAGGCTTCAATAGGGTCCCATAAATGTGAGAAGGGTCTCACTGCAAGACTTATTCTGTAGCATGTCTTAAAAGAAGGAAAATTATTTGATGGTTGGTAGCTTCAAAGGCTCATAAGGGATTAAATTAGGTAAATATAAACTGGCATCATGCATAGGAACTCTATTTACTGTGGCTCTGAGAACAGGTTGCACGTGGTTGTGAATTGTAACATGTTTATATCAAAGGGTGTATGGAAGAGTGTATGTTCACATTAAGAGGTTTGGCTGAAGCAACATGCTGTTTCAGAATGTGATATTTTTAGTTTTCAGATGAGAAGCCATGAAAGATGAAAGGATTTAATGTCCAGTCAGAGGGACAGCATCTCTAACAATGCAGAACATATCCCATTGTATTGCCCTGCAGTGTGAACAAAAGTGCTGATGTAAAGAATCCAGGAGCATTATGCTTCTGTTCAGAGATTATAGTGTTATAGCTGAAATCTAGTGAAATAAAAGTAAGGAAAATTAATGCATCAAAATTTTTTTTGTGTAGGTAAGAGACAGGAAATTTTAATGGTAGTTTCAAGCTCTAATTTAGAGATGTGCAGGTCTCTGGTTTTCAGGGATTTTTTTAGTATTTTGGGGTTTTTTTTGTCTTTTTTTCATTTTGTTTTGTTTTCAGTGTACACAGAGAATGCGAAATAATAAATTTGTTGCAATAAAGTAGCCAGGCAAACAGTTTTGCAATGAGTCATTTCAGAGAGGTAGAAAGGGGAGGCACATTTAACACAGCCCAGGTCTGAAAATTCCATTTGGCAAGATGACTGTCATTCCATGTCTATCATTTCAGTGTCCATTGCTGCAGTAGCTGAACTTATTAAAACATATCTATGGAGTAGATCTGTTCTAGTGTTCTATGAACTGGTAGGAAATTGAGTTTAAATGAGTTTGTGGTCAGCTTAAAACTGCATCGCCAAAGTTTAGACCAGTTAGTTGATGAATCCTAAAGTCCCATATGGTGCTATAAAAGTCACCCCTCCTGCTTACTAATTGCTGCATTTGAAATTCTGGCATCTTATTTCTTCCTATGAAAAATATTTTAGAACATCATGAAAGGTCAGTGGGTGGAGGTCTAAGGGAGCTCAGAGGAGGTCACAGACTGACAGTGAGTTGACAGTGGCTCAGTTCTCACAGACAGAAATACAAAAATTATTTATACCTTCCTGTGTTGGCAGCAAACACTAGTTATTTTTACTTGCCAACAGCACTTCTACAAAACCCCAATTTCTTGTAGCACCAAGAGTCAGCAGTTACTCATAGTGGGTGAATAAATGGTTCTGGTTTTCCCATTGTGCTGCCTCAGACTTGTGGTGTCTTCATAGGAAACCAAACTTTCCCCCATCCCAAAACAAAAGAAAAAACAAGAAAGAAAGTGGTGAATCCTGTTTAGTTTAGAAGGATTTTGTAGCTGAAGAAAAATGAATATGTCAAGTGATTCTTTAGCTAAGGTTAGACACTGCTGGATGAAAGATTCTCACCTGCTTTTACCTGCTATACTTTGCATATTCCTGTCACTTCCCTAGTACCAACTCTGGCATCAAACCTCATGTGATCTGAACCAGGGAACAAAAGTAGTAGAAAATGAATATTGACTTTGAAAAATCCATCTTTATGATGATTTAGCTCCCTAAACTTTCTTCTTTTGGGTTCAGAGAACAGTGGGAAAGACCTAAGACAGCACACCTGGGAGGGAACAGAGAGACCAAAAGGAGAAAAAGAGTGCCACTCCTTTTTCATTAGCTTGAGATCCTATCTGTAATGTTAAAATGTTCTGTGAACCATAACTTTGTGAATGATTTGAAATCTTCACAAAAATGTTATAGGTGTTTTCTACCTGGTCTTCTCTAAAACCTTTGACATGGTCCGCCACAATTTTTTTCTATAAATTGGAGAGAGAAAGATTTGATAGGTGAACTGTTAGGTGCATAAGGAATTGGTTGGATTGTCACAATAAGTGTGTAGTGGTCAATGCTTCAGTGTCCCAATGGACATCAGTGACAAGTGGTGTTCCTCTGGCGTCTGTACTGGGACAAATGTCATTTAATACCTTAATGACATAGACAAAGGGATCAAGTGTAGCCTCAGCAAATTTGTAGATGACCCCACATGAGTAATGTGATTGACACACCTGAAGAACAGGACACCATCCAGAGGGATCTGGACAAGCTTGAGAACTGGGCCCATGGGAATCTTGTGAGGATTAACAAGACTAATGCAAGGTGCTGCACCTGGATCGGGGCAATGCCCCATATCAACACAGGCTGGGAGATGAGCAGGTAGAGAGCAGCCCTGCTGATAAAGGCTTGGGGGTGCTGGTGGATGGGAGGCTGGACATGACCCAGCAGTGTGCACTTACAGAAAGCCAAATGTGTCCTGGGCTGCATCAAAAGCATCTTCGCCAGCAGGGTGAGAGCCCACCTGGAATGGTGCATCCAGCTCTGGGGTCCCCAGAACAGGAACAACATTGACCTGTTGGAGCAAGTCCAGAGGAGGCCATGAAGATGATTAGAGGGATGGAGCACCTCTCCTGTGGGGAATGGCTGAGAGAATTGGAATTGTTCAGCTGGAGGAGAGAAGGCTTCAGGGTTACCTGATTGCAGCCTTCCAGTAGCTGGAGGAATCCTATAGGAAAGAGTGAGAGAGACTATTCACAAGGGCCTGTAGTGACAGGACAAGGGGGAATTATTTTAAACTGAAAAAGAGTAGGTTTAGATTGCATATATTAGGTAGAAATTCTTTAGTGTGAGGATGGTGAGGAGCATTCAAGGGTAGGTTGGATGGAGGTCTGAGCAACCTGGTCTAGTGGAAGGTGGCTCTGCCCATGGCAGGGACCTAGATATCTTTAAGGTCCTTTCCAACCCAAACTATTCTATAATTACATGATATATACAATACATACATATTAGTTTTTGATGTGATTGCTTATACTATATATTAGGTGTTTATTTTATCTTCAACCTGTAACAAAGAATAATAGTAATTGCAAATGAATATTTAAATTTTACAGAAATTATATACTTTGATCATGAAATGAATACATGCAGGAAGATCCTAACACTTCTGTAAAATCCAACTTGAAATCAGTGGAGCTGTACAAACTCAACCTGTTTACACTAGCAGAGCTGTAGTAAGTTCCATGCAGACATCCTTTTTGCTGGGAAAATGTTGTCCATATTGTGTATACAGATGAATGTGTAGACAAATGATAGAATAATTTAAGCTAAAAATAATCATGATCTAAATAAGATTCCTTTGGTGTTCAGGTGATTTTCTTTTGTACTCTAGAAATATGGAGTTTTAAAACATCCATTCATACTACTCTAAAAATAGTATCTACCTCATCCCAAATGCAAAATACTTATAAATACTTCTATATACTTCCCTAATAAAAATACTCTACATGTCCTTAACAGACTGCATGCCCAAAAGTGAAAGAAAAAATCCCCAAATTTCCAAAATTATTTTAAAATATCCAGGAAAGATTTATGGTTTTTAACTACTTAATAAAAAGAGGGTTTTGACTTTTTTACCTTAATGGTTTAAGAAAGAATTACTGGGTATTGAACTTTTATTTAATATTTTAATTTTTTTCATAACAAACACTTGCATGAAAATAAGAAAGAACCTAAATAAGGATAAAAATTCTGCATTTAAAAATTATTCTGACAGATACAAAAGTTTTGAAATTCTTTATAGTGGCAAATGCAAAAAGAAATATTGAAAGTATTCTAGTTACAGAATTTCTGCCATCATGCTTAGTTTGACTAAAAGGAATTCTAATTCTGTCTTGTAAAATATGAACTTGTGGATAAAATTTTTATTTGAAATGTACCTTTCTCTTAAACCTAACTCAATAATTCATTTTAAAATAGTGTGCACATTAACAATTAGCATTCTGAAGTTTTGCAAGTTAGCAAAGTAGTTTTTGTAAGCTTGTGTCAAAGTCAAGACAGTCATTCATAGCTTCTTTTTATAAATGTCTGAAACCAGGGAAAATATACAAAGGAGAAAATATAAATATTTCCTGCTGAATCATGGAACATGAGAGCTGCCTCCCTTTAGTTGTTTATACACATCTGTAGATTAATGGCTACTGACATAAGCAAATTCAAAAATAGAAAATGTGATGGTTAATTTGGTTAATTTTCTTTCTTTCTTTCTTTCTTTCTTTTTTCTACCATAAGTCTGACTTGTTCTTGAAAGAGCTTCCTGTACAAAATAACAAACTGTTCTTGAGAAATGTGTGCTTGGGATTATGTGATGCTGAAAACATGGCGTAACTAAAAATAATATCAGAATGGAGTGCAGTCTTACTTAAATGAAGTAGTAGTTGTGATCATTATAGATTCCCAAGAGATACTGTAGAAATACTGAACAATGATAATGGAACGTCTAAGAGAATCATTGTATAATTGGTGTTTCAGGATATACTAGTGCACTCAAATACAACAGCATGGTAATAAGAATGGTAATGTTAATGTATATTACCCACTGTGTTTTACTGCAATCTCATCTTGCTTTTTATTCATGTGTATGTCTTTTACATATATCTTTTATTTACAGCTTTTATTTAGAATAGCTGTTCAATACAAGGCATGTTTAGTCTTGCTATAATCCTGTATACCTCAATTGAAAATGGCCATATTTATATTTCATATATAACATTCTTCTATCAAGCCCCACTCATCAGCTGAAGAAAAACTCTTTTATTCTGATTATTTTCTATAAAAGTGGTATAATGGAAAAAATTTATGTTCCAAATTTAGATTAATATATTTAGATTAATCCTGTCATGTAGAAATCCCGAAATATGTTAGGTGTCTTTGGTTAGATCTGTAAATTTAAAAAGTAGTAGTTTGAAGAAATGACTGGAAAATTAAATTAGACATTATCCCTTCTCTTAGTAGAATCCATGCAAAGACTAAAAATTTGTTGTGAAATACTCATCAGCTGCATGCTAAAGAAGCTTAATGACATAAAACTGGTAACTCTTACTCATTAAAATTAGCAAAACAGGTACAGAAGGGTGTAATGATATTGACCTGGATGCCAAAGGGATTAACTACACAGGACATCTCATTGCTAACTTCCCTTTTCAAAACGTTCTTAGTAACCTGAGAGTAGTTTGCACAGTGATGTGTGGTGCTAGTTTTGATTTTATTTGGTTTTTTTTTTAGGCATGTTTCACTCAGAAAAATCCTTGGACTGAGCTTATACTCATGTAAATCTTGAAGATGAAATGAGTAGATTTTAAATGTGATTAAGACTGTACTTTTCATTCTACATGAAGAGGAAATCAAAAGATTATTCATGATGCATAATATGCATTTAACTTCTCTGAATTTTTGGGGGTTTTGGATATGTAGTTCAGATTAGGTCATGCTTGAAATCCACCAATTCTTCATCGTGATCAAGATTGTACCTTAGAACTTTGGCATTGCATCAGTTTAAAATCTTGAACATCTTTTGTAAATTTGCTTCCTATATTATGTTTTGATTAACCTCTATGGGTCTTTCTGGCCTCTTTTTCTCATTTTTTGAAATTATATTTTATTGAAATAATTTACTAAATCTGATATAAATCTCAGGATTCTTCCAGTCAACTCTAGTATTGTCCAAAAATATAGCTACAGCAGTTGTTATCCTCTAGTACTTCAGTACAGCAGATGATTTTAATGAGAGATTCCATGTTACTGAGTTTCAGAATATTTTAAACTAACTTTCTCATTCAACTTTTTAAGTCAATATCAGTGTGAACATTTAACATGGTCATTTCCATAAAATTTATCTGAAATGACACTGCAGTCAGCTCACTTCAGTGGTTTTGATTACTCCCAGTACTAACTTTGCTACACCGCATTTTAGGTTTATCCATAACAGTGTTGGATTGGATCTATTTAGGCATAGCAGGGCTAATTTATATATAACTTGATGGCTGCACAAACTAGTGCACAAATAAGCATTCATATTTCCCCTGGGCTTGAATAGGTTGTGCTGAAAATCCACATTATGCTTTCACTCTTCTTGCTATCAAACTGGTTAAACGTGATGGAGATCTGCTTATTGGTACTGAAAATCACACATTCTGTCAGAGGTGTTGACTTACCATTTTCCCTAGGGTGTTCTAGACACAGTTATTCCAAGAAACAGTCAGTAACACACTGAGAAGTACATAGTATGATTTCACTTTGAATAACAGATATACACACAGCTGGAAACATTGCTAGTGATGATTCCTCTTCAATTTCTCCATCTTAGTGACATTTTCCTGAGCTTTCATAAATATCTGCTGTTATATTTGTTGGATTTGACAAACATAATAAATATAATAGTTAAGAAAAAAATTGTGGTTTGAGACAGAAAATTGGGAAGACATAAAGAATTGAAAGAAACTGTGATTTTCCTACAGATTTTTGACCTGCTTATCATGAGTATATCTATTTCTTATAGCGTGTATAGTATAACCATATAGCAATTTCCAGTCAGAAAACTTCTTAGATTAGGTATGCAGGAATCTCTATATACAATCTAAAAAAATATCTCTCATAATTTCAAGTGTTCATGTAGGTAATGCAGGAATACTTTGACTTTTTCATTTTACTTAGTCTTAATAAAGATGATCACTCTCTTCCAGAGATTCTGGATTTTATTATATTATTCTTATTTTCATCCATTTGTTAGCAGAAAATAGAGGAAAATATAGAATTAAAAGGCACTTAATTTTTTATTCTGCACTTTTCTGGTTTTCTGAAATACTCTTTTGTGATTTCTCTTTGGGGCTACTGCTTTAACAAATTTAGACTTTGGGCTTCTATTTAAGTTGTTTATTTTCCAGTTAGGGCATCCAGTTCCTTATCTGGAGGAATGATACAAAAGGATTCCAAGAAGAAATACATGTGTGCTCAATCTTATTCACATCTGTATGCTCATCCTGACTCTTGAAGCATTCTTACAGCTGACTTCAGAAATATAGAATATATGTTGCTAGAATGGACTGGTCTGGATTTGGGTTCTTCTATTCCACTTTAAAAAAATTACAAACCTACTTTCATTCATTCAAATTCAAATGCTAAAAATTCCAGTTCCAGTGGTTTTTATATTCCTAAGTGCCAGCTAAATGTCAACTAAACAGAGGAAAGAATAACTCAGATACCTTCTTTTGCTTTCATATTAGAAGCCAAAGAACATTTTTTACTGTTTATATCCTTTTCCTCAAGGAAAAGTATACAAAGTCTCCTTCAAAGTAAAATTCCCCTTTACTTTTGTCTTTTATGGACACTTCCTCAACTTAAACTACATCATGGCACTTATTCTATCATCCCTCATAAAATATAAACATTTCATAGACTTAATATTTCTCGGGCAGTGCCAAAGCACTGGATCTTATTCACTTCTCTTTTATTCATGCCTCTCAATTGACTCTAATAAAGTTGGACTAAGTGATAATGTTAAACATGGACATCATGCTTTTTTCCTATCTATTCCCATTGAGTTCCTTCCTTACAAATAGATTTCAAATTAAATATGACAGGTGCACTGCCAACGTTTTTCTTTCAGGTAATATCAGCAATTTAAATTCTTAATGGAAAGGATTTCTCTATTTTCCATATATCTTTAAAGGAAGCATCCTTGGACTCTTTGCATTACACATAGTAGTATATTTTTTCCCTTCTCATGCTCACAAAATATTACTTTATTATTAAAATGTGTTTTATAAGTATATTATCAAATATTTTATTTTATAAAATAAGTAAAAATAATATTTTATACTCTCATGTTTATAAAATAAATCCTTATTCTGTTATACTACTTCTACTGCTCTCAGAGATATTAGCTTCTGGAAATTATTTTGTGAAGATGCATATTAATCACAAGATTCAATGGGTATTTTATTGTCTCTCTTAGCAATGCCATCATCCAGGGCTGATTTTGCAAACCATTACAGTAAATCATGAGAAGTAAATAACTTTTGAGAATTTATCGGTTAGTTGTTTCCCATAGCCTATGGATTTTATGCTTACTTATCTTACAAGAGAATCTGTCTCTGCTGTAAGAAAGTGAAGCACTTAGGTAATCATGATAACTTCTGATGAGTGTGTGCTGGTGAATATTATCTATCACTTTATATATTTGAACAAAACTCAGAGAATTATTTTCCTGTTATACTGTATTTTTCACATCTACTATAACTCCACATTTTTACTTTTCATTGCAGCAATAATAAATAGGTGTAAATTTTTACCCATTAAGGCAAATATTTTTGAAATAAAAATAGTTAATTATTTAGAGACAGTGTTCATATATTTGTTATGAAAAAATTCACAATTAAGTTAACAAGTCCATATTAAAAAAAACCCCAAAACAACAAAAAACCCACCACCAACAACTATCAATACTGATAACAGAAAGAAAAAGAAAAGACATTTGTAGGAACATATTTTGCATAATTTTGATATATTAATTGATTTACATACTTACATGCTTAAAACTGTTTGTGTCTAAAGGTACAGAAAGTTTTGGTAAATTAGACCTTAAAACACAAAGATTACACTCTTTATGTGAGTGATAGTCTCAGCTATGATGACACTATGTAGTAACTGATGAGACAGCCATACATGCTGCATTCCGTGATGGTTCCGGTGGGCTTAGAAGAGTAAGAGTAGCTTATAGCATGGAAAAAGGATTAAAAAGTGGATGAAGATGAAACAAATGAATAAAAGCAGAAACCAGTTATTTATGATACATTGCTGGCAACAGAAATTGTTCCATGGATATTCAGAGCAGCTAGTAGCAAGTGCTTCAAATAATAAATTACTTATAACTTCCCAGTCAGCTCAAACCTGTTTGCATTTTACATAAGGAGAAGTTTTTACCTACCAACTCCAGACATCTCCGGAATACTGGCGGTGTACATGTCCTTGGTGAATTTTGGTTCATTGTCATTGATATCGTGGATTTTAATGATAAATTCAGACTCTGGCTCCACTTGTCTTCCAGTTTTTCTGTCTATAGCCTTGGCACGTAGCACATATAGGGACTTTTCTTCTCTGTCCAATTTCTTTGCAGCATGAATATCTCCTGTATTTTCGTCTATAATGAACAGACTGCCAGCCCCATCTCCTGTTAATATGTATTTTAAATTTCCATCTCCTTTATCTTGGTCAGTGTGTAGCTTCAGAGAGGTAAAAAAGAAGAATTTTATAAATATTTATATTGTTATTACAGACCAAATAATTCATCATATATGAATAAGTCTGTACAATCTTGACTATAATTGGGGTCAGCAGTGGTTATCTTCTGTCACTGTTGGAAAAATTGAAAATTTTAGACTCAGTCATACACAAAAAATAGCTCCAAACAAACTCATAAGGACAGAGGATGATGTAGAAGATATTGAAATAGTATTTAAAATAACAAACTTATAACAAAAATTTGTATTTCTTTGAACAGTCTGACCAGAAACTACCAGAATTCTCCTTTTTGTAAGATGACAGAGAGTGTAAAACTCCCAAATTTCTATTTTGCATTTACTTGCTGATAGGGTAACCAGTTACCTTGAAACAAATGGGTTTTAAGGATTAGAGATTCTGAACTTCCCCAAATCACCTATAAGTGTTCTGGTTTAAGTAACTTATGTTTCTAGTTGTATTGTTTTCTTTTTTATTTTTTTTTTAAGAAACATCTTATCTCCGTTGAAGCCCTCTCCACACAGAAGAAATAATTTTCAAGAACACTAGGAGGTAAATGTTCAAAGCATAGAGGGGTTTAACAATCCTTTTCCTACTCGACCTCCTCATAAGGGTTCAAAACTCTGTCCCTGTGAACTTACAGGCACTGGTTAGTTTGCCATATAGCACCATTATAAAAAAGTGTCTAAAACCAAAGTCAAAACAAGCCATTGAAGCTGACCCAGGCACTAGAAATTCTCATATAATGGACTTCTTCAGGTGTCTATTCCTCTTATTTCATTTACATGGCCCTGTAGTTCATTTTATTAGCTTCTGCCGCATATTTTCCTTATATAAATCCTTACAGTCACGTCTGGTCACAGATTGGTGACTTGAGTCCTTCTGAAGTGTGAACAGAGAGAGTCTTATCCTAACATGTTTTTTAATTCTCTGAGTAGAACATAGTATATCATCAATCCGAGAAAATCTTGTTCAGTATCAGTAATGGTATCATTCTAGATAGTCACTAGAACAATAAGTTTGTTTTTGCCACATCTTTCCTTGTTTCTGTATTCCTGCCAGTGTTTACCTCCATGTTTCATAGGTGAGCCTTGCAAATTTTTATTACTCTACCTGTATGAAGGATGATTGCAATAGATTTTGTCCAAATTATTCACTTTATTTTTTCCTCCATTTTAACACTGTATCATAACACCAGTCACCAAGTATTATCTGATTACTGCTTTGGCCTTCCAGAGATAAGACTGGATGAGATAACTATCCAAGGTAGGTCACCTCATAGTAAGTACTAGGAGCTACCATATTCAGTGTATATCTGTAATAAATACCTGTGAAAATTATTGAGGATTGCATGGTCGTCTGCTAAAAAGAGGTCCTATACACTAAAAGCTGCAGATGAATAGCAAGCTGTAAACATAAATAGTACGAGCTTGCCAACCTCATTTTGACTGCTCATATGAGCAACTCAGCTGGTAATCCAGGGTCTACAACCTCTCAAAAGAGACAACAATAAGCAAGTAGTGGGACTGGTGATCTTTTCTATGCTAACGAGTGGTTCTGACAAAAAATCTTATATGTCCATTGTCATTCCTTTACCCATCCTCTTAACAACACACAGACCCCCCCCCCCCAGAGATAAGGTTAATTTATTTTATCCATCTGTTCAAACTGTCTACAGAGATGGCAGGTAGCTCAAACTGTGATAGATATCTTAAGCTTCCTGCTTATCTCATGTTTCTACCAAATGATAAACAGAATTTTCAAGCACGCTAAAATGGTGAATAGAATGTGATTTCCTAGCAATGAAGAGTTCCGCTGCCTATTGCCAATTTACTATTAGAAAGTACTAAAATAACATTTGCAAGCTATCACTAAATGTGACAATTTCTAATTCCTATGTATGTTTTGTTTTGCTCTTCATATTAGAGGAATCTCCATTAATCTGTGAAGCAATTTTGCAACATCATAGCTTGTGAAAAAGAAAAGGGTCCATTTTCATATATAAGAATAAATAAAGCAAAACATTATCTGGCATCTTATAAAAATAAAATACTAGTTGTGTGAAGCAGAGCAATTAAGCCCTCTTCTTACTATTTGAAATTATGTAATTACAAAATATGCTTTTAACTTATGAGACAAAGTAACTTCAAACAATATTGTGAAGGTTTCTGCAGAATAAGTATACTGATAAATATATTTGTAAAGAGATACTGCAATGTAATTCTGACAATCTATACTGTGTTTCTTGATGACTGGTAATCTTCTGTAAACTGTTTAAATATTTTGAATTTATAATATAAAATACAATTCCAGCTTTTCAAATGTTAATTATCCTATATAAAGTCTACAGAAAATTGTCTTCAGTAAATCACATGCAAAAATTTGGTGTGTTATAATAATCATGGCCTTTTATTGACTAGAACCAAGGAACAAGAACAGAAAAATTTTCTAATTCATATTTCCAGTTACAGTAAATCAGTTTACAT
The DNA here is from genome assembly GCF_017639235.1 of Corvus kubaryi. NCBI lineage: Eukaryota > Metazoa > Chordata > Aves > Passeriformes > Corvidae > Corvus > Corvus kubaryi. Next base: position 2,825,561 of record NW_024582056.1, on the reverse strand, counting down.
ACAAAATATTTTGTGGAATTTTTTTCATTAGTAAACTGTTTAGGTGTGTGAAAGAGGCTCAGATGTTCAAAATGGAAAATAATATCAACACATGTGATCTGAAGTAATCTTTGATTGCTGTCATTTCCCTCTTTTACAGACTCAGCAGGTCTGGGAATGCCCACCATTTACAGAAAGCAAAAAGTCATTCCTGTTGTTTACTCTGCATGACCTTTCTCTAGTTGGAGTGGGGTAAGTTAGAAAGCAAAAACTCCACATGGGTGGGAAATGAATTTGTCAAACGTTTCCTTTCTCATATCACAAATTGTTCATTCTGCAAGTCAGATAACCATGAAACATTTTGATAAATGAAAAAACAAACAAGCCAACATCCCCCTCCCCTAATCAAACCTGCAAAGAAAAATCCAAACAAGCCTCCAAAAAAACCCCAAACAAAAGCAGATAATACATTAGATTCCTCAGTATGTATGTATAGTACGTAGTGACCACAGATAACAAGTGCCATCCCCATTAATTCATTTGAAACATGTTGGAAATGAAGACATAACCCAGATGCACTGCTGAGTATCTTGATTTCTTAATAATCTTTTGCACATATTTCTCTCTCTGTATTCTTCTGTGTGACTGGCTAAATAGTTCTCAACACAACTTTTCCTGTGGATCATCAGAGAAAAATATATTGGTAATGGTTAGGGGTGTGACAATTAGCTATTTTTGTAACAATGTGTATCTTATAAATATGGGCATACTTATAAATTCTCTCTCAATCTTTTTTTTTTCCTTTTTTTTTTTTTTTACGTAGATGAAGTGTGCCTCTAAAATTAGCATGTCTATCCAATTTTGTGAAACTGAATTTTTATGTGATGTGATGTGGTAATTGAAATCTTGATATTCTCAAAAATCTTACCCTAAATGTTACTCTGATTTTCAATAAATAAATGAGTAAGCAAGCAGAGATTATCTCAGAGTTCTGTAGCATAATTTCATTTTCCCTAAATCAAGTACCTTGCTCCTCTAGCTTACACTTCACCCTTGTCTAGTACTCAATATTCATCAAAAAAGGTGTTTATGGCACATAACTTCTTGGTTTCAGGCAGTATTTTATTTGAGTATACATTCTTACTATGTCTGAGGTTAATTCATGACTTCTCTCAAAACTGCTATTTTTATACATAGTAGAGAAGTCATCAGTATTCTTTGAAGTGAGAATATATCTCAAATTAAGTTCAGAAATTGGTATGGAATGTCAAAAAAAATACGTAGGAAAAATAAAATAGCCTTGCCTTAGAAAAGAGTTCCTTAAAGGTCCATGTTTCTTATTAATTCGGTTTTAATTTACTAAATTTCCTCGAAATTGTAGCAGATCACATTCTCAACTCTTTCTAATAGACGATAACTCTTTTCAAGTTAGGCAGACATATAATCAGTGGAAGAAGAGAGAATCAATGGACACAGTAAACAAATTATATAGTTATATGAATGCATTTCTGCATTTAGAAGCAAGAAATTGCCAGATTTCATTTAGATTTCATTTTATTTATAGTTTTCTTCTGTACAACTATTGTTGCAGAAGAAAAGGGTTAAAAATGAGCAAGAGCTACTTATTACTAGTGAGATGGTTATGAATAAATACAGTGAAAACATTTATTTGTTTGCCTAAATTCAGAAAAGAGGTATAATCTCCTTTGTGGAGACAGGGGAGGGGAAATTAAAGACACATCTGGAGAGGACAGACCCATGTTTAACTTGTGGTAGGCACTCTAATAATGCTTACAAATTAGGAGTGCCTCTGTATCTTGGTATAGAAAAAGGTCTGTTACTACCTCCACTGCCTCCACCCATACAGTTGTGTCATGGGTTAGCAAGCATAATCCCGGAAGTGATGTTCTTGCTAAGGGGTGCTTACAGCTTCCTCTGTGACCTGACAGAACCTATCAGTGGCCAGTTTGAATATGGACAATTCTTTAAGCCACTTAAAGTTGTGACCACCTCTGCGATCCACACTTAAGAATAGACACACCCCAGGCAGAGGCTCTGTCTCGTTTCTGGTGCTGGGTCAGGTGGCTGCAGGCCCTGTGCGGGGGCCAGCGGGCCCGGCCCAGGCCACGGCCATCCTGGAGCCGATGGGCCCTGTTCCACCTGTGGGGGGCCCCCCCCCCCCCCCCCCACAGCAGGGCTGTGGGCAGCCAGAGCACCCCAGCTCCCCCTCTCCAGTGCGGCCAAGATTCAGCTGAAGCTGCACCGCTGTCCGGCAAAAGATCATGTGACCAACAGCAATAAGCAACATTCCAGCTGCAAGGCCTAGGTGAGATTAACCCTTTTAGTGCTGTGAAAACTTGAGGGAGGAGAAAGAGGAGATGCTTCAAGCTGAAATTCTGTCGTGAAGCTATGATATATCAGAGTACCCATTGTAATTTCATGAAAGCATGAGGGGTGGAGTGTTCAACTTGTACTTGAGAGCAAAGGCACCTGCGCTGAGATAGGCAGATGCTGAAGCAGCTGTAATTTCATGAGAAATTTGAACAGGGAGAGATGGAAGCAATGAGGACTTTTGCTCCAAATGGAAAAGAAGACCTCAGTTCCTAGAAATGCTCCCAGAGATAGTCCTAGAGGATAGTCTTGAGATGAGAAGATGAGGAGGACCCTTTTCTCCCAGGGAAGGAGAAGGGCCTCTGTTCTTAGAGATGAAATGCTCCCAGAGATGGGTGAAGAGAACTTTTGTTTCTGAACGACTCAACCTTAAAATTGTACCCCAAAAACCTTCAAGAGTGGACCCTCAAAAGCAGTTGTGGGAAAAGCTGCAAGTTGTGGGAAGGGACTCACATGTGAGCAGAGAACCAACCTGGGCGGCTGTCTTGTTGTGATAATGCTTTCATAACATGGGCAAGAGAGACCCCTCTTCCTAAATGGACTGAACAAGGTTATTATGGAAGTGGTAAACAGACTGAACATCTCAAGGGCTGTCTTTTTACATTGTCAGTGGGAGAAGGGAGAAAGGTTGGGGGGCGGAGGAGAAGTGTTTTGAAGGTGTGGTATGATTTTTTTTTTTCTTTTAGGTCTGTTAATAAACTTCTTTATATTCTTTCAAGTTTGGTGCCTGTTTTGCATTTCTCCTAATTCTTATCTCACAGAAGATAAACAGTAATGAGTATTTTGGACCAAACCACTACAAGTTGTCTCCAGCAGAGGAATCCTGATGTCCTGTGGTCTATTTGCCTGTAAATACCTTCTAGTAGGCATGAGCAATTTTTTCCTTACCTTTAAAGTGAAGAAAATACATTGGGGGGTTGTTGTGGTCAAGTGAACTCTTTAGAGACACTGAATTGGTATATTTGCATATTTTAGTGGGAGATGAACACCATCCTAATTTCCGCAATGTCCTAGTGAAACTACCATCAGAAGACAAGTGAATCTTTTAAAGGCTATCGAGGAATTAGGATTGCATGGAGCAGCAATCAAAGTTAGAATACAGATGTACATGGGAGGGCCAAAAGGTGCAAATGCAGAGCTTTAAAGTTAGGAATGTTGTAAGGTGGGAAGGAGGTGTCCAAATGTTTCATAAACTTATCAGATAGGTAGGCAGGTGATTTAAATGTGATCTGGAGGACGTGTGAATTCATGGGCATGCCTAGTCCCAGACCCAAACACCTGAAACTCCAAACACTCTAATATCCTGGCCACAGGGGAGTGAGCAGAAGTTCCTATTTGTCTCAGCTATTTTTGTTTCCTCTCCTCAGACCATGCCATGGAGGAATGGGAGGAAGATGCAAAACTGAATCTTTTCTTGGCATGGGGAAGCAGTTCTGGGTACCACAGGTTAGATACAGAAATGTTGTATTACCTTTCTTTCTGTGTTCACTGTCAAACACATGGCCTTGCATATTGTGTATTGTGCAATATTGTGCTTGGCATTCATCCTTACTCACTATTTAGTGTGTGTATAAAGTAAAAAGTCCTTTCAGTAAAAGTCCTACAAATTACATTAGACAATCTTACTGTTCTCACAATGTTTATTAACTCCATCCTGTGGAACTGTGAAGGTATTATCATAATTTCTGTGATTTTGCTATTATAATCTAAAGGGATTAATTCCCCTTTTGCATTATATTTCTGTGATGGAATTCTGAAGGAATCTGGTATACAGCAGTCTTTTTTGTGATTTTTTTCCACTTCCACCTGTAAAGTTAGATTGTATTTGTATTTATACAAATCACTGAAAATGTTAATGGTAAATTTGTGAATACCTCTGTGTATTTCAGATGTCCAGAGCAGTAGCGTATTTCATGCTGTTTGTTAATTTTATCTGGAATAGTGTTTTATTTTGATATGTGTAATTCAAAGGTCTTTCTTAAAGGAGTTTCTTAGGGTTTACTACCTGGATTTTTTCTTCCAGTTGATGGAGGTAAAAGAATAAAATGTGAAATGTAAATGATGCTAGTTATTTTGGTTGAGATTATCACAAGTCAGAAGGAGAAAAGTGAAAGCTATAAAAGACAAAGATTTTTAGCCCTGTGAAAATTAAAACTTATTTGTCATATACCAAATGTATTTCTATTTAAAGTTTTGATAAGCCAAAATGCAGATGTATGAATACGTGTCTGGGGCTTTTTTATTTCATGCACAATTTATGAATCAGATGGAAAATATTCCTCCTCCTCTATCAAACCACTGTATATCCAGTCTCAGTTTCTGGCACAGCTAAGGTGTTTCCACATAGAATCACAGAACATTTTGGGTTGGAAGGGGCCTTAAAGGTCATATACCTTCATCCCACCTGCCATGGGCAGAGGCACCTTCCACATGCAAGTCATAACTTTACCTTTGCTATAAAGTCTTTTTCTTGAATTTACCTTTTGTAACATTGCTTTCTTCACAGCTTAAGATGAAATACTTAAGCCATATGTAACTTCAAATTAAAAATATTTTTCATAAAATTAACGTAATGAAGCATTATATTAATAGCTCTATAGCTAGAAAATGTTGGGGTTTGGCTGCAATGTACCCAGACCTCCTGGCTCTGGGAAATGTATAGAGAAAGAATAATAGACTGTATATGGCATGAACTATCAACCTGAAAAAGTGCCATTAACTGTCATATTTTGTATGATGCATTCAAATATATCTTTTTAAATTTTAAAACAATAAGTATTATGGTAAGCAATGGGAAGGAACACAGAAGCGTAAGATACTCAAGTGTGTCCAAAGTGACCCTTCCTGAAACCAGAGGAAAATAAAGAAAATTTCTCTATTTGTAGGATTCCTCAAATATCTTTCAATCACAATTTTTAGCTAAAGCTCCTGGCCTGAGGGAAGAAACATGCTAAGTACAGGAAAATGTGTGTATGTTTTTTTCTACAAAGCCATGTGTCTATTTACATCAAATTTCTATTCATATATGGGGATTATACTATGCTATTTATTATGAAACTGTGAAACAGAAAGAAATTGAGTTTTCCATGTCATCCCAGTATGTATGAAAGCACAAATTTATTTGAGTCCAGGAGACTTGACTGTAATTATCACTCTAAGCTTGCTTCAGTTAAAGAAGTTTGTGTATATAGAGGTGGGAAAGAAGGCAGTATTTGTGAGAGAGGATAAGTATTGCCCAAACCAAAATAATTTACTTCTAATCAAAAAATGAAAGTGGTGTGCTTGAAATACGGGCTGGTATCATCTCAGCCAAACCTAAAATCTCACACACAGTGCATTGAGTACTAGTGACAGGCAGGATATTAACTAGTGCCCCTACTGTATGATTTCAGACCTTTGTGAGATCCTCAGCAGTTAGGATAAAGCAGTTCAGCCAATATTCTCTTTCATTAGCATTTTAAGTAATTAAAAACTCTAAAGAAGTCTTAACAGCTGCAGTAGTTCTTCAGTGTGGATTGGAGCAGCAGTATATGCATTGCTTTAATTTTCTATTTATGTATGTTTAATCAAAAGTTTTATGTATGTGCTAAATGGCAATGTATTTACCTGACTTGAATTTGTGACATCAGCACAAACTTCTTAATTAAACAACCAGACTCTGTGTGTGCTGGTAACCTAAGTGACTGTATATTAAACAAGGCAAATGACATTTACTTTTCTTATCTTCTGCTTTCCAGCATCTGGTTCTTGTGTTCAGCTGTCTATTGTTAGAAATTCTCTAGAGAATGATATTGTGAAAAACACTGCTGACATCAGCTGCAGGTGCTGATTTTTACCTAGTACGTAAGGGTAAATCTTGTTTCCATTCAGGAAGGGTTCAGCAGAATTCTTAGTAGTCTTTTGGTTTGAATGATACAAACACAATATGGGGAAATTTCATATACATCCACTGCATACCTAGGAAGGAGTCCTGGAAACCAGAGCTGTATTCTCAAGTGCCTCCTTTCCCTTCTTACCTTCTGTATCTCCTGTGCCCTTTATGCTAAGCTGTAGTCAAACATGCAAAAGAGGTTGCATCCTTCTTCTACACAAGGAACTGGATTTCAGAGCACATAGGATTTTTTCTCTCTCTAGTCTCCAAATCACCCTGAGTTACAGGTTTTCAGCCTGATGAAAAGAGCCAACTTTTTGTATTATTATTTATGGTTTGCCATACACAGTCATTTTTCTGTTCCACAACATGAGATACAGATTTAGGGGAAGTGACTCCAGTCATCAATTGTGTCCACAGGTCAAAATTATGACATCATAACATTAAGCACTGTCACTTTAATCAATCCCTGGAACAGGGTGTTAAATCCATCATGTTTTTAAAGGCTTCCCAATAACAGAAATTTCTTTCTCATGGATTTTTCTTTCATCAGAAACTCTTGAGTGAAATCTGTCTGTGTGCATGACTTCTCTTGCTGTTCTAGAGCCACTCATATTGTCCTTTAGTTCCAAAAGATGTACACAAAGATAGGCAGGAATAAAAGCTCTGGCCCTGGAAGCAACATGAGTTTGTCATATGGATGGATCATCTCTTACCCTCTGCAGAACTAATTGCTCTGAGCTCCGCTCTATACTAATAAGCTTACAAGAAATACTCTAATAGGGGAAACCAACGTCTTTTTTAGCCAAGTACTTTATCTCAGAGGCAACAGGAGGTGCTGGTTTGAGAGAGTATTCAGTCTGACCACCGTACTTTTTGATTATTTTAGTGTCCCTGCCTCCCAGAATTCAGATTGTAATAGACCTGTGTGTGGTTTTGTGATTTCTTTTTTCTTTTCTTTTCTTTTCTTTTCTTTTCTTTTCTTTTCTTTTCTTTTCTTTTCTCTTCTCTTCTCTTCTCTTCTTTTCTTTTCTCTTCTTTTCTTTTCTCTTCTTTTCTTTTCTTTTCTTTTCTTTTCTTTTCTTTTCTTTTCTTTTCTTTTCTTTACTTTTCCCTTCTTTTTTCTTTTCTTTTCTTTTCTTTTTTCTTTTCCTTTTCCTTTTCCTTTTCTTTTCCTTTTCTTTTCTTTTCCTTTTCTTTTCCTTTTCTTTTCCTTTTCCTTTTCCTTTTCCTTTTCCTTTTCCTTTTCCTTTTCCTTTTCTTTTCCTTTTCTTTTTCCTTTCCGTTCCTTTTTCCTTCCCTTTCCCTTTCCCTTTCCCTTTCCCTTTCCCTTTTCTTTTCCCTTTCCCTTTTCCTTTTCCTTTTCCTTTCCCTTTCCCTTTCCCTTTCCCTTTCCCTTTCCCTT